>NW_019154150.1:3369423-3798112 GCF_002288905.1 Enhydra lutris kenyoni
TGGGTATTAGAGAGGGCATGGATTGCATGGAGCACTGGGTGTGGTGCAAAAACAATGAATACTGTTAGCTGAAAAGAAATAAAAAATTTTAAAAAAAGAAAAAAAAGATGTGCTATATAATGGAATATTATTCAGCCATCAAAAAGAATGAGATCTTGCAATTTGCAACAACTTGGATGTACCTAGAGGGTATTATTCTAAGTGAAATAAATCATACACAGAAAGACAAATACCATATGATTTCACTTACATGTAGAATGTAGAAGACAAAGCAAATGAACAAAACACCAAACAGAAAGAAACCCATAAATACAGAGAAAAAACTGATGGTTGCCAGCGGGGAGGAAGGCAACAGGGGGTTGGGCAAAAATGGGTGAAAGGAAGTGGGAGGTACAGGCTTCTAGTTATGGAATGACAAGTTGTGAGGATGAAAGGCAGAGCATAGGGAAGGTAATCAATGGTACTATAAGAGCATCATATGGGGATAGCAGCTACACTTGTGGTGAGTAGAAAATAACATATAGAGTTAGTCAAATCACCATGTTGTACACCTGAAACTAATGTAAAAATTGTGTGTTCACTACACCCCAATGAAAAATTAAAGACAAAACAGAAAACGCTGGGTGGCTCAGTTGGTTAAGCACCCTACTCTTGTTTCAGCTCAGGTCATGATCTCAGGGTTGTGGGCTCGGGCCCCGTGCTTGGCTCCATGCTGAACACTGAGTCTGCTTGGGTTTCTCTCTCCCTCTCCTTATGCCTCTCCCCTGTTTGCTTGCACTCTCTGTCTCAAATAAATAAATAAATCTTAAAAAAAAAAACCTGGAAAACAGTTTGTGCAGATTAAATAGACTTCTATATTATGTTTGAAAGATAAATAGATACAAATAAAAATAAATTGTGGAAAATTGAATCTAAAATTTATATGAAGATGTGGTGGATTTCCAGATAGTTAAAACTACCTTGGAAGATGGAAGTTTATTTCTTTATTTTTTATTACTTTATTTCTTTACTTACTATGACACTGCAGTAGCCAAGACAGTGTGTTATTGGCATAAGGATGGATGAATAGATCATTGGAGCAGAGACACCGTCCAGAAATACACCCACATATCGGTCAGTTGCTTTGACAAATGTTGAGGTAAATCTATGACAAAATGATAAACTTTTCAACAAAATGTGTTGCTGGAACAATTGGATATCCATAAGGGGAAAAGATGAACTTTGGCCTTCTCAAATCACAAACAAAAATTAACTAAAATGGACTGTAATAAAAGCTAAAACTTCTAGAAGAAATCATAGGTGAAAACTTTATGATAGTGAGATGACAAAGATTTCTTGGCATTCAAAAAGTATGAACCATAAAAGAAAATAGGGGTAAGTTGTACTTCATCAATTTACTAAATTTAAATTCAATTAGCCAACGCATAGTACATCATAAATTTCAGATGTAGTGTTCCATCTTGCATCAGTTGCATAGAACACAGAGTTCTCATCACATCATGTGCCCTCCTTAATGCCTATCACCCAGTTACACCATCCCTTCCACCCACCACTCCTTCAGCAATCCTCAGTTTGTTTTCCGTAGTTAAGAGTCTCATGGTTTTTCTCCTTCTCTGATTAAAACCTCTTTGAAAGACAGCATTTAAAAAGTGAAATGTGAACCACCAATTAGAAGAAAAACATTTGCACTGCACATATCCAACAGAAGACTTGTATTCAGAATACAGTTTCCTTACTGATCAATAAGAAAAGAAACAATCCCCCTCACCAAAAAAATGGGCAAAAGATTTCTTCACACTTGGTAACAAAAGTACATGCTTGACCAAAAAAAGCAACATAAAATCCAGCCCAACATCACTGGAATAGGGAAATACAAGCGAAAACACAGCAAGAAACTACTGCACATCCATTAGGATGGGTAAAATTTATACTGACAAAACCAAATGTTGGGGATGTGGAGCAACAGGAGCTCTCATATATATTTGGTAGGAATGTGGAATGGTCGAACTACTTTGGAAAGCAGTTTGGCTGTTCCTAAGTTAGTCACATATTTACCATATGTCCCAGCAAGTCATCTCCTGTGTATTGCACAAAAACTCAGGTGTGAATATCCATAGCAACTTCATTCATCACAGCACAAAACTGTAAAAAATCCAAATGTCCATTGAAAGATGAATGGATGAACAAATCACAATATATTTGTACAATAAAATACTACTCAACAATAAAAAAAATTAATGAACCACTGACAAGCGCAACAGCATATATAAATTTCAAAATTATTATTTTGAGCAAAAGAAGCCAGGCTAAAAAATACATATCACTTGTGTATTTCATACTTGTGTACGAAATTCTAGAAAAGCCCAATCTACTTTATAGTGATAAAAAGCAATCATTGGTCACCTAGAGGTGAGGGTTAGTGATTGGGAAGGAGACTTCTTGGAACTTGATTGTGGTGGTGGCTACAGAATCGCATGCATTCATCAACTCATCGATCAATCATAAGTCAAAACAAATACTTAAATGTGTGCAAATTAACAGTATATAAATTATACTTCAAAATTCGGTTTTTAAAATTATTTATTTATTTATTTGACAGATAGAGATCACAAGTAGGCAGAGAGGCAGGCAGAGAGAAGAGAGAGAGGAGGAGGAAGCAGGCTCCCTGCCGAGCAGAGAGCCTGATGCGGGGCTCAGTCCCAGGACCCTGAGATCATGACCCGAGCTGAAGGCAGGGGCTTTAACCCACTGAGCCACCCAGGGCCCCCATCAAAATTGGTTTTTATTCAATGTTTAAATGTTTATTGAACATCTCCTAAATAGTAGGCACTGGGTGGGTGAGAAGAATGAATGTATCAAGAGGAGCTGGGGGCGTCTCAAATATTTCTGGCTGCAGTGGCTGGGAAGAAGATGAATCAAGAGAGATAAGGATTCAGGTAGAGGGGCGTGTTTGTGTGTGTGTGTGTGTGTGTGTGTGTGTGTGTGTGTGTGTGTGTGATCCTGAATTGGTATCTGTGACTCAGTGCCTCAGAATTTGCCCATTAGTAGACTGGCAATTTTATGAACTCCCCTGATCAGTAATGTATGCCATTAGCACTGACAGACTGCCCTGAGGTTTGATTATTTTTTTCTCCCAAGTGAACAGTATTTAGGAAGGACTATGCCGCATCAGTGTCCAGGTCTAGTGGTGTCATTATTTCTACTTGCACTACCTAACTAGAGCTCCTATGTATTGAACCAGGCTACCTCTACCCCAATTCACCCAGATTTCTTCAGTCCTTCGACATTCCCCCTAAATTCTAAGATGAGACGGGAGTGACACGGTTTGGGGAGTGATGAACTTGCTTTCAATTCTCTTTTGTCAGACCACCTGCCAAGTAAGTGGGCGGTGGGGGGTTACTGACATTTATTGTGGCTTTCCTAGGAAGAAGTTTCTGCCTTGGGGATGAATGCAGGATGGCCGGTTTGTACTTGTTTGCTCGGTGATGTAAATCTTCGGGTGAGATCACGGCTGGATGTTGGCAAAGCCATGCAGATGGAGTGGCCTTGTGCGAGTAAACATGCTCAGTGCACCCACTCATGGCCAACATGCTGCGACTCTATCACCCCAAATTGCCTTCTTAAGATACAACTGTTTCCTCAGTATGTTTTCTCTGTGTGATATTAATGACCACAGACTATTGAATCAGTTCTTCCCTGGAGGCTGTCTGATTATACTAGGTGGGGAATGTTCTCTGCACTGTTTAACTTGCCTTCATCTCTTCCTAAAGGCAAAAGCCCGCATCATAGAAGGCTGCCATGACTTTGTAAGTTAGTGTGCATGACTCCTTCAACTTAAACTAAATGCTGGTGAACTCATTCATTGTCACTGAGAGCCATTAGCTTGTCTCATGGACTTGCCAGGTTAACTGAGCTGTGTGACTATCACAGCGCTTTGAAACCATGCCTGCTTGTGCACCCTGCGTGGGGCACACTGTACCTTAGACCCAGCCTTGCCTGGGACTTATATATGGTCTCTGCCTCAGAGTTTACAATTGAGTGGTACTACCAGACACAGATAAATAATCAAGTGTACAAATTAGTTTTATTATCCACAGGGAAGCAAATGACTTTTGAATTCTAGCATAAATAAGCCAGACTGATGCTTGGGCCATACATTGATTTAAGCTAATCATCTTGATTACAAGCCCAGAAGATGAAATCCTGTCCACAGGGAGAATAAGTAACTTGTGGAGCCAGTCACACCTAAGTTTGTCAACTCCAAACACAATCATTTTGCACTGCATCAAGGCAGCAGGGAAGAATGTTAAAAAATTCATGAATCAGGGCTCTGTTTTTTTGTTTAGTGTGACTAGGACATTTTTTACCATTGGTGGGGAGGGACATAACTTGTCTGCCATCTTCCATTCATTAAACTAAGAGAGAAACACTCCAGTTTGAGAGGCATGTGCATTTAAGGGTAGAGACCCATCTGCACTTAGAATGCCTTCTACTAGTCAGCATGGACATTTTAATAATGTTTATTCTTCTGATCCCTGAGCATGGAATGTTTTTCCATCTTTTTGTGTCTTCTTCATTTCTTTCCTGAGTGTTCTGTAGTTCCTCAAGTATAGATCCTTTACCTCTTTGGTTATGTTTATTCCAAGGTATTGTGTGGTGTTTGGTGCTATTGTAAATAGAATTGATTCTCTAATTGTCCTTTCTACAGTTTCATTGTTAGTGTATGAGAAAGCAACTGATTTCTGTGCATTAATTTTGAACTGCTGTATGAGTTCTAGTAATTCTATGCTTTTGATGCCATCCTGATCAAAATAAATAAATAAATAGTGGCATTTTTCAAAGTGCTGGAACAAACAATTCTGAAATTTGTATGGAACAAAAAAAAGACCCCCAAATCACTAAGGAAGTGTTGAAAAAGAAAAACAGCAGGGAGCATCATGTTGTCTGATTTCAAGCTTTACTACAAAGCTGTGCTCACCAAGTCAGCATGGTACTGGCACAAAAACAGACATATAGGCCAGTGGAACAGAGTAGAGAGATATGGACCCTCAACTAATGATCAACTAATCTTCAACAAAACAGGAAAAAATATCCAATGGGAAAAAGACAATCTCTTCAAAAAATGGTGCTGGGAAAATTGGACAGCTATGTTTAGAAGAATGAAACTCGACCATTCCCTTAATCCATACACAAAGAAAAACTAAAAAATGGATGAAAGACCTCAATGTGAGGCAGGAATCCATCAAAATCCTAGAGAAGAACATAGGCAATAACATTCTCCACATTGGCCACAGCAGCTTCCTTCAAAACACCTCTCCAAAAGCAAGGGAAACAAAAGTGAAAATGAACTTCTGGGACTTGATCAAGATAAAAAGCTTCTGCACAGCAAAGGAAATAGTCAACAAAACAAAGAAACAACCCACGGAAAGGGAGAAGATACTTGCAAATGACACTACAGACAAAGGGCTGGTATCTCAGATCTCTAAAGAACTTCTCAAACTCAATACCAAAAAACAAATAATCAAGTCAAAAAATAGGCAGAAGACATGAACAGACACTTCTCCAAAGAAGACATACAAATGGCTAACAGACACATGAAAAAGTGTTCATCATCATTAGCCATCAAGGAAATTCAAATCAAAACCACCTTGAGATACCACCTTACACTAGTTAGAATGGCAAAAATTGAAAAGACAAGAAACAACACATGTTGGGGAAGTTGTGGAGAAAGGGGAACCCTCTTACACGGTTGGTGGGAACCCAAGTTGGTACAGCCACTTTGGAAAACAGTGTGGAGATTCCTCAAAAAGTTAAAAATAGAGCTACCTTATGACCCAGCAATTGCACTACTGGGTATTTACCCATAGATACAGATGTAGCGAAAAGAAGGGCCATGTGTACCCCAATGTTCATAGCAGCAATGTGCACAATAGCCAAACTGTGGAGAGAGCCAAGATGCCCTTCAACAGATGAATGGATAAGGAAGATATGGTCCATATCAATGGAGTATTATGCCTCCATCAGAAAGGATGAATACCCCACTTTTGCATCAACATGGATGGGACTGGAGGACATTATGCTGAGTGAAATAAGTTAAAACAGAGAAAGTCAATTTTCATATGGTTTCACTTGCTTGTGGAACATAAGGAAGAACATGGAGGACATTAGGAGAAGGAAGGGAAAAGTGAATTGGGGGAAATCAGAGGGGGAGACGAACCATGAGAGATTGTGGACTCTGAGAAACAATCTGAGGGTTTTGGAGGGGAGGGCGGTGGGGGGTTGGGTGAGCCTGGTTGTGGGTATTAAGGAGGGCATGTATTGCACGGAGCACTGGGTATTGTACATAAAAAACAAATCTTGGAACATTGCATCAAAAACTAATGATGTATTTTGTGGTGACTAACATACACAATATAGAAAAAAAAGATTCTCTTCTACTGATGGAAATTGGAGCCTTCCAGGGTGATTAGATACCAGGTTGTGGTTCAAGCGGTTTAAACAAAGTACTCAGCTGCAGTCCCTCAGTCATCCATGCTGCTTACCACCATCACGAGGAAGACCCAGGAAGACCCAGGGCTCAGGCTATTCCCTGCTGAGGATAAATGAGGCTTCTCTGGTACAGAAGGGGTTGGCCTTGTCTGCTCTTGAACCATGTCATGCTGCAGACTGTGTTTGGCTCCACTGGCCTCTCTTGGGGACTCTTGGACCTCAAATTGCTCCCCTGTTCCTCTCTGCTGGGCTCCTGGAACCATCTCCCCAGCCTTCTCCTCTGGGAAGACCACACACCTCCAAAGTAGGCTCTAGGACTCACATTTGCATATTTTGATTTCTAGGAAATTAAGCCATTTTCCACTTCTCCTGCAAGTGAAAACAAAACAAAACTCAGTTTTATCTGTCTTGAAAACTTACAGCATTTCTTACAGATCTGCCAGAGATGGATTTCTCTAGCTTTTTCTCTCCCTGAAAATGTCTGTATGCCAATTTCACTTTTGAGGGATATTTTTGTTGGCTAGAGAAGTCAAGTTTGACATCCCCAAGTCCCACCCTTGAGCACTTGAAGAGATTCCCACCATCTTCCTGTTTCCCTTGGTGCAGAAGACAAACCAACCACCGCCCTTCTGTGTTGCCTGTGAAATATGCCCCTACCCCCCACCTCCTGGGGCTCCCAAGGATGTTTTCTTTACCTCAAATTTTTCAGTAGTTCGGCTCTTATGTGCCTGTAAATATTTTTTCTCTGATACTTATCTTGCTTGGGCTTTATTGAACTTCTTAGATCTGTGGGTTGATATTTTACACCAACTTTGGAAAGTTCTGAGGTATTCCTTCTTCAAGTATCGCTTTTACCCACTCTCTCTTTCCTCTGCTTTGAGAATTCCAATTACAGGTGCATTAGACTTTCTATTGTCCTACCTCTCTCAAACCCTCAGTGTTTTTTCCTCCTTGTATTTAGGTTTGCATTGTTATCATTCAGGTTGGATACTACCTATCTTTAGGTTTGCTGATTGTTGTTTTTTTTTTTCCCTCTGCTGTGTCCAACCTACTGTTAAATGCATTAATTGGATTCTTTGTTTATAATGTTGTATTTTTCACTTTCTTAAGTTTTTTTTTCTTTAAAGATTTTATTTATTTATTTGACAGAGAGAGACACAGCAAGAGAGGGAACACAGGCAGGGGGAGTGGGAGACGGAGAAGCAGGCTCCCCACTGACCAAGGAGACTGACATGGGGCTCGATCCCAGGACCCCAGGATCATGAACTGAGCAGAAGGCAGACACTTAATGACTGAGCCACCCAGGCACCTTTAGGTTCTTTTCTGCAGAATGGTGTGTAGAACACTTCAGTAAGTCTGGTATGTTCAGCTACAATGTCAGGAGAAGGGTGTCCTGGGAGTCTAGGACTGCCTGTGGGTAGTGCGTTGGCCCACAGGCCTGGAGCGATATTTCTTGCCAGTTGGGGGAGTAGGAGGAAGTCTCTGCTCCACTTCCCCATCTGTTCACACATAGCATTGACCTTTTCCTTTAGACTATCTAACATACTTACCACAGATTCAAGGCCCCTCTTTCCAGCCCCTAAGCCATCTCTATGTCAGCTTTTATTGAATTTTATTTCTTGCTGATGGATTACATTTTGTTCATTCATTTCTTTGCCTGCCTTCTCAGTTTGTAGGTTGGGCATTACATATGGAGGGACAGGAGTGGCTGAAGTAAATCATACTCCATCTCAGAAAAAAGCTCCTCTTCCATTAGTCTGTCAGTGAGGGTGGCACTGTCAACCTAAATGTAGTCAAGCTGGGATGGGCTTCCTTGTGGCTGTAGTTAAACTTATCCCCCACTGACCTCCCAGGTTTTGAGAGTGTGGTCAGGACTAGTCCTGCAGTAGGAGTTAGGGTTTGAGCACTGGTGAGACTCCACATATCTCTTTTTACCTGACAGACTGCCACCTCTTTCTGAACACGGGAGAGCTCCCAGCCTCACAGACTGGTTTCAGCTTTTCAGGTTGTGGAAGTGTTCTCCCTGCTCTCTTGTCCTGCCTCTCATGTTTTGTTGTTGTTGTTGTTGTTTAAAGATTTTATTTATTTATTTGACAGAGAGAGAGATCACAAGTAGACAGAGAGGCAGGCAGAGAGAGAGAGAGAGGGAAGCAGGCTCCTCGCTGAGCAGAGAGCCCGATGCGGGACTCGATCCCAGGACCCCGAGATCATGACCTGAGCCGAAGGCAGCGGCTTAACCCACTGAGCCACCCAGGCGCCCTGCCTCTCATGTTTTGTCTCTGGAAAGACACTTTTCACTCTCCTCTGTGGCCTTCCACTTCCAATGGACAACCATATGCATTTAGTAAGGCATGGAGTGCCTCAGAGGGATTTCTCTCAGCCTTTGGCATGGGCTTCACTGGTGGTTCCTGGGGGATGGGGGTACAGACTTAACCTGTGGCTGGGGTTCTAATCCATCTCACAACTCTCATGTAGCCTCAGAAGCTTGTTGAGAGTGTGGCTTGTCCCCACATGGCCCACCAGGTGTATTCCTCTGCCTCCTACCACCTCATCTGGAGGAATGCAGCTCTGAGACTTCTCTCCTCATAAGGCCTTATCACTTTTTGGAATTTATTTTAGTTTATTTTTGTTTTGTTTTGTTTTGGGGTATTTTTCATTCCCCTTTTTGTTTTGGCATTCTCAGCTCTCTGGTGGGTTAAAAACACAAGATCTTTTTGTAGCTTAAGTAGATCATTTCTGCTGTTAGGGTAGAAATGGTGATGTTTGTTACTTTCTCCATTCAACAAATATTTATTTGCCAAAGCTTTCTTGTCCCGCATAAACTGGTCCCTTCAGAGCACTGGAAGTGATATCAGAAACTTAGCCCTTTAATTTGCTTGCTGGGTGTCACAGCAGTTCGCCTCACTTCTCTCAGTCCTGGGATCCCCTCTGGAGGAAGGCAGGCAGTGAAGAACCCTACCAAGTGTGAGCGCTGGGCTTTGAGCTGGCTGTCCTCCAGGTGATCTGGGCAGTGCCCGCTAGCTTACCTGGTGCAGGGACACACAACCTGCATTTCCCCATCATGGTGAAACAGGAATGATCACACTAATCAAAATATTTTAAGATGAAGCAGTAAAAAAAAATTTCCTACTCAATTCACCAACAACATAGCTAATATTTATTGAGCTCCACACATTTTGTGTGTTTTTCTCACTTACCTTCACCAGAAGTCTACTAGGTTTGTCATCCCCATGAGATACATGAGGAAACAGAGTCAGATTTTAAAAATTTGCTCAAAATTTGGAGTTAGTAGGTGGGAAAGATGGGATTTGAACCCAAGCTTCTGTCTTCTGATCCCATGCTGTGGACCCTTGATCAAGGGCCCTTCTCCCTTAGACTTGATCCCTGGTTTGAGGGAGTGGGAGAGGGTGAAGAGGAGAGGGTTCTGGGTGACTCTCAGAACCAGAGGCATGATGAGAGAAGACCTACAGTTCTGGGTCTGGCCTGTGAAAGGGTGAGCATGGGTGGGGAGAGGGAATAGAGCACCCCCTCTGGGCTGGGTCCCTTCTCTTGGGAAGGCAATATTTACAACTCTTGCTGAGACCACAAGAAGATCTTAGAGAAAGCAATTTGGAAACAGGCCTGTGAGCAGCTGGACAGGGTGGTCAGGGGCTGAAGTCCTTTCTATAGCTCACTTCCTGCCTCCAGCCCCCAAACTGGACCACAGGTGACCCAGGACCTTCCTGAGCACAGTGATGGAAGTCACTGGACACTGACACTCTAAGGCCCAATGAGGGCAGCCTTCTCCCCTGCCTTGTGTCATTGAGTGGCTAAGCTAGCAGGCACCCAGCCTGGGTACTGCACTTGTCTGCTTTAACCCCATAAGACTGCAAGGTGGAATAGCATATTCCCCATCTCCACTTGAGGAAACAGGCTCTGGGAGATGAAGGACTTGCCTGGGGTCACACAGCTTGTAAGCAACAGGACAGAAGCAGACCCAGGCCAGCTGAGGCCAGATCTCACCTTCCACATGCCCTCTCTGCTGGGGTGCACCCACAGGAAGGTCCCACTGGCCCTGGAGCTATATTTTGTGTTAATTTTTTATGCAAAGTCTTCTGCCTCTGACCATACCTGGCAGGGAAGGCCTTGCTCCCAGGGCCTCTGAATGAGATGTGGGTGTGGGCTGCCCTTATAGAGTGGTACTTCTAGCTCATGGCTAGAGGGTTGGGGATCAGGGAGTAGAGGGTCCAATCTGAACCCAGTAACATGGGAGGGGCTAATAGGCTGGTGCCGTGAAGATTGGCTTGTGTGCTGAAAGGCTGGTGTGTTCAGCTACGGTGTCAGGAGAAGGGTATGCTGGGAGTCTAGGATTGCCTGAGGGTAGCGGGTTGGCCCACAGGCCTGTAGCAATGTTTCTTGCTAGTAGGGGGAGTAGGGGGAATAAGGAAGGAGGTGATTTTGCCCCCGGGGAATATTTGGCAATTACTGGAGACATTCTGGTTGTCACAACTGGTGAATGGGGAGCTGCTGCTGACATTTGGTCGACAGAGGACAGAGATGCAGGCAAACAGGTCATTCCCCACAGCAAGGGGTCATGGCCCAATGTCAGTGTTGCCAAGGCTAAAGATTCCCATTCCTCCTGACCCCCTCAATCCTCACTGCACCACCCTTCTTGGACCCTCCAACCTTGCCAAGGTCCCCAGCACTTACCTGCCTCAGTCTCCAGAGCTGACCCAAGAGCTCTGGCCTCCCTCAGCACTCATCATCTTGGCCTACTGGCCTAGACTAATTCTTGTCCTATCTGTGGCTGATTCTCTCCCAGGAACCCCATCTCGGCCAATGGCACCCCAACCAGCTCCCAAATTCATATTGTCCTTGACATTTCTTCCACCTCCCTCTCCACATCCATCCCTCTTCCGCTTCCTAAGTCCCTCCTAGTGTGCCCTGTACTCTCCACCTGCCCTCCATGTGTCCACATACCTGATGGTGGGTGGCACTTTCCTGCTTAAAATCTGCCAAAGACAACTGCATCTCCTGGGCCACGTAAGAGCAAGCACCACATAGCACTTCCTGTGCGCAAGCACGGAAGCAGAGCACCTGCATGTGGTTACTTTGTCGTCCCCAAGACTGGTTATTGCCCCATTTTATGGAGGAGGAAGCTGAGGCACTGGAAGGGTGAGTAGCACGTCCACAGTCACCACTAGCCTGTTTGTGCCCAAGGCCAGGAGTCTCTGAGGTCACAGGCCAGTCTCCAGTGTGCTGCTGGTTTTCTTTGGTTAGTTAAGGTGTGTTCTAATAGCTAACATTCTGTATCGTCTGAAAGTTCTGCACTGAAGGTCACCTGAACAAAGAGTTGTGATGACTCTGTTTTGCAGTCTCACCTTCCATTGAGGCATGCTGCCACCTGGTGTATCCATGTGCTGTCACCTGCCTCTCCCACAGTCTTCCTCCCAGCCCCTACACACCTGCGCAGGAAATGGCCCTGCTTTGTTATCATCAAATATACCTTTTGACTCAGGCAAGGTCGAGTTCAGATCCAAGCTGATGTTTTTGAAGCAAACAAATATTCCAACAACGTTATTGAGGTATAATTTTCAAGCTGTCAAATTCACCTTGTTTTCAGGGTACGACTCAATGGTTTTAAATACATTGACAGAGTTAGGCATCCATCAGCATGATCCAGTGTTAGAATATTTCTATCCCCAAAAGATCCCGCGAACCCACTGGCAGTCAATTCCTATTCCCACCTCCCCCTGGGCTCAACTGTTTCCTGGCTACAAAGATTGGCCTATTCTGGACATCATGTATAAATGTAATCATACAATAGGTAGTTTTTATGTATTTGCCTTCTTCCCCTGAACCTCATGTCCTCAGGTTCCATCCATGTTGTCCGTGCTTGATTCCTTTTTATGGTTGAGTAATATTCCATTGTCTGAAGAGACCACATTTTATTTATCCTCTCATTAGTGGATGGACACTGGGTTGTCTTCACTTTTTGGCTACTGTCTATAAGGCTGCTATGAATATTCATGCACTAGTCCGCATGGGCACCTGTGTTTCCATTTCTCTTGAAAGAAATAAGAAAAGGAATTGCTGGTCATATGGTCAGTGTAACTTTCTAAGAAACTTCCAGACTATTTTTCAAAGTGGCTAAACCAATTCATGCTCCTACTAGCAATGTGTGACATTTCCTCGCCAATCATTATTGTAGCCATCTAGTGGGTGCCAAGGGGTATCTCACTGAGGCTTAAATTTACAGTCTCCCAATGACTAATAACACTGAGACTCTCTTTCTGTGCTTTTTGGCCAATCATATAACTTCTCTGATGAAATAGCTATTCAAATATTTTGTCCATTTTGTAGTTGGTTTGTTTTCCTATTACTGAGCTGTAAGAGTTCTTTATATATTCTGGATACAAGTCGTTTAGCATACATGTGATTTGAAAATATCTCCTCCCAGTTTGTGGCTCATCTCTTCCTTTTCATGATGTCGTCTTTGGAAGTGCAAACGTGTGATTTTGATGAAGTCTATTATCTATCATTCATTCCTCTTGTGGCTTGTGATTTTGGAATCTTATTTAAGAATTGTGCTCAACTCACTATAATGAAGATTTTTCTTCTGTTTTTTTTTTTCCCTAGAATTTTTATAGTTTCAGCTCTTATATTTAAATGTATGATCTGTTTTTAATTTTTGTATACGATGCAAAGTCAACACCTAAATTCTTCTTTTGGCCTGTAGATGACCCGTTGTTCCAGCACCACGTGTTTTCCCCTTTGAACTGCATGGCACATTTGTCAAAAATCAATTGGTCATGCATGTAAGTACGGAAGGACTGTCCTTCAATTCTGTTGTTCTGTATATCTCTCCTGATGCCAACACCACACTGTCCAGATTATGGCAGCTTTGTAGGAAGTTTTGAAAGTAGGAAGTGTGTGTCCTACAACTTTGTTCTTCTTTTTCAAGATTGTTTTGGCTGTTTTGTATCCTTTGTATTTCTATATAAATTTTAGGATCAGCTTAGTTTCTGAAAAAAAATTTTTTTTGTCTGCTGTGGGATTTTGATAGGGATGGCATTGAATATATGGATCACGTTGGAGAGTACTTTCATCTTAGAAATGGAGTCTTAGGATCCATAAATATGAGATTTATAGAGACCTCTTTAATTTCTCTCAGCTGTGTTTTGTAGTTTTCAGCCTATAAGTCTTGTACTTCTTTGGTTAAATTTGGTCCCAAATATTTTATTCTTTCTGATGTTATTGTGAATGGCATTGTTTCCTTAATTTTGTTTCTGTATTGTTCATTGCTAGCGTATAGAGGTACAACTGATTTTTTAAAAATTGATCTTGTATTCTGAAACCTTGCTGAACTGGTTTATTAGTTCTACAGGTTTTTCTGATGGGTCCTTTAGGACTTTCTGCATATAGGATCATGTGGCCAACAAACAAAGATGGTTTTAGTTCTTCTTTTCCAATCTGTGTGTCTTTTTTGCTTCTCTATTGCACTGACTAGAACCTCTAGTAGAATGTTGAATAAGAGTTGTGAGCACAGACATCCTTCCTGTTCTTCAGGGGAAATCATGTAGTCTTTCACCAATAAGTGTTATGTCAACTGTAGTTTTCTCATATTTTCACTTTAGTGGGTTGAGGAAGTTTCCTTCTGTACCTAGTTCATGGAAAGATTTTATCATTACGGAGTGTCGGATTTTGTCAAAAGCTTTCCCCTGTCTCTTAAAGAGATCGTGTGAGTTTTTCAAAGCAACCAAATTTAAAGATCCAGTTAGGTATGTTTTTTTTTATTTTAATTTTTTATTTTTTTATAAACATATAATGTATTTTTTCCCCAGGGGTACAGGTCTGTGAATCACCAGGTTTACACACTTCACAGCACTCACCATAGCACAGACCCTCCCCAATGTCCATAACCCCACCTCCCTCTCCTGACCCCCCTCCCCCCAGCAACCCTCAGTTTGTTTTGTGAGATTAAGAGTCACTTATGGTTTGTCTCCCTCCCGATCCCATCTTGTTTCATTTATTCTTCTCCTACACCCCTAACCCCCCATGTTGCATCTCCACTTCCTCATATCAGGGAGATCATACGATAGTTGTCTTTCTCCAATTGACTTATTTCGCTAAGCATGATACCCTCTAGTTCCATCCACATCGTCGCAAATGGCAAGATTTCATTTCTTTTGATGGCTGCATAGTATTCCATTGTATATATATACCACATCTTCTTTATCCATTCATCTGTTGATGGACATCTAGGTTCTTTCCATAGTTTGGCTATTGTGGACATTGCTGCTATAAACATTTGGGTCCACGTGCCCCTTCGGATCACTACATTTGTATCTTTAGGATAAATACCCAGTAGTGCAATTGCTGGGTCATAGGGTAGTTCTATTTTCAACTTTTTGAGGAACCTCCATGCTGTTTTCCAGAGTGGTTGCACCAGCTTGCATTCCCACCAACAGTGTAGGAGGGCTCCCCTTTCTCCGCATCCTCACCAGCATATGTCATTTCCTGACTTGTTAATTTTAGCCATTCTGACTGGTGTGAGGTGGTATCTCATTGTGGTTTTGATTTGTATTTCCCTGATGCCAAGTGATGTGGAGCACTTTTTCATTGTGTCTGTTGGCCATCTGGATGTCTTCTTTGTAGAAATGTCTGTTCATGTCTTCTGCCCATTTCTTGATTGGATTATTTATTCTTTGGGTGTTGAGTTTGCTAAGTTCTTTATAGATTTTGGACACTAGCCCTTTATGTGATATATCATTTGGGAATATCTTCTCCCATTCTGTCAGTTGTCTTTTGGTTTTGTTAACTGTTTCCTTTGCTGTGCAAAAGCTTTTGATCTTGATGAAATCCCAATAGTTCATTTTTGCCCTTGCTTCCCTTGCCTTTGGCGATGTTCCTAGGAAGACGTTGCTGCGGCTGAGGTTGAAGAGGTGGCTGCCTGTGTTCTCCTCAAGGATTTTGATGGATTCCTTTCTCACATTGAGGTCCTTCATCCATTTTGAGTCTATTTTCATGTGTGGTGTAAGGAAATGGTCCAATTTCATTTTTCTGCATGTGGCCGTCCAATTTTCCCAACACCATTTATTGAAGAGGCTGTCTTTTTTCCATTAGACATTCTTTCCTGCTTTGTGGAAGATTAGTTGACCATAGAGTTGAGGGTCTATTTCTGGGCTCTCTATTCTGTTCCATTGATCTATGTGTCTGTTTTTTGTGCCAGTACCATGCTGTCTTGATGATGACAGCTTTGTAATAGAGCTTGAAGTCTGGAATTGTGATGCCACCAACTTTGGCTTTCTTTTTCAATATTCCTTTGGCTATTTGAGGTCTTTTCTGGTTCCATATAAATTTTAGGATTATTTGTTCCATTTCTTTGAAAAAAATGGGTGGGATTTTGATAGGGTTTGCATTAAATGTATAGATTGCTTTAGGTAGCATAGACATTTTTACAATATTTGTTCTTCCAATCCAGGAGCATGGAATGTTTTTCCATTTCTTTGTGTCTTCCTCAATTTCTTTCATGAGTACTTTATAGTTTTCTGAGTATAGATTCTTTTTTTTTTAAAGATTTTATTTATTTATTTGACAGAGAGATCACAAGTAGGTAAAGAGGCAGGCAGAGAGAGAGGAGGAAGCAGGCTCCCCACTGAGCAGAAAGCCCGATGCGGAGCTCGATCCCAGGACCCTGGGATCATGACCTGAGCCAAAGGCAGAGGCTTAACCCACTGAGCCACCCAGGCAACCCTCTGAGTATAGATTCTTAGCCTCTTTGATTAGGTTTATTCCTAGGTATCTTATGGTTTTGGGTGCAATTGTAAATGGGATTGACTCCCTAATTTCTCTTTCTTCTGTCTTGTTGTTGGTGTAGAGAAATGCAACTGATTTCTGGGCATTGATTTTATATCCGGACACTTTACTGAATTCCTGTACAAGTTCTAGCAGTTTTGGAGTGGAGTCTTTTGGGTTTTCCACATCTAGTATCATATCATCTGTGAAGAGTGATAGTTTGACTTCTTCTTTGCCGATTTGGGTGCCTTTAATTTCTTTTTGTTGTCTGATTGCTGAGGCTAGGACTTCTAGTACTATGTTGAATAGCAGTGGTGATAACGGACATCCCTGCCGTGTTCCTGACCTTAGCGGAAAAGTTTTCAGTTTTTCTCCATTGAGAATGATATTTGCGGTGGGTTTTTCCATAGATGGCTTTGATAATATTGAGGTATGTGCCCTCTATCCCTACACTTTGAAGAGTTTTGATGAGGAAGGGATGCTGTACTTTGTCAAATGCTTTTTCAGCATCTATGGAGAGTATCATATGGTTCTTGTTCTTTCTTTCATTAATGTGTTGTATCACATTGATTGATTTGCGGATGTTGAACCAACCTTGCAGCCCTGGAATAAAATCCCACTTGGTTATGGTGAATAATCCTTTCAATGTACTGTTGAATCCTATTGGCTAGTATTTTGGTGAGAATTTTTGCATCTGTGTTCATTAAGGATATTGGTCTGTAATTGTCCTTTTCGATGGGATCTTTGTCTGGTTTTGGGATCAAGGTGATGCTGGCCTCATAAAATGAGTTTGGAAGTTTTCCTTCCATTTCTATTTTTTGGAACAGTTTCAGGAGAATAGGAATTAGTTCTTCTTTAAATGTTTGGTAGAATTCCCCTGGGAAGCCATATGGCCCTAGGCTTTTGTTTGTTTGGAGATTTTTGATGACTTTCAATCTCCTTACTGGTTATGGGTCTGTTCAGGTTTTCTATTTCTTCCTGGTTCAGTTGTGGTAGTTTATATGTCTCTAGAAATGCATCCATTTCTTCCAGATTGTCAAATTTGTTTGCGTAGAATTGCTCATAGTATGTTCTTATAATTGTTTGTATTTCTTTGGTGTTAGTTGTGATCTCTCTTCTTTCATTCATGATTTTATTTATTTGGGTCCTTTCTCTTTTCTTTTTGATAAGTCTGGCCAGGGGGTTATCAATCTTATTAATTCTTTCAAAGAACCAGCTCCTAGTTTCGTTGATTTCTTCTATTGTTTGGTTTCTATTTCATTGATTTCTGCTCTGATCTTTATGATTTCTCTTCTCCTGCTGGGTTTAGGGTTTCTTTCTTGTTCTTTCTCCAGCTCCTTTAGTTGTAGGGTTAGGTTGTGTATTTGAGACCTTTCTTGTTTCTTTTTTTTTTTCTTAAGATTTTATTTATTTATCTGACAGATAGAGATCACAAGTAGGCAGAGAGGCAAGCAGAGAGAGAGGAGGAAGCAGGCTCCCTGCTGAGCAGAGAGCCTGATGCGGGGCTCGATCCCAGGACCCTGGGATCATGACCTGAGCCAAAGGCAGAGGCTTAAACCACTGAGCCACCCAGGCGCCCCACCTTTCTTGTTTCTTGAGAAAGGCTTGTACTGCTATATATTTTCCTCTCAGGACTGCCTTTGCTGTGTCCCACAGATTTTGAACAGTTGTGTTTTCATTTGTTTCCATGAATTTTTTCAATTCTCCTTTAACTTCCTGGTTGATCCATTCATTCTTTAAGAAGGATGCTGTTTAGTCTCCATGTATTTGTGTTCTTTTTAAATTTCCTCTTGTGATTGAGTTCTAGCTTCAGACCATTGTGGTCTGAAAATATACAGGGAATTATCCCAATCTTTTCATACTGGTTGAGACCTGATTTATGACCCAGGATGTGATCTATTCTGGAGAATGTTCCATGTGCAATAGAGAAGAATATGTATTCTGTTGCTTTGGGATGAAATGTTCTGAATATATCTGTGATGTCCATCTGGTCCAGTGTGTCATTTAAGGACTTTATTTCCTTGTTGATCTTTTGCTTAGATGATCTGTCCATTTCAGTGAGGGGAGTGTTAAAGTCCCCTACTATTATTGTATTATTGTCAATGTGTTTCTTTGATTTTGTTATTAATTGGTTTATATAGTTGGCTGCTCCCACGTTAGGGTCATAGATATTTAAAATTGTTAGATCTTCTTGTTGGACAGACCCTTTGAGTATAATATAGTGTCCTTCCTCATCTCTTATTATAGTCTTTGGATTAAAATCTAATTGATCTGATATAAGGATTGCCACCCCAGCTTTCTTCTGATGTCCATTAGCATGGTAAATTGTTTTCCACCCCCTCACTTTAAATCTGGAGGTGTCTTCGGGTCTAAAATGAGTTTCTTGTAGGCAACATATTGATGGGTTTTGTTTTTTTATCCATTCTGATACCCTGTGTCTTTTGATTGGGGCATTTAACCCATTTACATTCAGGGTAACTATTGAGAGATATGAACTTAGTGCCATTGTATTGCCTGTAAGGTGACTGTTACTGTATATTGTCTCTGTTCCTTTCTGATCTACTACTTTTAGGCTCTCTCTTTGCTTAGAGGACCCCTTTCAATATTTCCTGTAGAGATGGTTTGGTGTTTGCAAATTCTTTCAGTTTTTGTTTGTCCTGGAAGCTTTTTATCTCTCCTTCTATTTTCGATGATAGCCTAGCTGGATATAGTATTCTTGGCTGCATGTTTTTCTCGTTTAGTGCTCTGAATATATCATGCCAGTTCTTTCTGGCCTGCCAGGTCTCTGTGGATAAGTCCGCTGCCAGTCTAATATTTTTACCATTGTATGTTACAGACTTCTTTTCCCGGGCTGCTTTCAGGATTTTCTCTTTGTCGCTAAGACTTGTAAATTTTACTATTAGGGGACCGGGTGTGGACCTATTCTTGTTGATTTTGAGGGGGGTTCTCTGCACCTCCTGGATTTTGATGCTTGTTCCCTTTGCCATATTACGGAAATTCTCTCCAATAATTCTCTCCAATATAACTTCTGCTCCCCTCTCTCTTTCTTCTTCTTCTGGAATCCCAATTATTCTAATGTTGTTTCATCTTATGGTGTCACTTATCTCTCAAATTCTCCCCTGGTGGTCCAGTAGCTATTTGTCTCTCTTTTGCTCAGCTTCTTTATTCTCTGTCATTTGGTCTTCTATGTCTCTAATTCTTTCTTCTGCTTCATTTATCCTAGCAGTGAGAGCCTCCATTTTTTATTGCACCTCATTAATAGCTTTTTTTATTTCAACTTGGTTAAATTTTAGTTCTTTTATTTCTCCAGAAAGGGCTTTTATCTCTCCAGAGAGGGTTTCTCTAATATCTCCCATGCCTTTTTTGAGCCCGACTAGAACCTTGAGAATCGTCATTCTGAACTCTAGATCTGACATATTACCAATGTCCGTATTGATTAGGTCCCTAGCCTTCGGTACTGCCTCTTGTTCTTTTTTTTTTGTGGTGAGTTTTTCCGCCTTGTCATTTTGTCCAGATAAGAGTATATGAAGGAGCAAACAAAATACTGAAAGGGTGGCAAAGACCCTGGGAAAATGAGCTTTAACCAAATCAGAAGAGACCCCAAATCGTGGGAGGGAGAAAGGGGATAAAAAGAAGTTCAGGAAAAAAAAAATTAAAAAAAGAAAACAAAGAAAAAATATAAAAAAGAAAAAAATATATATATTGGATAAACTAGTTAAGAAAATGTTTAAAAAGAAAAGGGTAAAAGTTTTAAAAAATTTAGCAGAAGAAAAAATATTAAATTAACTGCAAGACTAAAGAATCATGGGGAGAAAGCCATGAGTTCCGTGCTTTGTTTACTCCTCCACTGGAATTCTGCTGCTCTCCTTGATAGGTGAACTTGGTCCTGGCTGGGTTTCTTGTTGATCTTCTGGGGGAGGGGCCTGTTGTAGTGATTCTCAAGTGTCTTTGCCCCAGGCGGAGTTGCACCGCCCTTACCAGGAGCCGGGATGAGTAATCTGCTCGGGTTTGCTTTCGGGAGCTTTTGTTCCCTGGGCGCTTTCCTTAGTGTTCTGGAGGACGGGAATGAAAATGGCGGCCTCCCAGTCAACCGGCCCGGAGGAGCCGAGAGCTTGGGGCCCCACTCCTCAGTGCGTCCTCAGAGAAAAGAGCCCAATCACTCCCGTCTCCCTGGCCTCCGGCCGCGCTCCGAGCTCACCCAGCTTGCAACTGGTTCAAGGTAACCCCGAGCTTAGAGCTCACTCCTCGGCTCTGTCTCTGTAGCCGGCTTCCCCGCTCTAATACCTGCGAGCTCTGACACTCAGACACCCCCGATCCTTCTGTGACCCAGCGGGACCTGGGGCCATGCTGACCCCGCGTGGGCTTCACCCCTGTTTAGCCTCTGGAGCGATGTGCCTCAGTGGAGCAGACTTTTAAAAGCCCTGATTTTGTGCTCCGTTGCTCCGCCGTTTCCCGGGAGCTGGCCCCTCCCCCCGCGGTCTATCTTCCCGTCGCTTTGGATTTACTTCTCCGCTGGTCCTACCTTTCAGAAAGTGGTCGATTTTCTGTTTCTAGAATTGTTGCTCTTCTTCTCTTCGATCTCCCGTTGGATTTGTAGGTATTTGCAATGTTTAGATAAGCTATCTAGCTGATCTCCTGCTACCTGGTGTAGTCTCAGCCTGCTACTTCTCCGCCATCTTGACTCCTCCTCTAAGTATGTTTTTTATCTTTCTGATCAGTAAAAAAATCATTAAACTTCAGAAATATAAAAAATCTTGAAATTCATTAAGCCCTGTGTTTTCTGAATTTCTGTCACTCATGACTTTTGCCATAGTCTCTTTTTACTTGTACTATTTATTTGATAACATCTTCGTAAATCAACTCACATTTAATAAATAAGTAATTAAGTATATGTCTTTCAAAAGGAAACTTCCTATTACCACTACAAATAGAAACCAGTCTTATTTGCCTTAAACAGGAAGTAATTATAATAGTCAAAGCACTAAAGAAAAGCTATTCTAGCATAAAAGTAAAATGACTTCTGGGTTAAGATGGTGGCTTGAAAACAAATGTAATGATATTCTCTGTCTCCCTGCTCAAAGCCTGCTCAAGCTGCAGTAAAGGGGTGTTTCACTAAAGCGCAGACTCACCAGGGGTTGGGAGGTACAGGAGGCCCTAGGCCCTGACTGTGGAGCTGGAGCATCAGAGGCTGAGAGGGACAAGCTGTGACTAACTCCAGGACGTCTGGTTTGGGGGGTGGGGGTGTTGGGGGGGAGTTTCCTCCAGAGTCCCTGGCCAGAGGTGAGAGCTGAGGGACAGAAGCCATGCGGACTCAGAGGCCCAGACACTGTCATGCTGAGACGGGGACTGGGCATAAAGGGGACTTGGGGAAAGTGTGGAGAAGCAGTCACACCCTGGCTTCCTTGTCATGAGGAGTTAAGCGCTGGTCCCCATCAGTGCCGACCTGTGCTCTCTGGAGAGTGTGGAACAAAGGGTTCTGGACTAGGGTCCAGCCTCTGGGAGGGACTGAGAGACTAGTCCAGAAATAAACGACCAAGGCTGACATCAGGCCCTCTTCAGCTGCTCAACTCCAGGCCTTTCCTCTTCAGCGAGGAGACTGGAAAAAGCCTTCCTGGGGGCCTGAGCAGCTGGGAGGAAAGGCCTGGAGAAGTGATTCTGGCCCTGGAGTAAAGGAAAGGATCAGAAAAGATAATACTTGCTCAAGCTTAGAAATGTAGACAGTGAGCTTGATTTACCAGAAAGTTCTCAGGGAACAACTTTGGGGAAGAGCAGCACGGAGGGGGCGTATCTGGGACAGAGGAGCCTTCATCTGTCGACACAGGCACCAACAGAGTGTCAGTGAAATGGAAGAATCCAGAGATAGCACTGCTCCCAAATGGCTTGCCACCTGCTGAGGTAGAAATGCTGGAACAGAGAGCTAAAGCAGACAGCAGTCACGGCAGTGGGGGGAAGGGGATGGCTGTCACCCCAAGGGGCTGAAGGATGACACCTGCTGAGAAAGGTCTGGAGCTTAGTTTTGAAGGCAGCTAGCGGGGAGAACGCTGCTGCTTCGTGGGTGTGATGGAGCAAAGGGTAGGACTTAGCCGCTCTCTGCTGCTCTGGCACCTGGTCGAGCCCCACAAAGGAAGTCCTGCTGCAAAATGATTGTGCTGGGTATCGTGTTTGCCCTTCCAGACCCTTCTCCACCTGCCCTGTGTCCTGGGAGGTGATGGGGGCCTCTTTGATAGGACCCCAACCTCACCTCTAGCTGGGTGCAGAGAATGGGAGGCATTCAGAAGAGACCAGAGGGGCTGAGAGCCCCGAACCCACCCGTGGGCCCTCTCACAGCTGCAGCACCCCTCCCTTCCCACTGTGGGTGCAAACATCTCCCCACTGTGACCCTCGGTTCCCATCACCTTACCGCATCTTCCTGCACCTTCCCCCTGGGACTCTCCCAGCCCCTTGGAGCAGGCCAGCTCCTGTTTCCTACCAGAACCTAGTGGTGGGAGGGGAGGGCCTGGGGCTTTGGGGCGTTTTATTTCAAGGAGCCTTCTAGAGAGCACTCTGGAATCTTCTCCACACACATTGGGTTCTTCTGTAATATTGGCCAAGTGATGCGGAGGGGTCCCTTGTCCACTTGCCACAGTCGCTCAGTCTCAGAGGAGACTGAGGATGACCTGCCCCCAAGCCTTAGGAATCCCTGCATCGCACAGGCCCTGCCCTGTGAGCTTGGCCCAGGCCTGGAGCGCGTCGGGGTGGGCGGGAGGTCTTTGCTCTCCAGCATCTGACTATCAGCACCCGCCTCCCTTCCTGCATGGAACCTTGCGCTGCAAACCCTGGAGCAGAGAGTCAGGATGCCTGAGCCCGGGAGGGAAGAAAGGATTGGTGCGCTGTCGGACTCAGCAGCGCACTGTGCACTTTATAGCTGAGGACGGTGTGTAGACCCAGAGACAGGCCCAGAGACCGGCCGCGAGTGGCCTGAGGGACTGGCCTGTGGTTGGGGCAAGGCGCGGGGTGGGGTGGGGGTGGGGAGAGGGTGGGGGGTGCTCCTACTTCAGCAGCTCGCCAGTACCTTCATCACCCCAGCTTTCAGGACAGCCCCTCTCTTCACCTGCCCCTGCTGGTCGAGCTTCCCTGTCCCCATGGCCCCAGGTACAAAGATGGCCCCACAGAGAGCCCTGTGGGCATATGCCTCCCCCTTCTAGGGCCACCTGACTGGGGGGTTTGGGGAAAGACGTCAGACTCCTGGCTTCTCACACAGCTACCTGTGGTGCCAGGGCCCTAGTGCTCATCGCTGCTGTCCTGAGAAGATGCAGTCTCTGGACCACTGTCCTCCCCACTGCTGCAACTCCCACCACAGGCCCTGGCCACAACAAGCACTCAGGGCGAGGACACAAGCTTTGTAGATTTCACATTAGTGAAATTTCACCGATATCAAATTCCTTGCTCTGGCAGTAGTCACGAGCCAGACCCCAGGCGGGGAAGCATTCTCTCACCCTGCAGGCCCCGCACCCCACAAACACAGCACTCTACTTGCAGAGATGAATTTGGGTCTCTGTGTTTAATAACATGCAGTTTGGGTTTTCTTTCTTTTTTTTTTTTAAGATTTATTTTTTTAAAATTTGACAGATCACAAATTGGCAGAGCGACAGGCAGAGAGAAAGAGGGAAGCAGGCTCCCTGCTGAGCAGAAAGCCCAATGCAGGGCTTAATCCCAGGACCCTGAGATCATGACCTGAGCTGAAGGCAGACACCCAACCCACTAAGCCACCCAGGTGTCCCAGGTTTTCTTTTTAATGGACTCTCAGGCCCCAGACTCCCAATTTTCAGCAGGATTCAAGGTCCCAAGATCTGGGTGTGCCTGCCCCTCGGGCAGCCTTGGAGGTGGGAGAAGGAGAGGATGGTTGCATTATCCCGGAAGAAACCTCATTGCCCAGGCAAAATCTCGGTCACAATCATAATGTTAGAAAGAAGGAATTTTAAAGGAAAAGATATTGAACAGGACAAAGAGGGTTTTGTCCACACTGGGAATGTAAACATCCAGAAGCTCTTGGCTCCAGAAACTCTGAGGGCAAATGTGGTTTCAGCTCCGGCTCATCCCTCCAGCCCAGACAAGCCTGTGGACAAGCAGGCTTGCCGGGCTACTGGGGCAGACTCTCCCCTCTCCCCTCTAACTGAAGTACCATTGACCTACAGTATCATACAAGTTTCAGGTGCACAGCATAGGGATTCAACAATTATATACAATTGACTCTAGAACAACACAGGGGTTGGGGTGCCCATGGCCTGCACAGTTGAAAATGCACAAAACCCCACTTCCGACTCCCCCAAAACTTAACAACTAATATCCCACTATTGACCAACAACATCAACAATTGACATCGACAGTCGAACAGTTAACACGTACTTCGTATGTTGTATGTAGTATAAACTGTATTCTTACAATAAAGTGAATGGGAGAAAAGAAAATATTAAGAAAATCATGAGGAAGAGAAAATACTAACCCACATACAAATGGACCCATGCAGTTCAAACCTGTGTTGTCCAGGGGGTCAACCGTACACTCTGCAAAGCTCACCACAGTACGTGTAGTTGCCATCTGTAATTCCACTGCTGGGTATTTGCCCAAAGAACATGAAAACACAAATTCAGAAAGATGTATGCACCCTTAGGCTTATTGCCCTCTCTAGAAGCTCAAAATCTCTAGGGCCGGCAAAGTCCCAAAGGGAGGTGGTAAATCTCCTAGGAGCCACTGCTGCTCTTCCGCCTGTGCCCACACGATGGCACCAGAGAGCCAGCTTTCGCCGCTACCTGCTAAGGGCTGAGCAAGGCCGGTGCAGGGGTGGAGGTTCTAAGTAATGAGTGTGCTCTTCCTGCAGATTCCCGCAAGTTGCCCTGGCCTTCGGCTCAAGACACAGCTCTCAGAGCCTGGGCCGCTTCAGTTCTGTCCTGCCCAGTAATCCACTCAGGAGTCAGGCAAAATTCTCTTTAAGTCAGGAGTCTCAACCTCGTGCGTCTTCAGGGCCAGGTGCTAAGTGGGAAGTGCCCAGACACCGGAGGCAGGTTCCAGTCTCTGGCCCACTACTGCCACCCTGGTACTGCTGGCCTGCAGGGAAGCCACCACTCCACCACCACCACCAACGGCCCACAAAGAATTAAGAGAAATGAGGAATTTGCGTTTCTAAGTGAATCTCCTTCAAATACCAGCAACAAATTCCTTTACCATCAGGTTCACCGAGGTTGCCGCCACCGTGATCATTATTCAGAATAATTCCACAGTCCTAAAGTGTTCCCTGTGCCCATCTGAAACCAGTCTACTCCTCCCCAGTGCTGAGCCCTAGCAGCAACTGGCCTGTTCCCGTCACAACAGTTTGGCGGACAGATTCGGAGTGTACCTAGTCTTCACCGGCTCACTTTGTGAGCTAACACCTTGTATGTGAGACTCTTCCTGCTGTGGCTCTCGGCTGTTGGAGCTGAGTGACAGCCCATCGGAGTAATAAAACACAGTGGTTCCGATTTGACCGGTTGGAACTAGTTCTGTGTCATTTTGATGTCTCCTCATCATTCTTTGATCACTTCCTTTCTGGCAAACAAGATGTTCTAGACTTTCGTGCATGTGTGTGTATGTGTGCGTGTGTTAATAACAAGATAAATTCACATAACATGAACTAACCGCCTTAAAGCATGCAGTTCAGTGGCATGTCGTACATGAAACAGTAACTCCCAACTCCTAGCCCCTCCCTAGCCCCTGGAACTCTTTATTCTACTTTCTGCCTCGAGGCATTTGTCTATTATAGATTCTGTAAGTGAAATCACACAGGGGTGTCTGGGTGGCTCAGTCAGTTGAGAGTCCAACTCTTGATTTTGGCTCAGGTCATGAGCTCAAGGTTGTGAGATCGAGCCCCACATCAGGCTCTGTGCTGGGTATGGAGCCTGCTTAGGACTCTCTCTCTCTCTCCCTTCTGCCCCTCCACTTGCACATACACACTCTCACTCTCTTCCTCTCTTAAAAAAAAAAGTGGAATCCCACAATATTCGCCCTTTTGTGACTGACTTATTTCGTTTAGCCTGATGTTTTCAAAGCTTGTGTGGTAGCATGGATCAGAATTTCATTCCCTTTTAAGGCTGAGTAAGATTCCATTGTATGGATATGCCACATTTTGTTTACCCATTCATCTCTTGTTGGACACAAGTTATTTCCACGTTTTGGTTATTGTGAAGAATGCTTCAGTTAACCTTTGCATATGAGTATCATTCTGAGTCCCTGTTTTCAACTCTTTGGGGGTATATCTTAGAAGTGGAATCTCTGGGTCATATGATAACTTGATGTTTAACTGCCTCATTTTACATTCCCGCCAGCAATGCACAAGGGTCCTGATTTTTCCACATCCTCACTAACACTTGTTTTCCTTTCTCTGTTTTTCTTGTAATAGCCATCCGAAGGGGCCTGAAATGGTATCTCATGTGGTTTGGCTTTGCATTTCCCTGATGTCTAGCGGTGTTGAGCATCTTTTCAGGTGCTAGATGCCTACTTGTACTTCTGCTTGGTGAAACATCTATTTAAGTCCTTTACCCATTTTTAAACCGATGGTTTGTCTTGTTGTTGAATTATAAGAGTTCCATACATATCCTGGATGTTAAACTATCATGAGATACCTGTTTTGCAACTATTTTCTCCCCTCATATGAGTTATTTTTTAATTTTTTGATAGTGTCCTTTGAAGAAAAAGGTCTTAATTTTGATGGGGTCCAATTTAATTGTGTGTTCTTTGGTTGCTTATTCTACTGGTGTCATATTTAAGAAGCCCTTTCCCTATCCATGGTGACAAAGAGCTAAACCTATGTTTCTTTCTCAGAGTTTTATAATTTAGACTATTTTTTTAAAATTTTTATTTATTTATGAGAGAGAGAGAGAGAACAAGAGTGGGGTATAGGGGCAGAGGTAGAGGGAGAAGCAGACTCCCCACCGAGCAAGGAGCCCACTCAGGGCTTGATCCCAGAACCTTGGAATCATGACCTGAGCCAAAGGCAGATGCTTAACCCACTGAGCCACACAGATGTCCCTAGAAGACACTTCATAAGAGTCTTAGATATATTAAGGTTTTGGATTTACTTTGAGTTAATTTTTGTATATCATATAAGATGAGGGCCGGTTTCATTCCTTTGCATGTGGAACTTCCAGTTGTCCCAGCACCGTTTGTCCAAGAGACTGCTCTTCCCACCAAGTGGTCCTGGCACCTTGTCAAAATCAGTGGACTGTAATTGTGGGTTTGTTTCTGGGCTCTCAATTCTATTCCATTGATCTGTGTCTCTCCCAGGGCCAGTACCACCTGTTTTGATTACTGTAGCTTTGTAGAAAGTTTCGAAATCAAGAGCTATGAGTATTCCAAGTGCGTTTTACTTTTTTAAGATTATTTGGGCTAATTGGCGCCCCTTGAAATTCTATGTGAATCGGCTTTTTTATTTCTGTACAAATCTGATGAGATTTTGATAGGGGTTGCATTGAGCTTGTGAAATATTTTAGGTAGTATTGCCATATTAGTAATATTAAATCTTCCATTCTAGGGGCACCTGGGTGGCTCAGTCATTAAGCATCTGCCTTCAGCTCAAGTCACAATCACAGGGTTGTGTGATTGGGCCCCTCATCAGGCTCCCTGCTCAGCGGAGAGCCTGTTTCTCCCTCTCTCTCTGCCACTCCAACTGCTTGTGTTCTCTCTCTCTCTTTCTCTCTCTCTCTCAGTCAAATAAATAAATAAATCTTTTTTAAAAAAACTTCCAGTCCAGAAACAGGGTGGTTGTCTCCTCATTTACTTGGGTATTATTTAATTTCCTTCAGAATAGCAGGAGAGGCAAATAACAATGAAACTTTGGAAAGAAAAGTACATAGATGGGTTTTAAAAAAAATTATAAGCATGTAAGGGAAAAGTCAAGAAGCTTGGCTTCTCATCAAAGTCATCAAAGGTTAGTGACACCATGTTTGTCTGGTGGGGGTGTGGGGGCCAGCTGACATCAAGCAGACCCAAAATCCATTTAAGAAACAGTGAGGCTTTCACCTCCGGGCACTCTACAGAGCATTTTCCACACACTGGCAAGTATCTGGAGGGTTATTTTCTAGAGGTGGTTAAGACCAAAGGCCTCTTGACTAGGGGCATCTGGGATCAAATGAAGGTGTGGATGCCATCCTAGCAAATACATATGGAATCCTACACATTGCCCACTGAGCTGCCAGAACTCTGGCAACCAGCTCTTCACTCTTCTCTGGCCAGAGGTTGGTAGAGTCTGATTTCTCAGGGGACTCTGACAAGTCCATAGAAAAAGACCTAAAGATACTGATAAGGGTCCCCAAATGAACTTCCCAGTTAGAAAATTGAACAGTGATGTCCAGATTCAGTAAGCTATAAACACAAGCTCAGGGCTTTCAAACTTGAAAAAAAATTTTTTTAATTGAAGCATAATTTACTTACAACAAAATGAAGCTTTCTTTCTTTCTTTCTTTCTTTCTTTCTTTCTTTCTTTGTTTTTTTTTTGGTTCAAGCATTTGTAAAACCACTGTTAGAATCAGGATAAAGAACAGTTTCATCAACCTCCACGTGAAATGTCTTCTTAATCTCCAACATTTAACATGAACATACAAATCATACAAAGCACAGGTCTTGAAAGAAACAGAGATTGCATATATGCTCAAAGATAACGTATTGCACTCAGGAACAGAGACTAGGACATCCCTTCGGAAGTAACATTCTGAGAACCATAGCACACCTGTTAGAAATGCAAAATATGATGGCAGAAATTAAAAACCCATTGGATGGGCATTCATCCCAGAGAAACAAAGACTTGTATTCATCTCTGTGTGTACATGATTGTTTATAGCAGTTTTATTCATAATAACCCCCAAATGGAAACAATTGAAATGTCCTACAATGGGTGAATGGTTAAACAGTGATGCATGCTACTCAACAATAAAGATACATGAACAGAAGTGGCATTATGGAAATGGTAGAGTAGGAACTCCAGGAATCCATCCTTCTACTGGAAGAATAACTGAGCTGGCAGGAATGGTCTGAAGCAAGTGTTTGGGAGCTCTAAAATTTAATCAAACACCAACAACATCTAGGGGAGAGCTTGGTGAAGAGGCTTGTAAATTTTAGTGAACTTCTATGTTTCCATGTTTCCAGCACCATGGCAGGCAGCCACAGGCACAGGGGCCTGTGTTCATGGTGTGGCTTACTGAGGCAATAGGACCTTGTCCTTCAAAACTCAGGTTTTTTTTTTGTTTTTTTTTGTTTTTTTTTTGTTTTTTTGTTTTTTTGTTTTTTTTACTGCCTGTTGCTGCTATTAACTACTGATGGCTGATTATGCAGAATTAAAAGGATTAGAAGAGAATACCATAAACAACTATATGCTAACAAATTGGATAACCTGGATGAAATGGGCATATTCCCAGAAATACACAACCTACCAAGACGGAATCATGAAGAAATAGAAAATCTGAATAGACTTAAGTAGTAAGTAGACTAATTCAGTAATCAAAAACCACCCAACAAAGAAAACCCCTGGAACAGATGATTTCACTGAATTCTACCAAAGATTTAAAGATCTAATATCAATCCGTTCCAAACTTTTCCAAAAAAATTATAAAGGGGGAAATATTTCCTAACTCATTCTATGAGGCCAGCATTTCCCTGATGCCAAAGTCAGAAGACACTACAAGAAAGCTATGACTGATAATCCCTTATGAATATTGATGTAAAAATCTTCAGTGAAATACTAGCAAACTGAATTCAGCAACATAAGAGGATTATACACCACAACCATGTGAAAATTACATCTGTAATGCAAGGATGGTTCAACTTATGAAAAGCAATCAAATATATCCAAAGAAAAATGAAATCCACCCCAAAGAAAAATGAAAATAAACCCCACACAATGACCTCAACTGATGCCGGAAAAGCATTTGACAAAATTCAACACACTTCCCTGATTGAAAAAAAAAACCACTCAGCAAACTAGTAATAGGAAAAACCTATCTCAACATAATAAAAACCATATATGAAAACCTCACACTTAATGTCCAACTCAGTGGTAAAAAGACTGAAAACTTTCCCACTAAGATGAGGAACAAGGCAAGGTTGCCTGCTTTTGCCACTTGTATTCAACATAGTACTGGAAGTTCTATCCAGAGCAATGACAAACCCCTAAGAATCACACACACACACACACACACACACACACACACACACACACACACAAAGAAAATGTCAGGACCAGATGGACTCACTGGTGAATTCTACCAAAACTTTACAAAGAATTAACATCAGTCCTCATCAAAGTTCCCAAAAAGTTGAAAAGGAGGGAATGCTTCCAACCTTATTTTATGAGGTCGTGAGTACCCTGATAGCAAAGTCAGAAAAAGACACTACAAGACAAGAAAACTATGAATATAGATTCCAAAATCCTCAACAAAATACTATCAAAGTAAATTCAGCATCATATTAAAATGATTATGTGTCATGACCAGGTGGGATTTATGCCCACAAAGCCAGGGTGCTTTATAATAAGAAAGCAATGTAATCAATCAATGTAATGCATCACATTAGTAGAATGAAAGCAAAAGAGAAAATGGAGAGTGGCTTGGGGACATGTGGCACAGATGAAATGCCCATAGCACCTGGGATCATCCCCTTGCTTTCATGACACCACTGACTTTGTCCTCTCTATCCATGCTTCTGTCTGGGTCACAGGCATTGAATATCTACTTGATCATTAAATATTGGGTATCTTAACACTCATCCCAATGCCCTCTTCACTTCTTGCATACCACCTCCCATTCAGATGATTGTCTTCAGTTACCACTGATACATCAGTGACACCAAAACATACTATATGCCCAGACGTCACCTCTCTGGAGCTCAGACTCAGATATATAAGTGCCTAAGTGGAGGGAGGCCTCAAAGGCCTCTCAAACTCAACCTGACCAAGGGTGAACCCGTGGTCTCCCTCCAAGGCCTACTCCAGTCCCATCCCATGGCAATAAAAGAAACCCAGAGTCCTCGTTGGCCCACCCACAGCCTCTGCCACCAGTCTGTGTTAACTGGGTCTCCTGAAATCTCTCAAATCCATGCCCCTCACTCCATCTCCATCACCACCTCATTCCAAGTTGCCACCATCCCTCATCCATGTTACTGCCTTTGGTGGTCGCCTGGTCTACCCACACCTGCTTCTGGCCCCATTCACTTTTTTCTCCACACTGCCACCAGAGCGATTTTTTTCAAAACACCTATGTAGTCTGGGATACAGACACAGAGAAACTGAATTGCTTGCCTGAGGCCACACAGAAGGCAGTGGCCCAGACTGGGAGACAGGAAGTTGGTCTTTGAGGTCCTGCCCTAAACTCTCATACCCTCACCCCCATGATTGCTGGGCTGTGGCGAGGGCTCAGGTCAGAGTCGGCCAGGATCACTTTTCTGCAACCAAAGTAAGGTTTTAGCTATTTCTGGGGCATCTCTTCTGTTCCCAGAATCTGCATGGGAGCCATCCCTGCTGTGGAATGTGTTCAGGTGGATGCTCAGCCCAGGGTACTGGGTGTGGGAATGCCAGTAAGCCCTGTGCACTCCCTCCCCTCTCTACAGCCACTCTGGGCTAAGCCACATGGTTCAGCAACCGCAGTGTCACTGATTGTGACTTCAGGGGCTTTTGATGTCGCAATGACCCTGTGGGCCTGGCCCAGTGGGGCCCTAGGGCCAGTAGTCCTGTGGTAGCATGCCAGCCAGGACCATGGCCAGCTCCTGCCCTTCTGGTGTCACATAAGCCAGCCTGTAAATAGCCTGCAGCTTGGATGATCCACTCACCCACTCCCTCCTGGCTGGAGGCTCTGTATACCCAGGTCTGTGCCTCTCTATATCACTGAACCAAGACAGTGTTGTAGCTGTGGCGGGGGTGGGGGGACAGCGTTGGAGGGGGGTGTTAAGGGGCATAACAGCTCTCATATCTGGTGTCTTCCTGACACTGCCAGCACACCCTGAGCCAAGCCCCCATAATGGTCATACCAGGATTTGGGGAGGCAGCCTAGGTGGCTGGGAAGGACAGTCCCAGATCAGCTTAGGAAGCAGGAGCAAGATGGCACCAGGGACAGATGGCCCTGGTGTCAGAGTCCTTCCCTGGCTTCTGCAATGGCCCTTCTGCCCCTGAGGGAGACAGATTCAGCCATGTCAGTTTGTGGGGTCACGCCCATGGCTTAGGGATCTGCAGGTAGGTATGGGGTGGGACTGAGGGGTGCCCCTTCCCCACCTCCTCCAGACCACTGGGTTCCTGTAATGGTGACGTATCCTCTGGTCAGTTGCTGGTATGGTCACCTCTCCCAGCCCCGTTCAGGACTGTTTGAGGCTGCAGTGCTCTAATGGTCACTCTGGACCGCACCTCATTCCCTACTCACCAGGTGGGTGGGGGTATAGGCAAAGCACCTAACTTTTCAGAGCCTCAGGTTCCTTTCCCAGAAAACAGGGATGACCATAATCTGTTTTCCATCAGGGGGAGAACATTAAATGAGGTCATGCAATGGAGCTTAGCAGACACTTCGCTGAGCCCAGGGCCTGTGCGTCCCACTGTGACACAGGCACCTGTCCTGGACCAGGACCCTCTCCTGGCTTCTTAGCAGGAGGAGGGCCGGGGTTAGGGACTTGCCCGGGTTTCCTGATAGTGAAGGGCTATGGAGCCAGGCCCTTGAAGGGGATCCCAAGGTCCTTATAAGAGCCACGACGGTCCAGGGTCAGAGACCACAGAGGCCCCCACTAGCCAGCACTGGTGTAGAGGGCTGCACTGTGAGCAAAGCTCTTTGCCAGGTGGTTAGTACGTGGAGGGGCAGGAAGCTCCCTGGTGGGCCTGAGGGCCTGGGCCACAAGAGGAGCTGTTGGCATTTCTGGCAGGAGGCTGGCACTGTCACAAGAGGCTCTGAGGTCACACGTTCACAACACGATGGCTGTTTAGACCACAGCGAAGATGTATTAGCACAGCCGTTGGCGGGTGAGGGTTGCACAATTTGATGGCAAAGGAAACACCAGCAGTCAGGCCTTAACCCCACTGTTCTTCGCCCTGACCTGCCTGCCTCTGCACCAGCTGCTTTAAGAAGACCGTCACTTGTGTGTGCTGGTGGGCACGGAAAATGGCACAGCAGTTCTGGAAGGTTTTTTGGCAGCTCCTTTCGAAACTAAAAATGGACTTACCATATGCCCCAGCGATAGCACACTTCTATATTCCAGAAAACAAATACTTATTTGCATGCACACACTTGGACATGAATTTTTCCAGCAACTTTATTTGCCATAGCCCCACACCAGGAGCTACCCAGATGTCCTGTAGCAGCTGAGGGTTGAACAAAGTGTGGCACAGCCCCACCGTGGAGTACTACTCAGCCCTGAAAAAGAACCACCTGCTGATACACACAGCTGGGTGGGTTCCCACGGGTGGGGGGCTTATGCTGAGAGAAAGAAGCCCAGCTCTAAAAGATACCTCCTGGGTGGTTCCATTGGTCTAACACTTGTAAAGTCACAGCAATAGAGAGACGAGCACAGATTCATGGTTGCCAGAGTTTGAGATGGGCTGTTCAGCTGAGAACCATCCCAAGTGGTGGTTACGCACACACACACACACACACACACACACTCTCACACACACACACACACACACACACACACACTCATACTCACATGTGAGAGCGTGTATGACTGCTGCAGTGGGTGAGGTCGGGCATGGGTGACAGGCCAACATGACCCAGATCTCCCTCAGCCCTGGGAGGTGGGCCGGGGCCCCATCCTCTGTTCCCTTTGTGGTCTTGAGGGGGAGCTGAGTGCTGGGTCTGGGTCCAGCCTGGCTCTTCCCACCTCCTTCCCTGCTCTGACGGGCCTCCTCTTGCCTTCCAGCCATGGCTGAAAAGTGTGCCACAGCTTAACCCCCTTCCGTGATGAACTCAAAGGACCCCAAGAAGTGCCCCCAGTGTAAGAAGAGTAGAAACAAGGCCCAGGAAGAATTTGCCAGGAAGTTTCCGTACAGGTACTAGATCCCGACACACCTAGGGTCAAGTCCTGCCTCCCCCCGAAGACCACACCAAAAGCGCATTCCAGGGGTGTAAAGAGTGGACCCGGGAGGAGGTTTCTCATCCACAGAGAGTTCCCTCAGCAGCTCTGTGACAGTCTGGGGTTCATCTTCACCTCCTTCCCAATCTGAGCTGAGGGCTTCTAGATAGGTGCCAGGAACCGCTGGGGCCATTCCAGAGCTTAGCCGGCTCTTTCCCTCTGAGCCAGTGGCCTCACGGGACCACCTGAGGAGCACATTCATGAACAGCTGCCCCTCCAAAGGTGTTATGGGGTCAGACTGGAGTGGGGTGTAGCTTGTAAAGCCCCAGGGCACTCGGGAACCAGCAGAGAACCCCAGACTGGGCAGCTCTGGGGCCTCGGCCAGCAGCATCAATGCACTGATGGGTCCTGAAAAAAATGTAGCAACTTTGGAGGGCTTCCTAGCTGTGTGAACTTGGGCCAATCACCTGACCTCTCTGTGCCTTAATTTCCTCATCTATGAATGGTTATGAGTTGGCGTCAGGTTAGTGCTGATGAAGCACTTGGAATGATGACTGGCGTGTAGAAAGTTCCAGACGAGCAAGAGCTATTTGTACGGCTGGTGGCCGCAAGCTCCCTAAAGATGCCAGGTGCCCACTGCAGGTTCTCCTGGCTGACGGAACCCACTACAGAGTTCCTGCAGCCCTGGGAGGTCACGAAGATGACCACCTCACTGAGGGACCAGCTGCCCCTGCAGAAGACGCTGGTGCCAACGAGATCCATCCCAGTCAGAGGGTGAGTCACAGGCTGGGATGCCGACATCCGCTGCAGCCCACTGCCCACCGCCCACACTCAAGCTGCTGGCCCTTGCCCCCGTATCTGCACAGGGACACACACACGTGCCTCTCCTGGCAGGCTGCACTTCCAAGCTGAGGAAACTGAGGCTCAGAAAAGAGACACCAAATTCCAGTGGTGCCTCCCACAGCAAGGCAGTTTGTGGGAGAGGCTGCACAGGACCCTCGGAGAGGGTCTTACCTGGAGATGCCCCTGTACACATTCCACACATGTGGAAACAGGCCTGAGGAGGCAGCTTAGCCACCATCCTTCCACACAGCAGAGGCAAAACAGAGGAAGAGCCAGCAAGTTTTTGGTCTCCTTGCAGCCTGCTCTGAGGCGGAGGCACGGACGGGGACCCTCATGCTAGCGATTTCTAGACTGACCATGTCCTCACAAATGCCCCCCCCACCATGGGCATACATACACTCAAACACCCAAACACCTTTGGAAAGACCCACACCTGAGACCCAGAAAGGCAACATAAACACTCACACTTGTGTGCGTGTGTGCACACACGCACACACACATGTGCAGGAACACAGATTCATGCCTCTTCTCTGCCCACACTGGCCCTGACTCTTGTCTTGGGTCTCACGTTCCCTCCCTCGTCTGGCTGTGGGTTTGCTCCAAATGTCGGAACGGGATGCTGAGCTGCAGAGGCTGAGGGCTGAGTCTCAGCTTCTGCTTCTTCAGAATGGGATCAGCTGCCAGCCCGGGGTCCGGCGGGGACCAGTCAGACTATACGCACAGGCCCAGACTCAGTGCTGGGGCCTGCCGCGGCGGGACTGTCATGGGAAGAGCACTTCTGGAGGGTGACACGGAGCTGAGAACTGGAGGACAAACTGAAGCTGTTGGCAATGTGTCAGGGAGCTCAGGAGGCAGGGGGGCTCCTCGACCCACCAGGGCCCAGCACCGGCGGGGAGCCGATCCCTCCCCTGGGTGGGACAGATGGGCAGGGGCCAAGAGCCCTAGGGCAGGGAGGGGGCTGTGGCTGCGGGGCCTCTGCCAAAGGTATCAAAGTAGTGGGGAGCTGGGAGAGATCCCCCACCTCATCATCCACCCTTGGAACTCCCACCAGCCTTCTGTTGGGGAATCAACCAGAGCAGGAACGGTCGGGCAGGAGGGCCATGTTCCGCAGATGCCAAAGTAGGGCAGAGAGGGGATGGGGAGAGAGGACAGGAGAGGGCATGGGGGCCCAGGTGAGAAGCAGGGAGCTTGTAGGAGGAGAAACTCCAGGCAGTGGGAGGCAAGTGCCAATGTCCTGAGGTGGGATAGAATGATGTCCCCTTTAGGGAACTTGAAGTTCTCCTTTTCAGGATGGTGAGGGGACAGGTGACAGAGAATGCTAATCTGAGGGAGCCACTGAAGTCTAGGGATCAGGACAGTGGCATGCCCAGACCTGATGTAGCTGTTGGAAAAAACTGACTAGGAGAGGAGCAATGACATCACTAGGGAAATGGCCATACAGCGCTTGTGCCCCTGCTGAAGGCTGTGCAGCTACTGGAAGGCATGAGGATGACACTCACTCGGTGTCTGTGCAGGCCTCGTGGGTCAAGTCCTGGCCATGTCTGAGGCCCCGCATGGGAACCCTGTGGGGGTTCTGACATGGACATCGGTGGGGCGTGGTGGTGGCTAGGAGGGCAGCAGAGGCTCAGTGTGGGGTCCTGGGACAGGTCTGGGCTGGGAGCAGAGTCTTGGTCGTGGCCCTGGCCGACGTCTCTGGACCCGTGGGGTTCTGTGTGTCTTTTCTAGACTTGGGGCCCCAGATTTTACATCATCGTCCTGCTTGTACCCTCCACCACCACCGCCACCTCAGAGCCAACTTTGGGAACTCAAGCTAGTGAGCCGCCGCTTCCCCGGGCCAGGTGCCCGCGCCACCCACCCCTCCAGAAGCCTCTCCCAGGGCCCGGCTCCCAGTGGCCTCCCTCTCGGCCCCCGGTCCCTGGTGCTCCAGGCAGCAGCCACTGACAGAGGTGAACTCTAGTGAGGGGAACCGCTCTGACGGGGCTCTTCATTGCCTCATCAGCCACACCGTCTGAATAAACTTTTCAGGTTCAAATCCTATTTCCGCCTGGACTGAGTGTTTTGTTTTCTTAGCATCCATTTTCTCATCTATAAAATGAGGTGAGGCTCAACCTCGAGGGGTTGGTGTGCGGTTTAGAGAGAGCAGGAATGTCATTTCACAGAGGTTGAAGTTCTGCTGAGGGCGCACTCACACACCTGATAAGGATATGTGGACAACTGTATTCATTACAGCGCCATAGCAAAGGATCGGAGACCACCTATGTCCCCTACTAGGGGGCTGTTCACTGATCTTCCACGGCTAGACCCTGAACTGCCAGGCCGCCACAGAAATGAAGAACCAGCTCTTTACATGCTGGTCTGGAACAATCTACAAAGTGTATTCAGATTTTTTTAAAGCACTACAGAAGTGTGTCAGATATGCTCCCATCTTACGTACATTAGGAAATTGTGTGTGTGCACGTGTGTGCATGTGTGTGTATGTGTTTGTGTGTGCGTGGTAGGTAATAATCAGTGTCTCTGGGTAGATGGGGAACCTGGGGACAGGCCTAATATTTTCTGAAAAAAAATTTTTTTAAGATTTTATTTATTTATCTGACAGGCAGAGATCACAAGCAGGCAGAGAGGCAGGCAAATAGCAGGGAAGCAGGCTCCCTGCTGAGCAGAGAGCCCAACGCTGGGCTCGATCCCAGCGATCGATCCTGAGCTGAAGGCAGAGGTTTTGACCCACTGAGCCACCCAGGTGCCCCTATTTTCTGAAATTTTAATACAGGAGCCTAATACCACGTTGTTGGTGTATTACAAAGTCTTCAAAGAGAAGTAGCATGGAATCATTCAGAGAATGGTGGGATTGCTTTGGGATTTGTCACAGCAGCACCCCTGGAGGAGGGTGCCTGCAGGAGATGTAAGGGTTTCCCACTTCTCTGTTTTACAGAGAGAGGGACCAGAAGTTCATCTTGGAGTCCTTGGGAGGGTAAATACAATCAGGGATGGTAACGATAGCCCCCTTGCTAGGAGAGAAGGGTGTGGGGGCTCTGAAGATGACCAAGGGGGCTGCACTGAGTAAGGTGGGGAAGTGGCCCTATTGTCTTGGAAAGAAGGTGGAATGAGGTACCTGGTGAGAATTGAAAAGAGGCCCTCCCCAAGCCCTGGGGAGGAACAGGATGGTGGTTTCAAGCCTGCTCGAGGCAGAGGACTGCCCCTGGGGGATGGGGAGCGGAGGTCGGGGGACCTGGGTCTCTTGTCCATCCAGGCTCTGGTGGGAAGCAAACCGGGTGTACTGTGCACCGGGCAGTATTGGCCTGTTGGTAGAAGGAAGCAGACACCCCAGGATCTCCTCCCACTGGGGTCGGAGGCAGGCTAATCTCCACTTAGAGTGTGTTTAAGTCTCAGGACTTTTCCTCCAATGTTCACAGCTATGTCCTACTTGATATTTGCAAAATACAACACCGTATGCCTGTGATGCAGGATAGGAGTGCAGTGACACACGTGACCGATGCGTCCCTCTGCCCAGGAGCTGCTTTTCCAGCCGCCCCCCTCTTCCTTCCTCTCCCCGGGGTAACCACAGCTCTCTCCTATCCTTCTAACACTCGTATCTCGAAACAATACATTGTTTGCTTCTCTCTCTTTCTTTTTTTTTTAGTGATGTAAGATTGTATTATGCTCCATGCAACTTCTTGTCTTCAACAGCAAGTTGCTACAAGTCACCTGACGGTAGGTGCGTGTCATTTAATCGTTTAGTCATTTAAACGAAGCTTGTCCATCCTCTTTCTGACAGATGCTTGGTTTCCAGTTGTTGCTGTTGTGGATACAGCTGCTCTGAGCATCGCAGCCCCGTCCTGGGCGCACGTTCTCCCCTGGAGTGGTGTCACTGGCCAGAAGGCTCCTGAATGCCAGCCAGCACCACCCTGTTTTCCCCGAGGGGTCCCACTGCCTGTGGCCACCAGCCCCTTATAGAAAGGAGCCCCTTTACGTCCCCCCTTGCACCACTCTCGCTGTGGCCCCTGAGCATTCAGTAAGTAGGCGGGAGGGTATGCATGTGGGGAAAGCTGGACCTGTAGGTAAAACTCATACCAGTCACCCAGCCAGAGTGAGTCCTAAAACATGCATGGTCTCTGGTGGTTTATCTGTTGGTCCTGCTATGTCCTGAATGTTTCTATGTACATGATGCCTCAAAGAAAACCAACCCTTCAGGAACATGCATTGCAGAAGTCCTCACAGGGACATGGGCGACCCCTGAATGTTGGATAACAGAGGGATGAGTTAGCATATCACGGCAGCCCAGACAGCAACCTGGGACACGCTGCCAGCATTTAAGGGAGGCCATCCTGATCCCCAACTGTCCTCGTGCCCTGAGCGCAGTGACAGTAAAACTTACATGAGCAGATGCTTGAAGCCTCCTGCGGACCAAGAGCAGTGAACAGTGTGGTCAGGGTGTGGCTCTGTCTTCTAGGAATGTACCCGACGGTCATACCCCACCCAGGCAGGACTGGATGTACGCAGGGATATTACTGCTGCGCTGTAACACTAACGGACACAAAGTAATCTAATTGCCCATAATTCAGGGACGAATGAAATAAAAGCAGCAAGTCTGCAATGGAATCATGAGTTCCCCTGGAGATAAACATATGGATGCACATAGTTTCCTACCTGAGGGGCCAAAGCTGTAGTATTTCTCTCCCCATCTTCTAGCAGATGTAGGTTGAGGGCTGCTCGGGGACACTGACTCCCTGCACACCCAACATCCCTGTGCTCAGGCCAAGCAGGTCTGGTGGCCAGAGGGAACCTCTAGGAGGGTGGCAGATGGAGCCGCTGGGAGCCTTCAGGAATGCTACCTGGAAGTGTTTACTGCCACAGGGATGTGGCTTGCGGGGGTTGGTGTCATGCCCAGTCTCCCTTGTGGTGGGAGCATCGCCAGAATGGAAGGCTCTGGAATGTACAGTCCACAGTCTGTGTCTTCAACATTCTGCTGCCCGAGAAGGGAATGGCTCACTTGCATGGACCATGTGGAGAAGGGCTACATACAGCCTAGGGGTGGGGGAGCCATGGGAGAGAAGGGACCTGTGCCCCCAATGGCTCCATGGGGGAGCTGTCCTGCGCAAAGAGAACCCAGATGATCTGTCACTGTCACTGAGCCTTTGCCACAGACAGCAGCGCCTGCACCCCAGGAAGAGCTCCCCAGCCCCGCGGGGAAGGCCGGCACCCCGACGCCTGGCCCAAGGACCTCGTGGGGTGCTGTAGCAGCCCGGCAGGCTGAGCAGCTCTAGGCCTGGCCGCCTCCACCTTCACCCACCAAGACTATGCAGCCAGTGGCCGAGGCCGGCAGATGCAGCCGGCTGAGACCCCCAAGCGGAATAACGCATGAAGCAGCATTCGGACAAAGAACCAGGGGTTTATTTTAGCAAAATTTTAAATCATGGAACTCTGCCTCCCAGGAAGCTGCCTGGATGACAAAGCCACCACAGAAAACTGAAAAACAAACAAAACAAAACAAAAACCAACACCATAACTACAAAAATCCGGGAAACATTTTCCTCACAAAGCCAAAAACAGCAGAAGAACACTGAAACATTTTAAACAAGTCTTTGTAACCCAATCCACCAGTGTCCTTTCCTTGCTGGGGAGGCTGCTGGCCAGCACCCCTCGGCTCTGAGATGGAAAACCACGAAATGGAAGACAGCTGCCAGTAAGCTAAAATGCCAAGTGACCTTCAGTTTGCGCTCTTGATTCCTTCAGGAACTGGGGGAGCCTGTTAGTAGAATAAATCACTGAAGGGTGCCCAGTGGGCACCCCTCCAGACCCCCTCTTGTCGTGTCCAGCTGTTCACGTGAGACCCTGTCTTCCTCGGGCCATCTGATGACCTGGCTGGAACCTTGCTGTTGAGGGGCGGGCAGTCAGCCTGCGAGGACAGACACATTCCGGCGCCAGCCGGAGAGGAAGCCGGTCAGAGGACACCAGAGTGGGAGGAATTCCCTGCGGCCCACACGAGGGAGAAGAGGCGCCTTTAGGCCCCGGGCCTGGCGTGTGGCCCTCATACTCACGACAGAGGGTGTGACATCAAGTGCCATCAATGGGGGGTGTGCAGTATGAGGGAGTGTGCGTGGATGTGATAAGCTTCAGGATGCAGGAGGCGCTGAAGGACATGACAGTAGGTGCTGTGATTGCAGAACCAGAGGGTGACTTCTGATGGTGACGACCTGGGGCGGGGGGGTACTGGATGGGCAATAACTTCAGTAAACAGGTCGCATCAAAGGTTGCGTGGGCACTGAGGGAGCTTGGAACAAAGGTGTGTGTCATGGAAGTGTGTGGAACAACTGACTGTGAGGTGGCACGTGACACACTGTGGGTATGGCATACGAGGGAGCATGGGAACAAGCCTCCGGGTGTGTCACAGGCCTGGCTCCTCCCCCCTCGTCCTGGTGCTGTTTCAGGCTCCTGGGCTTTCCACCGCTCTCCAGCAGGGTGAGTCTTCACGGGGAGCCCAGGGGCAGCCCCTTCCCAGGTCCACAGGGGTCAGCCATCACTGACCCTTGCTGGCAGGCCCCATGGACACGGCGTCCGTGAAGGCCTCCACAGGCTTCTGAGAAGGAGGAGCCCTAGAACTGGCCTGGAAAGGGAAAGCATCCATTGCAGGCAGGGGTAACAACATCAGCAAAGGCCGAGGCATGAATGGGACTGAGCTGCCAGTCCCTGGCCAGCCTGGCCCCCGCAGGCCAGTAGGGTCCTGTAACCAGGCTCGTGGGCTCTCACCACAGGGTGTGGGGGCACCACAACCCAGGTTTGGCCTCTGCCCTGCCAAACCACCATTCCTCAGCTGTGCTCTGATTTCTGTTTCTCAAAGCCTCAGGCATATCCTGCCCTGGTCTTCCCAAAGTTCTGGCATTTCGATTTACATTCAGGGAAACTGAGAAAGGACACCACATATCCAAACAGTCACTAGGGGGACATTCAGTCCTTCCTAAGGGACTCCCAGGGCTGGCTGTCTTCCCAAAGCCACAAGGGGGTATCCTCACTGCCAAGCGGCCTGACACACAATGCAAATACACACACACACCCCCACACACTCACACACCCACAGAAGGGTGGGAGGCAGCCCCAGGCCCGGGGTTCCACTGAGCTGGTTTCAGCTTTTATCTTTAGCCCAGGCAGACTGAAAGGTCAGATTCCAACCGCCCCCCCACTCCCTGCAGAGTTTTCACCACTGCACCTCCAGCCAGAATTTAGCACCCCTTGTCATGGTGCACCTGCTCCTTACCACACTCCCCATAGAGCCCTTCACCTGTGTGGGCTGCTGTGAAGGAAAGCCAGGCTCTCCACCTCTCTCGTCTGATCTTTGCGACCACCCCGCATTCTTGTGCCCTTTGGCAGCAAAGGAAAACTGAGGCGCGGAGGTTTGTTGAGATGCCCAAGATCCGACACCCTCAGTAGCAGAGCAAATGGCAAAACAAAGCAGAGAAAGTCCAAAACGTCAGAAGTAAACAAAACAAAACATTTATTTCAAAAACATGAGCTCCCCAGCTCACCAAGGTCCTCTAACACCTGCCACCATAGGGCACTCTGGGCTCTGTGGGCACACACGGAAGACTTAGGATCTGGCCAGATGGAGATCAAAGGTGGGGCCAGCCACGGGGGGAGGCAGCACCGCTCAGTGACAGAGTGGAAGGCAGCTCAGGGTGGGCTCCAGGGCCATGCCCACTGACCAGGATGGCCAGAGCCTGAGCCCAAAGACACAGGGCTTTCCTCCTGGGCTACGGCTGTCCGGTGCCAGGGCAGGGGCGGTGAAGAGGGCACTAGGCGAGGCCGCAGATGGCACTGAACCAGCATTCTGCTCTGCTGCACCACAAACAGGTCTGGGATCAAAGCTGACCACCCCCCCCCCCCCCCAAAACGGTCTCTCACAAGCTAAAAAAATACTAGTAATTCAATGCTTCCCCACCCAGGGGACTGGAGGAGTGCCTGCCAGATGGCGCAGTCAGAGGAAGCAAGCATCAAGTGACCGGCAGGCACGGGTGTACAGCCGCCTGAGATGGGCGGCACCCAAACCTGGCCAGATGGGATGGAGGCCCCGGTGGGCCGGCCAAGCAGGGAAACGCGGGGGGCCGTGGTGCTCAGAGTGGAGTCCGGGCAGGCAGCCCCAGCACGCGCGCACTGTCGGGCCCCACCTGAGACCCCAGGGCATCGATTAGTGTGACGGACCCCGCGGAGGCTCCATGGCCTAGTGGAGCCGCAGGTAGGAAGGGGCAGAGTAGTTGAAGAGCAAGAAGTCCATCCTGTAGAGGTCGAAGAGGCGCCGCTGGTAGAAGGGGCTGATGTCCCGGAAGAGGCGCTCAGCCAGGTCGCGGGCGGCAGCCCCCTTGGCCCGGGGCGGGGGCGCCGGGAAGCGCAAGCCGGACGCGCCCACCAGGCCCAGCACGAAGGCCGCGTCCTCCGCCAGCGTCTCGAACTTGCCCACCACGTCGTAGCGCAGGCGGCACGGGTGGCAGAGGGCGTGCGCGCGCTCCCAGTGCTCGTTGAAGGGCTCCTCGCGGCGCGTGCGCGGGTCCAGCAGGTAGGCCAGGAACTCGGCGAAGCGCACGTCGTGGCCGCGCGCCAGCGCGTCGGGGTGCGCGCGCGGCCTCAGGCGCCGCACGATGCGCGTGCCGTAGCGCTGCTGGAAGGCCGCGCTGTAGGGCCGCGCGAACTTGTTGCGGTAGGCCGACGCCAGGCGCTCGAAGGGCTCGCGCACAAAGAGGACGGCCAGGTAGGCGCGCAGCCGCCGGTTGATCTCGGCCGGGCTGAAGTCGGCCAGCGAGGGCAGGCGGCCCGGCGCATGCGCCTCGTGCGCGGGGATGGCGAGTGGGTCGCCGCGGGCGCGGCCGCTCAGCGCCAGCAGCACGCGCTTCCAGTTAGTGCAGGCCACCTTGGGCACGTAGCAGTAGAGAAGGCCGTGCGCGTCGTCCACCAGCACGTGCCGCAGGTCCTCGGGCCCCAGCAGGCGCTGCCGGCGCGTGTGGCGACTGCAGGCGCGGCGCAGCAGGTCCCGCCGCTGCCGGTGCACTTCGGCCAGGGCAGAGGGCGGGCCCTGCGGGCGACAGCGGAGGTGGGTCGTTGCTTCGGGACCTGCGCCCACCAGCCCGTGGAGAAGGAACAGGGGATTTGAACCCCGGCACTGCCACCCATCATTGTGATTTGGGACCCAGGGATCTGCCGTAGACCAGAATTGGGGTGTGTGTGTGTGTGTGTGTGTGTGTGTGACTCTAACCTCACTGAGGCAGGTGGAAGGATGTGACAAATAGGGTTGGACACTCAGGACCAAGGAGGTCCTGGTAATGCATATGCTTGTGTCATAGTAAGCCTGATTAATAAGTCATCAGAGTGGTGAGCGTGGGCACAAATTGAATATCTGCTTACTGTTTACTAAAAGCGAGATAGTGTATAAGAACAACAGCGTTAATTCCATATAAAGAGTTGAGGAATGCAGCCACCTGTAGGCTACTGAGATACTTTTTTGTTCAATAATAAAATTAGCGAATTCTGTATTTAGGAATTGGTATGTTCCTTTGGATCTTGATTTTTTTTTCCCCACCAACAAATTCTAACCTCAGTAGTTGGGCAGGAAACTTGCCCTCTCTGAAGCCTATCTCTCTTCTGTGAAATACTAACATCCACTATTTAGCACCTACTGTATGCCAGGCACTTCGCTGTGCACTTTACAACTCTATAAATTAGGTGGTATTAGTATACCTGGGCCAGCCCCTCCCAGCCTGTCTCAGCTGTGCTAAGATCCAAGCTACAGAATGGTGGCTCCTTTCCTTCAAGTCCCTTCTGCACCAAACAGGGTCTCCACTTCCAAGACTCCCCCTCCCGCCCCTCCTCTTCCTGATTTTCATCCAAGACTTCTTAGGAAAAGTGTTTTTAATTTCTCAAAATTGCCTTAAAAACCTTCAAGATATAATTAAAAAAATAATAAACATTGTGGAGGACGTGGGAAAATGGGACCTTCATTCATTGCTGGTGAGAATGTAAAATGATACAGCTGTTGTGGAAAGCAGTTTGGCAGCTTCTCAAAAAACAAAACAAAACAAAACAAACAGATGATCCATCTAGGTATATACCCAAGATAACTAGAAACATATGTCAGGCCAAGACTTGTACATAAATGTTCACAGCAACCTTATTCATAATAGCCAAAAGGTGGAAACAACTCAAATGTCCATCGATGATGACTGGATACATAGTATGTGGCCTGTCCATAACAGGGAATATTACCCACCCATAGAAGGTATGAAGTTCTGATGCACCCTAAGAAAAAGATTATGCCTGCCAAGTGAAAGAAGTCAGACACAAAAGGCCACATGTTGTATGATGGATTCCGCTTACATGAAATGTCTAGAATAGATCCATAGAGACAGAAAGTAGACTGGAAGTTGTCAGGGGCAGGTGGGAAGGTAGGGGGAGGGACTGCTAATGGGTGCTGGGTTTCTTTTTGCGGGTGATGAAAGTGTTCTGTAGCTAGAGAGTGGTGATGGCTATGCGGCTTTGTAAGTTCACTACACACCACTGAAGTGTACACTTTAAAAGAGTGAATTTTGTAGTATGTGAGTTATATCCTAATTATGAAAAAAGCCTTGTGTTTCCATTTCAGGGAAGGACAAAGCAGCACCTGAAATGGTGGGACACTTGGTCCAGTGCCCATGTAAGAGTATCTGCTGTTGCTGGGTGGGAAGGGGAAGAACGTGTCTGTGTGTGAGGAGGTGCTCACTTGAGCTTCTCATGCCTTTAAAAGTATCCTGCAGAAATCCAAGATCCTGCGAGTGATAAAAGCTGAAGTACAGAACAAGAGTTGACATGTCACACTTTCGGTTTACAAAGGGTGAGAAAAGAAAGAAAAAAAATGTTTCAGAAAGGATAGGTTGTAGGGAGCCTCTCGTATTTTAATTTTTTTTTTAAGACTTATTTGTTTCAGAGAAAGAGAGAGAGAATGGGGGGAAGAGAGAGTGAGCATGGTGAGGAGGGGCAGAGGGAGAGAGAGAGAGAATCCCAAGCAGTGCCCTGCTGAGATCAGAGCCCAAAGCACAGCTCCATCTCATAACCCCAAGATCATGACCTGAGCCAAAATCATGAGTTGGACACTTAACTGACTGAGCTGCCCAGGTGCCCTGGGAGCCTCTCTTTTAGATGTTGAAATTATATTGTAATGAACAAGGCTGGGATTTGCTTCCAAATAAGCCCAGGTAGGAAGGGAGGGAGAGGGGTCTGGATGAAACAGGATTGGACAAGAGTTGATCACTGTTTAAACTAGGTTACGGGAATGCGGGGGTTCGTTGTACATTTTACTTCTGTATGTGTTTGAATTTGCCTCAGTTTGAACATGAAGCAGAAAAAAAGAGGACATATATACCTGTAGGTATGATGCTGGAAAAGTATCTAAGCACCTGACAGCATTGGACACTACACACATGCCTGGAAAGGCACACAGGGAATGAACTGGTCACCTGCAGGGGTAACCAGGGCCAGGGTGGGAAGGGAAGGTACTCTTCTCTGGATGCACTCTTTTGAAGGGTTGGATGCCCTATCATGTGCTTATCTTTCTTTTTCAAAATCTTACTGAGGGCTGGCTGCCAACCTCAGAGCAGTGAGGGGTGTGAGAGAACTAGGAGGATTCCCTTCCCTCTAAGGCAGACTCACAGGACTGGCCTCAAAAACCTGGCTCCACGTGGGTGCCAGGGGAAGGCTGTATCTAGTGGCCCCACAGCCAAGGTCTGCTTTCAGCTTCCAGACATCCCCACATATTTCTTGTCACAGGGAAAGTTGGCCATCCACCCAACTGTCACTCACCCTCCTTCCTTGCCAGCAGACCCCACTTACGGTCATGTGCAGAGCCTTGGGGAAGAACCAGTCATAGCAGCCTCACACAACTTCATGAAAGCTATGGGTCCAGGGGTGGACATGTGGCGTGGTTTGGGCCAAGGAGATGTACAGGGATGTCTGCTAGTCTCCCAGGAAAGACTTACCTTCAGTACAAAAAGAGAGGGCTCCTGAAGGAAAAAAATCTTTGCCTCAGCCCCTCCCTTTCTGCTTGGGGTACCATCCTGTGAGATGTCCAGAGCCCTGGCAGTCATCTTGGAGTTGTGAGGCAACAAGATATACCATATGTCAACATTCAGAGGGTGATATTGGGCAACATGCTGCTGCTGTACCAAGGGCTGCTGATTTCTGGGCATCTTGGGAAGTAAACACTGACTGTCCTAATGGCTTAAAGTCAGCTTTTCTGTTGCTTGAAGCCCCATAAATACCAAGATAGTTAATATTATCTCCATACAAATGAAAAAAACTGAGGCTTAGAAGAAATAAGTTGCCTATAGCTCTCAAGTAGGGGAGTTGGGACTCCCAATGCAGGTCCCTTGGGACTCAGAAGCTGGGCTATGCCCACCAGTACAGGAATAAACCCTGCAGCTACAATCCTCATCTCTCCCCGCCTGACTGGACTTGGCTGCCTGGATTCTTAGCCTGGCTCTAATCCTTATGAACTCTGTGGCCTTCTCTGTACCCTTGGCCTCCCTGTGCCTCAATTTCCTCATCTGTAAACAGGGATACCAACAGCCCCACTTTATAGGGTTGCCATGAGGACTAAGTAAGTTCACTGAACTAGACTGTCTGGTACACAGTTAGCCCTCGTTGGCCAGATTATTTTTATTACTCTTTTTTTCTCCAGCTGCAAGGTACTAAGCTCCCAGGGCCTTGACACCCAACAATCAGTGGGAACTCAGGCTGTGAGGGGGCTGAGCCAGCCCCATCTGCCCCTCAGAAGCCTGTGGAACTAGTGGAACCAGGATCCTGCTGAGAGCCTAGCCTGCCCTCAGCTTGCTGTGTGGCCCAGGGCAAGCCTGTTACCCTCTCTGAACCAAGGCCTCCATACCTGCAATCCAAGGGCGTGGGTCAGAGAAGTTCCACAGACCCCCTTGGCTCAGCCCTCTGGGATTCAGTGAACAGCTACCTGCCCAAACTGTCTGATCATTCTTCCCAGCTCAAAACCTGACTTCCCTGTGGCCCTTGTCCCACCTGCCAGGCCCTGCCAAACTGATGCCCACTCCTGGCCTCACACAGCCTCTTCTGTCATCTGTCCACCACCAGGCATGCAGCCCCCCCTTACTCTTTGCATCTTAACTCCTTCCCAGCAAGTCTCAGCTCCAATGTCCCTTACTCGGAGAGGATCTCTCTCCCTGATCTAAACTAGGACCCTCCCAGTAATCTCTTGCCGCACCTTGTACTGTCCCTTTAGATGCAAATCAGCCACAGGTTAGTGCAGATGGCAATGATGGGATGATGTCTTCCTCACCTGAGAAGGTCAGCTACACAGGTCAGGGACCCAGCTGACCTGCTTGCCACTGGATCAGCAGCATCCCGAGCACAGCCTGCATACAGTAGGTGCTCTATACATGCTGTTTGAATGGGTGCCTCTCCTCGTTCCTGCTGATGTGTGTGGGAGCCAGGAGCCTGTGGCTCTCAGTGGGGTCTGTGTGTGTGTTTGGGCTATGCATGGTTCACAGCAGAAGTGGAATGCCTGAGACAGCAAGCCTCCTGGTCCCGGTGCCTGAGAACAGCACGAGGGCAAGGGCTCCCTGCATGTTTCCCTATCACAGCAGGTATTAAGATCTGGGGGGGGTCACCTAATTCCTGTCTCCCCACTAGACTGTCAACTTCCTGAAGGTCCTTTATTCTTTTATATCCTCAACACATGGCAGAGTGCCTGGCACGTGTGACTTCAGCCTGTTGTTGGGTAGATGATGGATGGGTAGGCGGCTGGGTGGGTGGGTGGGTGGAGACCAGGTCTCTTAGCTTGTTCTAAGATTTGCCCTTGTCACAGGCATTTTCCTCTCTTCACAGGGCCTTGACTTGCAGAGGAAGCCTCTTTAAGTCCAACTGTGGGCTCCAATCCCAAGATGGAAGGTCTACACTGGAAACTCAGTTCTCAGTTTCCTGTGGCTGGAGGTAGAGGGAGGAGGCATCACTGGATAGGGGTCTGTCCACCTACCTGGTCCAAGTCATAAAGCATCTGCAGGGGACTCCTCCTCTTCCCACCAAGCCAGCCAGAGCCCAAGCTGTTTTCAAATGCTATGGGGCATAATGAAAGAGACATCAGTTGGGCTGGCTGTAGCCCTTGGGGAACTTGGCCAACTCCCTTAGGCACGTTTGATCTACCTCTGGGACTCAGTTTCCCTCTTGTGTCTCACCTGCCTCCAGGAGGCTTGATGGGGTGTGGGCCACTGATAGGCCCCCTAACCCACCAGGGCAGGATACTTGGTATTGCTCCTGCCCCATGTTGCTCCCCGCCTTCAGAGCTGGAGGACACCAGGTCGGCAGGGATGAGAAGAAAGGTGGAACTCAGCCCACGGTCCATTGGTAAAGACCTGGCCACCCAAACTTACCGATCTCCATCTGCCTTCATTTCATGCCCCACGCCTACCAGCCCCATGTCCATGGGGCCCTAAGGGGCTCACCAAGCTAGCTGGCATTGCAGCCTCCCGAGATCCTGGGTGTGGGCAGCCAGAAAGGGCTGGGTAGCAATAGAGGTAGCACAGCCAAGCTGCAGGTTCTCCAGTGACAGCCCACCAGGTCACATGACCTCCATGGACTCCTACAGCAGCCTGTAATTCCCTGGCCAATGTGTATGTCACTTGGTGGTAAATGCAGGTTTCACGGTCTCCCAGATTGGAAGACAGTGCGCAGGTATACAATCTGTCTCACTGCTGCACTCTTCAATCTTCCTAAAACTACCAAAAACTCTGCTTACTAAATTTATTCTTTTACTCTAAAGGCATTTTAAGGAATATCTTCCTACATATTCAATTAACATAATGTAGTTGATTTAGGTAAGCATAGGCTCATGATCTTCTGCTTCTTGATCACATTTTTCTACAGTATAATGCAGTCTTCAAAAAGATCACCAAAACTGGCAAACCTTTAGCTAGACAGACCAACCAAGAAGAATGAAATCTCAAATTACTAAAAACAGGAATGAAAGAGAAACCATTAGAATTGAATCTTACAGAAATGAGAAAGGCATGAACAATTCCTAAAAAGATGAGAATTCCTGAAATTGGCTCAAAAAAAATAGAAAATCCCAATGACATAGAACCATTTTATATATAATGTATATGTGTAATAATGTACTGTATAATAATATGTATAGTAATGCAGTGTAAAATAATATATATAATAATGCAATGTATGATAATATGTATACATACACTGAAGTAGTAATGTAAAAAAAAAAAAAAAGAGAGAAGCCCAGAATCAGATGATTCACTAGTGAATTCTACCAAGTATTTAAAGAAGAATTAAAACCAATATCTTCCAAACTCTTTACCCCTCTCAAAAAAACAAAACAGAATTGGGGTGTAAAATACCTCCTAACTCATTATACGAGCCCAGTATTACCCTGATATCAAAACCAGACATAGATATCACAAGAAAAGAAAATGACAGAATAGTATCTCTTATGAACATAAAAAAAAAAAAATACTGCAGACTGCAGACTGAACCCATCAACATATGAAATGGTTATATATAACCAAGTAATATATACCCCAGGAGTGCAAGAGTGATTCAACATACAAAAATCAATCAAGGTAATACACTACCATATTAATAGAGTAAAAGAAAAAACCCACATAATTATCAATACATGCAGGAAAAGTATAGTACAATATTCAATACCCTTCATAATAAGAACACTAAACAACCTAGAACTTGAAGGGAACTTCTTCAAATTGGTAAAGGCCATCTAGGAAAAACATATTTTATGGTGAAAAACCAGATGTTTTACCTCTAAGATCAGGAACAAAACAAGGGATGCCCACTTTTACCACTTCTTTTCAACAATGTACTAGAAGTTCTAGCCAGGGTAACTGGGAAAGAAAAAGAAAGAAAAGGCATCCAGATTGGAACAGAAAAAGTAAAATTATGTCTATTTGTAGATAACATGAATATATATAGATTATATAGAATCCACCATAATATATATATATATTCTATAATACATGGAATCCATCAACTATTATAGCTAAGAGCTAATAAATGAGTTCAGCAAGGTTGTAGAATAAAAGATCAATATTCAGTAGTCAATTGTATTTCTAAATACTAGTAATGATATTTTTGAAATTGAAATTACAAAAAATCTCCACTTACAATGAATAAAAAGAATAAAATATTAAGGATTAAATTTAACAAATGAAGTGCAAGACTTATCACTGAAAACTACAAGACATCACTAAAAGAAATTGAAGACCTGAATGAATGGAAAAATATCCCATGTTCATGGATTAGGAGACTTAATGTCATTAAGGTGGCAGTCCTCCCCAGATTACTAATACTATTGCTATAAAAACCCTAGCTGCCTTTTTTTTTTTTTTTAGATTTTATTTATTTATTTGACAGACAGAGATCACAAGTAGGCAGAGAGGCAGGCAGAGAAAGAGGAAGAAGCAGGCTCCCCACTGAGCAGAGAGCCGATGCGGGGCTCGATCCCAGGACACTGGGATCATGACCTGAGCCGAAGGCACAGGCTTTAACCCACTGAGCCACCCAGGCGCCCCCCTAGATGTCTTTTTTTTGCAGATTTACAGTTGTTGACAATTGATAGCTGATCCTTAACTTAATGTGACAATTCAAGGGATTTAGAATATCCAAAATAATCTTGAAAAGGAACAAACTTGGAGATCTCACACTTCCTAATTTCACCTACTTACTACGAAGCTACAGTAATTAAGACTATGTGGTGCTGGGATAGGAGAGATACTGACTGATGAAATAGAATTCACAATTCAGAAACAAACATTTACATTTAAGATCTAAGGATCTTTTTTATTAGGGTGCCAAGAAAATTCAATAGGGAAAAAATAGTCTTTATGATAAACTTTGCTGAGAAAACTGGATATCCATATGTAAAAGAATGAAATTGTACCACTACCTCAAACCATATACAAAAACTAACTCAAAATGGATCATAGGCCTAAATGTAAGAGATAAAAATATAAGACTCATAATGAAAACATAGACATATATTTCCATGATCTCTTAGTTGGCAGTGATTTCATAGATATGGCATCAAAAGCACAAACAACAAAAGAAAAAATAGATAAACTAGACTATAACAACATTAAAAACTTTTCTGCTTCCAAGGACACCATTAAGAGGGTGAAAAGACCACCCGCCAACTTGGAGAAAATATTTTCAAATGATATAACTGATAAAGGACTAGTATCCAGAATATATAAAGAGTGTCTATGACCAAATGATAAAAGACATGACCCAACTTTTCAAGTAGGCAAAGGATATGAATGGACATTTCTCCAGTAATATACAAATTGCCAATAATGGATAAAAAGATGCTCAACATTTCTAGCTGTTAGGAAACCTCCTTAAGACACAACTTCTCACCCACCAAGATGGCTGTAATAGAAAAAGACAAAAACAAGTGTTGGTTAGGATGTGGAAAAATTGGAGCCCTTATACTTTGATGGTGGGAATGTAAAAATAGAGATATTTTGCCACAGAAAACAGTTTGGCAATTCCTTAAAAGCTAAGCCTAGGGGAGCACCTGAGTGGCTCAGTGGGTTAGGCCTCTGCCTTCAGCTCAGGTCATGATCTCAGGGGCCTGAGACTGAGCCCTGCATCGGGCTCTCTGCTCAGCAGGGCGCCTGCTTCCCCCTCTCTCTCTGCCTGCCTCTCTGCCTACTTGTGATCTCTCTCTCTGTCAAAAAAAAGAAAAAAAAAAACTTAAAAAAAAAAAAAAAGCTAAGCCTAGTGGCACCTGGGTGGCTCAGATGGTTAAGTGTCTGCCTTCAGCTTGGGTCATGGTCTCTAGGTCCTGGGATGGAGTCCCATGTGGGGCTCCTGGCTCAGCAGGGAGTCTCCCACTACTGCTTGTGCTCTCTCTGTCTCACTCTCAAATGAGTAAATACAAAAATTAAAAAAAAAAAAAAAAAAAGCTAAGCCTAGATGATTTTGGAAAGATGACAGACTAGGCACACCAAGAATCTGTCCCTCCACCTAGGCAACAATTGTACTAGTAGAATCTATCTGATACATCAGAGAGAATTGGAATTCTGGAGTCCTTTGAAGGCTTTCAACTTCCAGAGGAAGGCTTAAATGGTAAATAGTGGTAAATTTCAGTCAGTTTCAGCTCTTAGCACAGGGCAGCTACCCATCCCCCACCCCCACCACATGGCATGCAGCTGTGCATGTGTTCATGGAGCAGTTTACATACAATGCAAAAGAGCCAGAATGGGCAAAAGAGACCTGTTCTCCAAATATCAGAGATCTGTGCTTTGATTAGTTGTACCTCCCAACATTGTTGCAAGCCCCTCCCCCTCCACATAAAGTGGCTTCCAGGAGAAGTCTGGTTTACTTTGAAGAGCTGGTTTACTTTTCGCCACCTTTCATTTTTCTCTTTTTCCCTTTTTGGAGCCAGATATTACATACTAAAACATTCAAAACAACTGCATAGGTGAGGAAAAACAGAAACTGACTGAATGCCCAGGAAGAGCTCAGAAAAGACCTAAGAAGTCCTTAAATTTATACCTTGGGCTGAACCTCAGCACAGACTACAACAATCAGAAAAACAAAAACAGAAACTAAAAACAGCAATCGCTGAGAAAGAGAATCTGATTTCCAGAGCTACATTTTGATTCAGATGTTCAGTGTTCAACAAAAAAATTAGAAGTCATACAAAGAAACAGGAAAAGTATGGCGAATTCAAATGAAGAAACTTGTATAAATTCAAAATACAATGTATAATTTTAGGATATTCAGTGTAATCTCCATGGTATCCACAAAAGAAATGAGAAAGTAATTGAAACATTTTACTACAAAAAATAAATTGACTAGGCACAAAAGTAGACAGTATAACAGGAAATGAGGAATAAAAAAACTGTAAGCATAGAGAAGACAAATAACAAAATGACAGATGTTCCTCTTTATCAGTAATTTAAATGTCAATGGATTAAACTCTGTGGTCAGAATGCAGAAATTGGCAGAACGGATAAAAATATCTGACCCAACTCTATATGCTGTTTACAAGAGACTCACTTGAGATCCAAACTGGTTGAAAGTGAAAGGATGGAAAAAGATACCCCAAGCAAGTAATAACAAAATAGAGTAAATGTGACTATATTCATACCAGACAAAATAGACTTTGAATCAAAAGTTTACAGGAGGGGGCGCCTGGGTGGCTCAGTGGCTTAAAGCCTCTGCCTTCAGCTCGAGTCATGATCTCAGGGTCCTGGGATCAAGCCCCGCATCGGGCTCTCTGCTCAGCAGGGAGCCTGCTTCCTCCTCTCTCTCTCTGCCTGCCTCTCTGCCTACTTGTGATCTCTGTCTGTCAAATAAATAAATAAAATTTTTAAAAAAAGTTTACAGGAGACAAAGAAGGACTTTATATATAAATAAAAGTTTCAATACAACAAGAAGAGAAAATGATTACAAACATTTACTTACCTAATGGTAGGCCATCGAAGTATATGAAACAAAAATTAACAGAATAGGAGGGAGAAATAGCAGAAATAGAAGGGAGAAACAGGAGGGAGAAATAACAGAATAGGAGGGAGAAATAATAGGTGGGAGATTTTAATATACCACTCATAATAATGAATTAAGCAACCAGAGAGAAGATGAGGAGGGAAACAGGGGACTTATGTATCACAGTAAACCAACTAGATCTAATGGACATATACAAAACACTCTATTGAATAACAACAGCATACACATTCTTCTCTAATGCATATGGAACATTTCCCAGGATAGTCTATAGGTTAGGCCACAAAATAAGTCATGATAGATTTTAAAAGACATATATCATACAAAGTATGTTCTCTAACCACAGCAGGGTGAAGTCAGAAATCAGTAACAGAAGGAAAACTGGAAAATCCACAAATTTGTAGACATCAAAGAACACACTTCTAAAAAACCAGTGGATCAAAGAAATCACAAGGGAAATTAGAAAATACTTGGAGACAAACAGAAATGAAAACAATATACCAAATTTATGGGATGCAGTAAAAGTGTTTAGGAGAAAATTTATAGCTATATATGCTTACATCAAAAAATAAAAGAAAGATCTAAAATCAGCAATCTAACTTTACAACTTAAGGAACTAGAAAAAGAAAAAATAAACCCAAAGCTTTAAGAAAGAAGGAAATAATAAAGATTAGAGCAGAGATAAATGAAGTAGAGAATAGAAAAATAGGGAAAATCAAGAAAACCAAACATTGGTTCTTTGGAAAGGTCCACAAGTTGACTAACTTTTAGCTAGATGGACCAAGAAAAAAGAAGGTACAGCTTACTAAAATCAGAAGTGAAAGTGGGACATTACTAGTGACTACAGAAATAAAAAAAAATAAGAGTACTATGAACAACTGTATGCCAAAAAAAAATTGGATAACCTTGATGAAATAGACAAATTTCTAAAAAACACAAAATGTATTAAGACTAAATAAATAGGTAGTTAGAAAATCTGAGAAAACCTGTAACTAGTAAGGAGATCAAATCAGTAATCAAAAATTTCTAGACAAAAAAAAAAATCCATGGACAGATGGCTTCACTGCTGTAGTCAATCAAACATTTAAAGAACTAATACAAGTCCTTCTCAAACTTTTCCAAAAACCAAAGAAGATGGAGCACTTCCTAACTCATTCTATGGGGCCAGTACAACTCTGATTGGGGGGGAAAAGCCAGACAAAGGCACTACAAGAAATGAAAGCTACAGACTAATATCTCTTATGAATATTGATGCAAAAATACTCCACAAAATACTAGAAAATGTAACTCAACAGCACATTAAAAAGATTATGCATTATAACCAAGTGGGATTTATTCTTAGAATGCAAGGATAGTTCAACATACAAACACCAATCATGTCATACATCACATTAAGAGAATGAAGGGGGGAAAACAAGTGAGATGATTATCTCACTTGACACAGAAAAAGCATTTGACATAATTCAACATACTTTCATGATTAAAAAAATTCAAAAAACAAGGAATAGAAGGAAAGTACTACAACACAATATAAACCATATATGAAAAACCCACAGCGAACATCATACCCAGTAGTGAAAGACAAAAGTTTTTCCTCCACATCAGGAATGAGGCAAGGATGCCCATTTTTTTAAAAGATTCATTCATTCATTCATTCATTCATTTATTTATTTGACAGAGAGAGATCACAACTAGGCAGAGAGGCAGGCAGAGAGAGAGGGGGAAGCAGGCTCCCTGCAGAGCAGAGAGCCCGATGCAGGGCTCAGTCTCAGGACCCTGAGATCATGACCTGAGCTGAAGGCAGAGGCTTTAACCCACTGAGACACCCAGGTGCCCCAAGGATACCCATTTTGGCCACTTCTATTCAACATAATGCTGGAAGCTCTAGTCAGAGAAATTAGACAAGAAAAAGAAAGAAAAGATATCTAAACTGGAAGGAAGTAATAAAATTATCTCTGTTTGCAGATGATCTGTACTTAGATGCAGAAATCCCTGAAGATTCCACCCACAAAAATTGTTAGAACTAATAAATGAGTTCACCAAAGTAGCAGGATACAATATCAACATACAAAATTCTGTTGCATTTCCACACAAAAACAATGAACAATATGAAAAAGAAAGCACAAAAACAATTCCATTTACAATAGTGTAAAAAAGAAGAAAATACTTAGGAATTACTTAATCAACGAGGTGAAAGACTTGTACAGTGAAAACTACAAAACACTGCTGAAATAAATAAGACACAAAGAAATGGAAAAATGCCCCATGTTCGTGGATTAGAAAACTTAATATTGCTAAAATGTCAATACTACCCAAAACAACCTACAGATTCAATGAAATCTCTGTCAAAAGTCCAATGACCTTTTTTTGCAGAGATAGAAAAACCCATTCTGAAATTCGTATGGGACCCCAAATAGCCAAAAATAACTTGAAAAAGAACAAAACTGGAGGACTCATGCTTCCTAATTTCAAAACTAACTGCAAAGCTATAGTAACAAAACAGTGGTTGGTGTAAGGACAGACATATAAATCAGTAGAATAGAATAGAGAGCCCAGAAATAAACACTTACATATATGGTCAAATGATTTTAACCATTCAAAGGGGAAATGACACTTTTTTCAACAAATGGTGCTGGGAAAACTGGATATTCACAGGCAAAAGAATGAAGTCAGACCCTCACCTCACATAATATATAAATTTAAGTCAAAATGGGTCAAAGACCTAAACATAAGACCTAAAACAAGAAAACATAAGACAATAGCTTCATGATATTGGATTTGGCAATGGTTTCTTGGATAGGATCAAAGGCGCAGGTAGCAAAAGAAGAAATAGGTAAATGGACTTGCTGGAAATTTAAAAACTTTGTGCACCCATAGTATCCAATATCTATAAAGAATTTATCAAACTCAACCCCCCAAAAACAAATAATCCAGTCAAGAAATGGTCAAAAGACATAAACAGACATTTCTCCAAAGAAGACATACAAATGGCCAACAGACACATGAAAAAATGCTCAACATCACTTGACATCAGGACAATACAAATCAAAACCACAATCAGATAGCACCTCACACTAGTCAGAATGGCTTAAATTAGCAATAAAGGAAACAACAGATGCTGGTAAGGATACGGAGAAAGGGGAACCCTCCTACACTGTTGGTGGGAATGCAAGCTGGTGTAGCCACTCTGGAAAACACCATGGAGTCTCCTCAAGAAGTTAAAAATAGAGCTACTCTATGACCCAACAATTGCACTACTGGGTATTTGCCCCAAAGATATAAATGTAGTGATCCGAAGGGGCACCTGCACCCCAATGTTTATAGCAGCAATGTCCACAGCAGCCAAAACTACAGGAAGAGCCCAGATATCCATTGACCTATAAATGGATAAAGAAAGTGTGATATATATATATATACATATATATATACACATATATATGTATATATATACACACATATATATATATTTATAATTGATATATATATATAAATGTGATATTATATGTATACTACATACAATGGACTATTACTCAGCCATCAAAAAGAATGAAATCTTGCCATTTACAATGATGTGGATAGAACTAGAAGGTATTATGCTAAGCGAAATAAGTCAATCATATAATTATATGATTGTGCACCCATAGTATCCAATATCTATAAAAAATTTATCAAACTCAACCCCCAAAAAACAAATAATCCAGTCAAGAAATGGGCAAATTTCTTTTTTATGATTATATGATTTTGCTCATATGTGGAATTTAAGAAACAAAACAGAGGATCATAGGGGAAAGGAGGGGAAAATAAAGTAAGATGGAATCAGAGAGGGAGACAAACCATAAGACACTCTTAACTCTAGGAAACAAACTGAGGGCTGCTGGAGGGGAGGTGAGTAGGGGGATGGAGTAACTGGGTGATGGACATTAAAAGGACACATAATGTAATGAGCACTGGGTGTTATACACACCTGGTGAATCACCGAATTCTACCTCTGAAACTAACAGTACAGTACATGTGAATTAATTGAATTAAAATAAATTAAATTTTAAAAAAATGTGTGCACCCAAAGACAATGCAAAGAATAGGAGAAAATATTTATAAATTATGTATCTGATAAGGGATATATAGAGAGCTCCTAAAATTCAACAACAACAAAAAATTTTTTAAAAGGGCAAAGGACTTGAATAGCATTTCTCCAAAGAGGATATACAAATGACCAAGAAGCACATGAAAAGATGGTCAATTTCACTAATCATTGGGTAAATGCAAATCAAAATGATAATGAGATTACCACCTCACACCCATTATTATAGCTACTATCAAAAAAAAGAGAGAAAACGAGTGTTGTCAATATGGAGAAATTGGAACCCTGTATACTGTTGGTGGGGAGATAACAAGGGGCAGCTTCTAGGAAAATAGGATGGAGGCCCCTCAGGCAATTAAATGTGGAATTACCATATGACCAGCAATTCCAATTCTGGGTATATACCCCAAGGAGCTGAAAAAGCAGGATGTCTAAGAGATACTTGCACACCCATGTTCACAGCAGCATTGTCCACAATAGCTAAAACGTGTAAGCAACCCGAGAGGCCATCAAGAGAAGAATGGATAAGCAAAATGGGGTCCATTCATACAGTCAGCCTGGGAAGGAAAGGAAACTCTGACACAGGCTACAACATGGGTGAGCCCTGAGGAGATTATGCTGAGTGAAAGAAGCCAGTCACAAAAGGACCACTTATGAATGATTCCACTTGCAGAGTACCCGGAGTAGTAAAAACCAACGAGTTATAAAGCAGGGGATGGTCGCCGGGGTGCGGAGGGCAGAATGGGGAGTCATTTAATAGGTGCAGAGTTTCAGTTCTACCAGACAAAAAGAGCTCTGGAGAGGATGGTCACAGAACACTGTGAAGGCGTTGATATCACTGAACTATACAAAAACAATGAAGACAGCAAAATTTATCTGACATGTATTTCACCATAATAACAAAAATTGGGGGGAAAAATTTAAGCATATAATTAGCCTATGCCCTAGCAACTCCACTCCTAGGTACATACGCAGGAGAACTGAAAACACGTTCACACAAAAACTTATGCACATATGTTTCTGTTGGCATTATATTTAATAACCAAAGCCTTAAATGTCCATCAGCAGATGAAGGATTAAATACTGTGGTACGTGTACACCTATTCACCTGTAAGAAGGAAAGGAGTACTGACCCAGGTTGTACTGACATGTACATGACATGTACCTGACATGGCTAGACCTTGTAACATTACTCAGTGAGAGAAACCAAACTCAAAAGGCCACGTATTGTTTGATGCCATTTACATGAAACAGCCAAAATGGGCAAATCCATAGAGACAGAAACTAGTGGTTGCCTGAGGCTGAGGGACACGGCAGCGGAGTCCCTGGGAAAGTGGGGAGTGACTGCTAATGGCTAATATTCTGGAATTATATAGAAGTCATATCGCACAACTTTTACAGACAGTGAATACCACTGAATTGTGTACTTTAAAAAAGTGAAATTTCATGGAATGAGAATTAGATCTCAATGAAAATAAATAAAAATACTGGTCATAAAAAAAGAATATATGCAAGGACGTTTTATGTAAGTCTAGCTTACAAATTCAGTCAATGGCTAGCATAATATATTCCTGAGTTCATAAGACTATGGCTTATTCACAAGACTATCTTCAAGAATTCAGGATCATATGGGAAGAGACTATATTCATAAGATGGATGAACATATCCATGAACTTTGGCTTTCAACAAAATGAAGAGTCTTCAAAACACTGCCAAGAATATATTCATCAAAAAGATTCAGGCGTTTTCTTTAAGATGTGTTTTTGACGAAGAAATAAACCTGGAAAATTTGATAAGCTGAAAATTTGGTTAACTGTTGGCAAACTGACCATGAGTAGTGGTTCTCAGATTTTGGCATGCATGAATGAAAACATAATTACCTGGCCCCACACGCAGAGGTTCTAGCCCGGTAGGGCTGGAGTGGGGCCCAAGAATCTGCATTTCTAACAGCTCCCAGGTCATGCTCATACTGTTGGCCCAGGATCGCACTTCTAGAACCACTGTATTGGAGCCAGGCCTGGCAGAGGCTGGTCAAAGGAATGAATAAGTGACGGATGGATTGGCCTCGCCTTGGCCTCCAGAACCTTCTGTGTGCATCTGAAGCCTACTGTCTAGGGACTCCTGGCAATGCCTCTGGCAGCCTCAAGCCCCGCACCCCCCAACTCGGAGGGAGGCAGCCAGCCTTCAGAAACACCAGCCCTTGTGTGGGGACTCTCATTTCCTGCTCAAGCTACAGCCTGCAGGAAAATGGATCCCATACCAGACCTCAGGGGCCAGTGGGTGGAGGGTCAGAGGGAACAGGCACAAGAGGGAGGCCCTATTTATAGAGTAGCTATGGCCAGTGATTACAGGGCTGGGCCACACCACCCACTCCACCCTTTCTACCACACAGATCAGAAGAACCTACAGTCTAGTGGGATGGGCAGGGTGGCCATGGAAGGGGACAGATGGGTCTAGGAGGGTCAGAAGGGGATTGTCTTGAAGTTCCCTGGAGCCAGCCCTCCACTCTGGGAAGCTGGGGGTTTGGATCTGAGGGCAGGGTGGCCCCAAAGAGGCATTCCCCAACCTCTACTCTGGTTGCCCCTAGCCTCTCTTGGCCTGTGTCCTCCACCCTGCAGCCCCTCCATGAGGCTTCAGGTCCCAGGCTCCCTGCCAAGGGCACCAATGAGCAGACAAGCCAGGGAGAGCCAGGCAGCAGGCCCAGTCTCACAGCCAGGGAGGAGCCTGGGCCCGCCCAGGGCAGCCACAGGCAAAACCGCAATGGGGTTCTATGGGGTTCTGCTTTGAAAAAGGAAACAAAAATAGAGAAGGTTATGGAAGGGGCTGGGTGCGGGGAGAGGGTGGTGGAAGGGAGGTGGGAGGGACTAGGGGGTGCCAAAGATGCAGAGAAAGAGACAGAGCTACACACAGTGATGGGGACAGAGGCTGGCAGAAGGAGAAACAAGGAGATCATAGTAGTAGAACAGCTCAAAGCGAACCAGCTGGGGCTGAAGGGGAGGAAGCGATGTGGGGTGAGCTGCCCACAGTCTGGGAAAGCCCAGTGCCCATGCCCAGAGGGCTCCAGGCCATGGAAACCAGGCAACCCCAGCCTCATGAGCAGACCACAGTCCCAGTCCAGGAGACCAGTGCGAAGACCAACCCAACACCCTGCAGGGCCCACTGCATGTGGGCAGGAAGCCCCTAAGAGAGCATGGCAGCTGGCAAAAGAGGCAGTGTTTTGGCAGGGTCGGGGAGCCAGGAAAGAGGCAGCTGGGGCACAGCCCTGGGCTCAGCCAGCAGCTGGCACTGTGCTCAGCACTTTGTAGACATTGACACACTTACTCCTATCAGGTAGAAACTATTATTATCTGCGCTTGACAGATAGGGAAACTGAGGCTCAAAGAGGAAAAGAAACATGCCTGAGGCCTCAGAGCAAGTAAAGCCCAGGAACAGGATCTCACCCCAGACCAGAGCACATGTACACATCAGAGGGCATATCTCTTGGGCACCCATTCTGCCCAGTGCACAGCCTGGTCCATCCTCACAAAACCTACAGGTAAGTGGCAGAGCCACCACACAGGGAAACAGAAAGCAGAAACCCAATACATGGCCCTTTGCACACCCACCCCTAAGGAAAGGCTTTGGCTGCCCCTTGGAGCCGGGCAGGGTGCAAGTCGTTCTGTGGGCAACTTGAAACTTCACTCTTGTGGGGGGAAAATACTGTTTGGTGATTCCCAGTCCAGTGAGCAAAGATTACAACATGTGGTTTCTGGTTAATAAGTTCTAGCTGGGCATAGTGTTGCAAGACCAGACAGGCAGGGACAGCCAGGCCCAAACAGCACCGACAGGCCCTGGGGACCTTGCTGGGGGAGTGGGAGGGAGGGTTTCCCCAGCCCATTCGGTCCCCTGGGTGACCTGGGACTTCAGGGCTGACCTGCATGTCTCCGGGTCAGGGACATTCCCTCTGGTAATCAGGCCCATGGAGGAACACATTAACAAGACCTTCAAAAATAAAAAAACAATCCCATCCCCCCCAACCCCCCGGAAGAAAAGTAGAGATTTCTTCACTTGTATTTAAAATTCAGACTCAATTTTTTGAACTCCATAAACCACCTGGAATGGAACCCCTGATCTGGCCAGATGATCTTGGGTATAATCTCATCACCTCTGCCTCCAGAATGATCAGGAACCTCCCCAGTCCCCCAACCCCTCCATTGTAGTCAGCTCAGGGCAGCAAGCCCCTTTGGCTATGTCAAGGACAATCACTAGAGTCTCCTCATTCAGCTTCTTATTTCTCTTCCTTCTACTTTGGTTATATTAAAACCCACATGGCTTCCTACTTGTTAACAATAAATTCCTGTTCCTTCCCAGAGGCCCTCCTGGTGCACCTCCCACCTTCCACTTACCCCCAGCTCCAGCCACACTGGTCTTTCTGCCAAGCAATGAATACATTAGGTAAGCTCCCACCTCAGGACCTTTGCACTGTTCCTTGGCTGGGATGCTCCTCCAGGAGCCCTTATACTTTAGAGTAAACACTTCATGTTTAGATTTCAACTCTGAAGTCTCTGGAAAGAGGGTCTCTCCAGTGAGCCGTACTCCACACCAGGATCTTTCCATTTCTCCTTTTAATTTATTCATGGCACTTATTACCACTGAAATAATGTGGTTATTTCTGGCTGCCTCTTCAGAAGGTCAGCTCTGTATGGGGACTGTCTTGATTTCTTGTAATTCTTGTAACCCCTGCAGCTCACCTAAGGTCAGTGAATATTTACTTAAAGACTGATAGCCGCTTATGGCCATAGGGAGAGTACCCCATTTCCTGGTATGCCATTCAAGGCCACCCATTAACACCCAATTTATAGTACCTTTCTGGCTTCCACCCCACCACCTCTTCTCATGAACCCAGAGCTCCACCCACAGCACAGCCCTTAGCACAGCAGGACTTTTCACTCCTCCATGCTTTTGTCTGTGCCATTCTCTCTGCCCAAAATTCCCCTTCTTCATTTTCCAACCTGGTGAACTCCTATGCAGCCTTCAAAGCCCAACCCAAATATTCCTGTCCTGCAGAATAGGAAGCATAAACGTTAGGGATTTAGACTAGGATTTAAATCCTGTCCCCCACACTTCCTAGCTGGGTGACCTTGAGCAAGTTACTTCCCTGCTCCTGATCTTAGTCTCTTTCTCTGCAAAATGGGATTACTAATGCTTACTCTAGTGGGCCATCCGTCTTGCCAGCTAGCCTTTTCTCATGGCACTCTCTGGAGGCCTGACAGGTGCCTCTGAGCCCTGGGCACTCTAGCAGTCTCTGAGAACGGACAGCAGTTTGGTGAGCATCTATTTATTTGGCTGCCAGCAGCCACTCCCCTCCTTTGGCTAGCCCACGTGATTTCCCTCCAGGAAGGAACCTGCTTACCTTCCATCCACATGTTTCTGATAAGCATCCTTCTCCCACAGCGGCTGGGATAGACATGTGACCAGGCCTAGCCAATCGGAGCATCCCATCCCCTTCTGCCACAACAACTGGCTCAGAGGTCGACACCAGGTGACCCAATTCCAGCCAATATGACACATCCTTGAGACCCTGCCTGGCATTATCAGTAAAAGAGCCCTTCCTTTGGACTGAGGGAGCTAAAAGTGAGGCAACCATAGAGAAAAGCCAAACCCAGAGCTGGAGACATGGTTTCAGCCCCTGGATCCACCCATTTTTGAAGGCAGCCACATCTGGCTTAAGTGGGCAGGAGTTGAGATGTCCGCCCTGAGACACTGTCCTCTGGGTGGCTCCCAGTCTCTGGTTCCTCACTTGCTGTTGAGGGCCGAAGAGCCATGACTGAGAAAGGAGCATGCAGAGTCCCGGACTGGGGCCCCGCTGTGCAAGGGAGAGGAGGGAGAGTCTATGGGATGGGGTCCTGCAGGGGGCTCAGTGAGAGGCAGGGGACATGGGGCACCAGGCGGGTGGGGGTGGTGTAGAGGGCAAGATGCCTGCTCCAGCCTCCTCTGGCTACCCCGCAGAGATCCCTGGCTTTTGCACTGAGGGGCCACTGCCGGGTCCTCGAGGGACACTGCTCAGCTCCAAGCCTCACTGACCCACCTGAGTCCTGGCACCCCAGCTCCCTGACTCCCCAGTAGTCATTGGGCATTTCTGCATTTATTCTGTGTAGAACCAAAATACCGTTTTTTTCATTAAAAGCAATGGCTGCCTTGGGACTACTATGTTGCCTGGCCGCAGGGGCACCCTATCAGACACGCTGCATTTAGACTGTACAGTTGTCTCTGTGGCCCAAGTCCCCAGGTGCTGTGGTGCCAGAGAAGGAAGGGCATGGAGAGGGAGTAGGAGGGAGAGCCAAGGTCCCCACCTGAGCTTCCTGAGTCCTTCCCCATCTGGAGACTTTACAGGAAGGATGGTAGGGGAGAAGAACTCTGTGAGCACACATCACCCTTGGACCTCAGACAGGGAGCACTGGACCCCAAGAGAAGAGCTTGTGGCTGGAAGAAAGGAAGGCCGCAGTCCAGCCTGGAAGGAAGGGCGGGCTCCACTGGGAATAAGCACCCCCCCCAACCTCTTTGGTACTCTCCCTTCCCTGCCCCCAACCCCAGGTCTCCCGGAAGTGGACAGAGAGTCTCCTCACAACATCAGGGAAGATGCTCAACTCCTGCAAACCTAGAAAGTGGGTCCAGCCCCTCCCCGTGCCACCGCTGTGAACCAGAGGTAGGAGATTTAAGGGGGTGCATGGAGACTCTCCCTGTGGGTGCCTCTGGGGACAGAGGATGCAAACTGGCAATTTGGATTTTTAATATAAAAAATGTAAGGTCTGCACAGGCAGGGGTATTAATAAGTTTGGCTCCCAGCCTTAGAAAGGCACCTCGCATGAGCACGTGCCCAGCAAATATGTGGTCGACAGAGTTACATCGCCATGCCCAGGCAGGGACACAGAGGAAGTAAGGGGTAGAAGGGGACAAGAGGGGACAGTGGAGGTGCCCCTAGGACCCTGGCGTGAGGGTGGGTGTTGAGGGCAGTGGCATCCTGGGCAGCTGTCCCACCTTGCCCCCAGCATCTTCCTCATTCCCCAGGACCCTGTGACTGGGCACTAGATCAGCATTGGTAGAATCCTGGGGGCCGAGGGGGTACCAGGGTGGGCTGCTCCAGACTTCTGCTCTAGTAAATGGGCCCCAGGCCTATAGTGGCAGCCCCTCAGGGGTCCCCTGTCCAATGTGGGGCAACACCTTCTGCTTTGGAGAAGGAGGGGACCGCAACAGACCTGCCTGCCTGGAGTAAGGTGCTGACACTCTCCCTGTGCCTTGGAGCCCTATCCCCAGGCCAGAGACTCACTCCCTCCCACCCCGCTCCCCACCCTGCCTTCAACCCCTTCCAACTTGGAACACAGCTTTAGGGACATGCTTAGAAATGCCGAGGATCCTACTGAGGCCATTTTCAGAGTCCCTGGACAGAAGGATCCACCTCCAGCTGGTTGGCAGAAGGCCTTTCCACCCAGCAGTCTGCCCTTGGCATCTGCCTGGTGCCTGTGGGCTCAACATTAGCACACCCTCACTGGCTTCTGAGCTCAGGGGGTTTAGCATGGCTGGGGGTGGGGGGAGACAGCAGGGGTGGTTGGGTAGGTTGGTTTGATTAACCTTCTTTTTGTCACGGCCAAGGTGTCAAGGTGTTCAAATAATAGGGAAGCCCAGCGGGGCACATGGCCCAAGCAAAGACTGGAGGGGGGTTGGTTAAGTCCCTCTCTCTAGCTCCTGCTCTCCTGGGTCTTGCAGGAAAGGGTTAGAAGGAGAAGGAACAAAGCGCAGAGAGTGACCAGTGCCTTGGCTCATTTCTCTTTTTTCAAACCTGGGTAGAGGAGGTAGCAGGAGAGATATGTCCCAGGAGGGGAGACCCATACAACCCCAGAGATACAGACATGCAGATGCCTACTGAATCGTACCTACTCCTTTGTAGATACCCCTGAGACACACCCCCCACACCAGGACCCAGACGCTCTGGCCTTTTCTCTCTCTCACACCCCACCCCAGGGGCTGAGCTCTGGGGGCTGGGAGTCCAGGCCCTGAGTAAACATTCGTCCCTGAATGACTGGGTGGACAGAAACTGTCCTACGGTCACAGACCCTGGGATCACAGCCCACACCGTGCTAGGGGACACGCTGCTCAGCTAGGACACAGGAGCATCTGCCGCGAACCTAGAGCACCACTCTCAGATGGCCAGCCTGCTCACAGAAAGGGGTGGTGGTAGAAACTGTCCAGAGCTCCCTTCCACGGGCTTAGAGAGGGCTCCAGATCTGGGCGGCTGAGTCCAGACATGGGGGAAACAGTGCGAGTAGCAGGGTGACTGGGTGAACACTAGGGAGGCCTCTCCAAGGGGTGCTCACCTGGACCCCAGCTATACCCTGGCCTCCAGCCTGGAGGCAGGCATGGGGGTTTGAGGGAAAGCAGGAGAAGGAAGCCCCTCACCCCAGGATGAAGGGAGCACAATGTTACCCCTAATCATGACAGCTGACACTAATCATGAGTCCTAAACATGACCAGCCACTTTCTGTGTGCTGTCTCCCTAACTCCTTTAACTTCATCTCCCCAGAAGCCCCATAAGGAAGAACTTGAGCACTCCATGTGATAGATGGGAGTACTGAGGACCTGGGAAGAGAGGGAATAGGTCATCCAGCTGGTAAGGCTGTGGCATGACCTTTATTCACTAATCTAGACCCAGCCAGGGGGGTGAGTGTCCCCCAAAAATAGATTCCTCAGCCTCATCTCTTGGGCCACCTTGACCCCATGGCTCACAGTCCCTGCCCACCCTGGGAGTCATGGTTATCTACTTCCTGGGACCCTGTCTGGGAGTCACCAAAGATGGGGCTCTGAGGATTCTCACAGCCCACACAGGGTAGAGGCGGGGAGTAGAGACTGACCCCCTACCCACCCGTCCCTGCTCCCTACCCCAACACACTCACACCCAGAAAAGGCAAACAGAGCCAGAGACTGGAACACACTGCTGACTAGGCATCTCAGCCCCCAGGCAGACTGTGTAGCCTGCGGGTTAGCCATCCACACCTGTCCCTCACTCTCTCTGGCCTTAGTTTCCCACTTTTAAGTGGGGAGGAGACAAAGTGAAGTAAGACTCAGCGCACGCCTGGCCCAGAGCAGCTACTTTGCACTGCAGACTCATGACGAGCTGCCTCAGTTTCTCCAACCAGACCATGCAATGTGTGCGGAGGAGCCCCAAGTCCTTACCCCTGTGGACTTGGGGGCGGAGCAGGGTGCTCCAGGCAGCCGTGACTGTGGCACAGAGGGACCACCTTCAAGACCAGGCAGCGCCAAGCTTCTCCAACCCACCCAAGCTTATGCCAAGGGACTTCCGGGCGCCAAGGGGTGTTGGGGCAAGGTAAATGAGGCTTCGTTCCTGGGTGGGCCCAATGCCCTCGGCCACCCACAACTGACCCCAGTCCCTGCGCACAGGCTATGAGGCCCCAAAGGATCACATCTCTTGGTCATTGAGAGACCAACTCCCGAGGGGCCCAACACCCTTGCGGGGAGCTGGGCCATGGACGGGGGCGCCTAGTGCCTTTCTGCACCCACCCACCCCCACCTCGCCCACCCCCACTTCGCCCGCCCCCCCCACCCCAAGACCGGGAGGACACAGCGGGTGCCCCCCGTGTAGGGGCCCGACGGGCACTCACCCGGGCTCAGGGCGCGGGGCGCGGCGCCCAGGAGTAGGAGCGCGGCACCCAGACACGCAGCGGCCAGGGCGCGCCGCGGCCAGCAGCGCCTCCCCATGCTGTGCAGGGCCCGCGGGGCTGCAGTCCGCCCTGTCCGGCAGGGACAACAGTGCCCGGCCCGGGACCCGCCCCGGGAGCCGCCCCGCCGGGTCCCGCCAGCCCGGCGGCGCGTACCAAGGCACCGCACGGGGGTGCGAGGGCCCTGCTCGCGGGGGGCAGGGTGGCGCGGCGGCAGACCGCTGGGGACTGCGGAGGTGCGCGACGGCGGGTGGCGAGCCTCTCTCGTTCGGCCTCCACGCCACACACCCCATCAAGTGGGGCAGCGGTCCAGGGCGCAAAGGGTGGAGACCGGGTGGAAAGAGCCCTTTCGCCGGTGAAGCTCCGCCCCCTTCAGTTTGCCCTGGGGTACCATCCTCCACCCGAGGCCAAGAAGCCTTGACATCCAAGTAGCAGATCGGTGGGTGGGTCGGAAGAGCCCTGTGTCCTCGGTGTGTTTTCGCGGCCTCGCATGCCAGGGGGCTGGCTAAGGGCTGGTATGGGGAAAAGCCCTCTGTACATAACCCTCCCCCCACCCCGCCCCGATCTTCCGTCCCCAGTACCAGGCCTAAATGCCTCTTACTTCCCCCTGTAGCCTTGTTTTCCACAGGTGTCTCCAGGTCCCGCCTGAATTCTGGCTTAAGTAGGTCCTGGCCAGCTCTGGGAGGAGAGGTGGGAGTTCTCAGTTCACGCCCTGCTGGGGGTTGGGGCTCTTGTGCTTCACCTGGTCCCAGCAAGGAATCCGCACTCCAGAAGCGCACTCAGCTTGCTGAGGACTCCTGTGTGTGTGGGGATGAGAGTGAAGTCCCACATTTGAACGATGAACATCCAGCTAGCCCTGTGGGGTGGGGAGACCAGGGATCAGGCCTGACCCTAGTGCCTTGCTGCCCAGAAGTCGGGCTAACAGGGAACCAAGGGTGCAGCTGATACCATATGCAGGTGTGTGTGCATCTGCACCTGCGTGAACACTTAGCGGTGTGAGTGTGTGGGAAAGGGTGCTGCTGCAGTGAACTACAGTTTTATAGTAGCTCTTGAAAAATCCGATTCCAAACCTGGCAGGTGCCACCTAACCATTGTGTGAAATCAGGAAATTTGCCTAAGCTCTCTGTGCCCCAATTCCCTGTACAATGGATCAGTGAGTGCCATCTAAATCCTAGATGTTCGTGATGACTTAATTTATTTTTACAGTTACTGCCTGTTTCTGGCAAAAGACTGGTTTCTCTTACAGTGGTGATAACAGAAGTTCTTTCCTATTGTATTTATTGAGGTTTTAAAGGTCTGTTTAAGGAAACATATTAAGTAAATGATAGTTCTGTGGCTTAAAGAGATGGCTCCAAACGGTGATGATAGATCTCAAATGGCAGAGAAGTGGGAAACACAGTTCACAGATCAAAACAGAAGCTCTTTATTATGACTTTCTGGATGACCTGGACGGAGAGCCTTGGGACTGGCCCAGCTTTCCAGTTATTCGTGTGCCCAGTGGGTCCCAAATCTAATCTACACATGCATTCCAGATCCTCCCCCAGCCCACATTCTCCATAAGGGGTCCCAGCCTCTGGGTCCTTGGTCTCCTGGGCTGCCACCTGGTGGCCAAAGTTGAGAATAATGCCTCAGCCTATCCCTGTGGAGAAAATTCCTGGAGACTGGATCCCTAGAGACCCATGGGGGTGCCTCAGTTCAGGGTCTTGGGATGGAAGGGTTGAATATGCCTTGCCAGAGGCCCAGGGCCTCAGTATCTTCCCTATGAAGACACCTTGTGCATCCTCTGTCCTCTTAAAGGGACTCACATTCATTCATTCAGTAGATATTGAATTACCTACTCTGTGTGGGGGTTTGGCGGTACAGAACAAGACAGGGCCTTTGCCCTCATGAAATTTACATTATTGAATGGGTAGGGGACACAAAACAGGAATAAAAATATAAGATCATGCGAGGTGGTAAATGGTGCGATAAAGAAAATAAAGCAAGATAAAGGATGGGAAGTGTGTATACTGCCTGTAAGGAGTGAGGGTGACAGGTACCGACCTCAGGAAGGATGTGACACTTGAGTCAGGTGGGGAGGAGCCACACAGGTATCTGGAGGAGGACATTTCCAGGCAGAGAACCAGCCCTTGCTGAGGCCCTGATGCCATGTACCAGGAGATGTTAACTAACAAATTGCCCTAAAACTTAGCAGCTTAAAACAACCATTGAAATTTTGCTCACAAGAAAGACAATGATCATACGATTTCACTCATCTGTGGAATTTAAGAAACAAAACAGAGGAACATAGGGGAAGGGAGGGAAAAATAAAATAAGACAAAATCAGAGAGGGAAACAAACCATAAGAGACTCTTAATTCTAGGAAACAAACTGAGTGTTGCTGGACGGGGAGGGGGGTTGGGGAGATGGGGTCACTGGGTGACGGGAATTAAGGACGGCACATCATAAAATGAGCACTGGGTGTTCTGTACAACTGATGGATCACTAAACTCTACCTCTGAAACTAATAATACACTATATGTTAATTGATTTCAAATAAAATAAATTTTTTTTAATAACAAATAAATTTTGCTCACCATTTGTGGGTCAAGATTTGGGGAAGGGGCTGAGTTTGATGCTTCTCCCTGGAGGCCTCATCCTACTGCATCAGAGGGCAGCTGAGACTGGCCATCTGGAGCCTGGCCGGGTTGGCCATCCCTGGTGGCTCCCTCATGTGCCGGAGGTCAGCTGGGCGGTTGACCTGGACACCTCTGCATGGCACACCCCAGCCTGGGGTCCCAGGGTACTTGGGCTGCTCCACAGAGTCTAGACTTCCTTCTGTTTGTTTCCTGATAATCACTAAGTTTGACCCAGACTCAGAGGGCAGGACCATACCCCAGCATCAATGGGAGAAGCACCCAAGCAAGGACTGGCTGGCAGGTTTTACAACCACTACTGGTGTGAACAAGGAGCAGGAAGGAGGCTCTGGAGTCGATGAGAGTGGATGGAGAAGTCAGAGAGGCAAGCAGGTGGTCCACATCCCCAGAGTGTCCTGGGCCACATGTGGGTTAGTCTAAGCAGTCTGCAGTTGTGTTGCTAATTGGCTGGAGGTGGCTGGGAGAAGGTAGGGGGCCAGGAGAGAGGTGCCATCTCTGGGAGAGAAGATGGGCATGGACCTGGGTGGGGTGGTCTCAGCGTCCAGGGTGTATTTTTAAGTTAGAGGGGTTGGGTCAGGGTGGTTCAGGGGAAGGTATCCTGGGTGGTAAAGTGGATGGAGGAGTAGGAGGGGAAGCTGAGGCCAGGCTGATGGTTCAAGAAACAGAAATCCTGCCTGGGTCAGGAAGGCCAGCTGGATACTACAGAGACTGGGGTCCAGTGTGGCCTGGACTGGGGGGGCACCAGGAAGTCAAGGCTGGGATATATAGTGCAAGTCACCAGGTACTGCTAGGAGGAGAGGCTGGCTAGGACAGAATCAGCCACCAGGGTCAACCAGAGGGAAAACTAAGGCGGGCACTTGACGGCTGGAGAGAGGCCCCATCAATCACCAGGGAGGCACATTCTGAGCGAAACTGGGTTTGGCTTTTAGTGCCTGCCTGCCTTTCTTTACTCCTTATTAGTTTAAATTTTTTATTTATTTGGTTTGTCCATGGAGCAAAATTCAAAACCACCAGAGGTTTTTTCAAATGAGGTGAAATTTACATACCATAAAATTAATCATTTTAAAGTGTGCAGTTCCCTGGCATTTAGTACATTGACAATGTTGAAAGTGTCAGAGTTTTACAGTGAGAAGTCTCCTTCCTTCCCCAGTTCTTTGTAGTGTACACACACACACACACACACACACTGCTCTTTTCCTTGCTTTCTGATACAGGCAACAACTGGAAAATTGAACAGTATCTTAGCAGATGTTTATTCCGTGACAGGCATTAAGATGTGCCTCACGTGTTCTTAGTTAATCCTCGGACGCACCCCGTGAGGAAGGGACTATTACTACTTCCATTTTACAAACAAGGAAACCGAAGCACAGGAAGGCTGAGTAACTTACCCAAAGATACACAGCTAGCGAGCCGTAGAGCCAGTCTGGCCTATGTAACACCCCTGACCTCATCCTTTTACCTAGCTTGTACGATGTTTTTAAAAATGAAGTTATTTATTTTGCAATTCTTGTCGATTCGTGTTGTAAGAAACAATCCCTTGTGCCCCATTCTCCCATCGGTAACATCCTGCAAAACTGCAGAGCTGTGTCATAACCAGGACGTTGACGCTGATAAAATCCACCCATGTTTAAAGATTTTATTTATTTATTTGACAGACAGAGATCACAAGTAGGCAGAGAGAGAGAGGCAGGCAGAGAGAGAGAGAGAGAGGGAAGCAGGCTTCCCACTGAGCAGAGAGCCCGACGCGGGGCTCGATCCCAGGACCCTGAGATCATGACCCGAGCTGAAGGCAGAGGCTTTAACCCACTGAGCCACCCAGGTGCCCCAAAATCCACCCATGTTTAAAACCATTTTCTAACGGACTGCAAACATTTCAAAATGAGGAGATCTTACAAAAGCTGATTTCTGGCGTATCTGCCAGATGAGGTCTGCCAGGGGGACCTCAAGAGTGGCTGGGAGGGTGCATAGAGCCTGAGCTCTGGGTTCTGAGGGTTCAGATCCAGCTTTGTGGTCTTAGTTCCTGCTACCCCTCTCCACCTCAGCTTCCACATCCATAGAATGGGACGGTGAACTCCACGGGGCTGAGGAGGGGACAGAGTGAACTGGATCACGTGACGTGCTCCAAAGTGTGCATTTAGTACTCGGAAGATGTTTGTTGTTCTTCTCCCCTTGCCTCGAGTAGGTACTGCCCTTAGTGCTTACACAACTCGTTTGTGCCTCCCACAGCCTGAGTGGTAAATTACCACCCACTTGTGTAGACAGGGACAAGGCCCAAGGCCACAGGGCTCGTCAGGAGCTGAGCTAGATTAACACCCAAATGTGTTGCTTTCCGCGGACTGCCAGGATTCTAGAGTGTGGTCGCTTCCTGGCTGGGCAAGCGGGACCCGGGCCTCAGTTTCCCCGTCTGCAGCACATGACTGATTAGGAGCACTTTCCTGCAAGGTTGTTAATGAAATCAAGGGTGAGAGCCGTCTCCAGTAGGGCCCTTCACAGAGATCTTTGGGCAGGGGATGAAGCAGCGTGTACCTCACTGGGAGTCGAGAAGAGTACACCTGCTGCTGGGGGTGGGGCACTGCCCCCCTTCTGCACAAACCATGCGTTCTGTGCAGCTTCAGTATCACATGCCTCCCCATCATCGAGATACCAACCCAGCATCGCCTGCGTGGGTAAGACTGCCAAAGCAAACCCCCACATTAGAGCCCACCAGCTCTCCAAAGCTGGGTCCTAGAAAACAGCCCCTTGAGGCCAACACCCCACTAACAGGACAAACAGACCCCTGAGCAGTTGTCTCCCCGGCATGAAGCCTGCCTCTCCCCAGAACACTGCCTCCGCCTCAGGTCAATACTACAGGCAGCCAGGCTAGGGGCCAACGACCCAATGACCTAATCATGGCTCCTTCTGCAGGACCTGGGCCCAATGAGGTGCTGGAGGAGGTGGCTGTGGAGCGGAAGGTCCCCGCCCGCTGGACCGTGACTGTGCGGTCTCTGCCTGACTTCCCCACAGAGCCGGCCTCCGTCTCAGCCTCAGCCAGACATGTCCAGCCTCCAGGCACTATGCTCCGGCCTGCCGCTGCGGCCCCTCCCGGAGAACCGGGGCCGCTGGGCTGGGGTGCCCCACGCACCGGTCAGGACGCCCGGCCTCAACCCCGCGGAGGAGCAGGTAAGAAGCCGGGCCCCATTCCCGCCAGGCCTTTTGCCCCCTGGTGCCGTATAGATGGTCCGGATCCCTGCTGGCCAGAGCCTCCTGAGGGGAGGTCGAAGGCCACTCCACCCACCCCCTTCCTCATTTTCTCCCCAACTACCCGTGACCTATGGGGATCCCGTGGCTCAAGGTCATCCAGCCAGGGAGCAGGGTGGGACACTGTGGCTGCCTCCAGTCAGAGGAGTGAAGCTGGGGCAAAGTACCCCAAAAGCCCAGCAGCGGGTGTACCCTCCTCCCTCAGACACGCATATGGCTTTGAGGGTCTACGAAGTCAGCTCTCATTTCCGCCTGTGTTCCTGCCCCCAAATTTTGTAATGAGTTTGCTGCCGCAAGGCTAGAACCCCATTGGGGGTGCGATAGTGCTGGTGAGAACAGGGCGGAGGCCAGGGGTCTCTACCGTCGCCCACAGCCTCGAGAGCCTGGCCTGGCCTGGCCGGAGACGGCCCGGGACTGGGGGCGCTCCGGCCAGCACCTCCGGCAGGTCTGACCATCTGGGAGTACACTTGTCTCCCTCGTAAGCTGGGGGACAAATAATTACACCATGCGGTAGGGAGGCCCGACGAAATGAAGTAAGTGGCTCGGTTACGCCAACAGTATTCTTTTTCTTTGCTCAGCATTACTAGAAAATATACGTAAGCACGAACATTAAAAAAAGAGTCACACAACCACACCCCACAGTAAGACTGCGGCGCTTCAGCGGCTGCCCCCCAAACTTTCCGCCCTTCCGGACTCACAACGTGGGGGCGGGGCGGTGGGCGGACTTGGGGGCGCTGGGGCGGGGTGGGGGCGAGGCTGGGCGGAGCGAAGCAGGAGATGGGTGGGGGCGAGGTGCTGGGGGTGAGGGGTATTGCTGGGGGCGGGGCGCTGGGGCGGGGCTGGGAGGAGCGGAGGCAGGGGAAGGGTGGGGCGGAGTGCTGGGGCTGAGGGGTGTTGCTGGGGGCGGGGCGGTGCTCATCTGGCCCAGCTCAACTACGTGGAGATAGTCATTAAAGCTTCCTCCCCCTTGGTCACCTCCCCGCTGGGCCCCAAGGCCTAGACTTTTGACCTTGAGGGCCCGAATGGCTCTGCCACCTACCCATCTCAGGTGATATTTTTCAGGTTGTGTGATGGCCTCTTGTGCTGGGAGGAGGGCACTCAGGAGCTGAGGAGCTGGGTCACCTCCGCTTTGCCCTGGGTATGTCGCCATTTGCTTGAAGGACAGAAACAAAACCCCTGGAGCAGGGGCTACTGGCAGGTCTGGGAGTGTGTGCTGTTGCAGCCCTTTAACCTTCCCTGGGATGTCAGGGTCAGCCAGCCTTCAGCATGGGCCTGTTACACAGTAAGAAAGATGTATGTTGACCTCTGTCCTGCCCCCCTTCCTGCTAGTACTTGATCTTTGACCCCAGCTCCTGACACAAAACTCCTAAATTCTTTGGAATTTCCTGGGTGATAGGAGCCTCTTTTGTTCTAAGGAAGCCACTGTGGGTGGGTTCCTGGATGGGGAACCGTCACCCAAATGGCCATTCCATGATTAGAAACTTGGAACCTTGGGCTGTACCCCCCCATCCTCTGGATGGGGAAGGGGGCAGGAAATGGAGTTAATAATCCATCATGCTATGTGCTGAATGAAGCCTCCATAAAAATCCCTTAACCACAGTGTTCAGAGAGCTGGGCTGCTGAACACGCTGAAGTGCTGGGGCAGGTGTGGTGCCCCAAAAGGGCATGGAGGCCCCACGCCCCTTCCCCAGACCTTGCCTTGTGTACCTCTTCACCTGGTTGTTCATCGGTATCCTTTCTGGTAAGTTTTGTTATATAATAAGCCAGTAGACATGTTTCTCTGAGTTCTGGGAGCTGCTCTAGCAGATTAGGAGCCCAAGGAAGGAGGTTGTGGGAGGCCCGCTATGTAGCTGGTTGGTGGGAAGGTGCAAGCCTGGGATGTATGACCAGGCATCTGAAGTGGGAGGGGCAGTCTTTGGGACTCAGTGTGATAGCTCTGAGGGTAGATGGTGTCGGGACTGAATCGTAGGCCCCCCTGCTGGTGGGGAGAATTGATCATGTGGGGAAACCCCTCAAATCAGTCCCAGAAGCTTCCTGTGTGAGAACACGTATGAGAAACACGAGAAGCTTCTCCTAGGCAGTCCCAAACACAGTGACTTCATCAGCAGCTCATTTTGTGCTTTCCCTCAGCTTGTTTTCAATTCTTTTTTAAATTTAAACATGTCTCTTTGATTTTTGGCATAAACTTTCCAGGTAATTTTATAAGACAAGGAAGTCAAGTATTATAATTGTGAAAGTTCCCCATTTCTCCGCCTGAGTCACCATGGCCATTTTTGGGCATACCCTTCCGCACGCATTCCATGTACATACAAAATGTGTGTGTGTGTCCTTCTTAAGAATATAGACGCATCCTATATACGTCCGTTTTTTTAGGTGTTCGTTATTGGTGAGTTTAGAGTTGTCCTGTTCTTGTAACTGGTGCACAGTATTTCGTTACTAGGGTGCCCTTCCCTCTTTGTTCTTCTTCTTCTTTTTTTTTTTTTTTAAAGACTTTATTTATTTGACAGAGAGATCACAAGTAGGCAGAGAGGCAGGTAGAGAGAAAGGGAAAAGCAGGCTCCCTGCTGAGCAGAGGTCCTGATGCGGGACTCGATCCCGGACCCTGAGATCATGACCCGAGCGGAAGGCAGAGGCTTTAACCCACTGAGCCACTCAGGTGCCCCTTTTTTTTTTTTTTTAAAAGATTTTATTTATTGCTCTTTGTTCTTCTTTAAGGAGATTTCTCTGTTTAAATATAGAGTATGGTCTGGCTGTAATTTTAGTCAGTGTATTCTCAGCACAAACACAAGACAGCTTCTGTGGTGCAGAGGGAAATTTTCATCATAGAACAGGAGCAGCAGTTCTAGAAATGTCTTTAGCACCCCCTGGTGCCATACCAATTACTCTTAGTGACCTTTTCTCCAAATACTGCCCCACCCGCAGGGGCTGTTCTGGGCATCAGATACCAAGACCCGAAGACCTCTCACCTGCGTCCGTGTCCCCATCACTAATAACACACTATCTCAAGCTTCTTAAGAGCGGGGCTCTGTTGGGTTCATTCCTGGGGCTTCGGTAACACCAGTACCTGTTTGTTGAATGAACAGGCAAGAGTCTATGCTAAGCGCCCCAACCAAATCCTACAAGAGTTTAGTGGGCAGGAGAAACCTAGGAGGGACACTTGGAGGAGGTGTTCTTGGCAACATGGGCAGGGTTCTTAGACTGGGAAATCCAAGAAGGAAGGCCATTTGGAGACAGAGGGGGGCAGTGAGTGAAAAATGCAGAGATGGGTCTGTCCAAAGTATTGTGGGGGTGAAGGAGGCCCCGTGGAGTTCCAAGCTGGCTGTGGAGCTTGGAGAGTCAGGCCCAGCCAAATTACTGAGGCCTCTGAAAGCCAAGAGCAGTGTTGACTGTGTCAGATGAATGGGGAGCCCCTGAGGGTTTCTGAGTAGGGGCATGACCTGCTGCTTCACAATACTCTCTATGAAGAGTATAAGGGTTTCTCCAGATTCCCTAGAAGGGCAGGGTGGGCAGGAGACCCAACTAGAAGAAGGAGTCGGCAGCATGGAGGGCCATGAGTGTGGGAGATGATTATTTTGATGGCTGGCATTCCCATGGTACATATATGTGCCAGACCTTCTTCAGTTAGTCGCCAAGATGGCCCTATGACGTGTGTGCTGTTCCTGTGCTCATTTTCCAGAAGAGGAGAAGGGAGGTGAAGCGTGCATGTGCCACATAGCCCCCCGCTCTGGGATACACTGAGATCAGAAGAGCCGGAGCCCTGTAGCCTCAGCCTCTGCAGAGGCTGCCCCGTTCCCAGCTACAAGCACCTGAGCCACAGTTTAGACCCAGGAGGCCAGCTCCAGTTCGGGCCAGAGCGCGCCTAATGAAGCCTGAGCAAGAGTGGGTGTGGGGACTGGGGTGATTCAAACAGGGCCACGCCACACACTCTCTTCTGTGAGCTAAACAAAGTCACACACTGGTATCCTTTTAGGTGATCAGCCACCACGCAGGAAAGATTTGCTTCTGGCAGAAGTAACACTGTTCCCAAGACAGGATTCTGTCACTGTCTATTACTTTCCTAGGGCTGCTGGAATAAACCTCCATGAAAGGAGTGCCTTTAAAACAGCACAAATGCATTCTCTTACAATTGCGAGTGTCAGAAATCTGAAATGGGTTCCCTTGGGCCACAGCAAGCAACACCGATGCGTATGCAAGGATATTGAAATCATGCTTGTTCTTTTGCTCTGATTGAGTCTGGCGATTCCCATTTTTGGGGGTGAAAATATTACATATGAGATTGTCCTGTTTTATGTTCACATGTCTCAAAATTTCATAATATATTTTCAGTAACATTAAATATACTGGAAAATATTAAGTTAAAAATAAGCAGCAGGGCTGCATTTCTTCTGCAGGCTCGCAGGGGGTGGGGGCCGATTTCTTTCCTTGCCTTTTGTAGCTTCTAGAGGCTGTCTACAGGTTTTGGTTGTCCTGTCCTGTCTTCCATCTTCAGAGCCAGCTGCCTAGCCAAATTCAAATCTCTCTGACTCAGACCCTCCTGCTTCCCTCTTTTGAGGACCCTGGTGAATATATAGGGCTGATCTGGGTAACGCAGGACAGTCTCCCATCCTCAAGTCCTCAATCACATCTGCAAAAATCACACCTCTTTTGCCTCATAATTTAACATATTCATGGGCTTCAGGGAGTGGAATGCAGACATCATTGGGGGCCATTATCCTGCCCACCACACCATCAGGCATCCTGAATTCTCCAACCTGATGGCTGAACCCAGAGCATTTTATGAATTCATCCTCTTTCCCTAAGGGAACAGGCCACTGTTCTGTTAGAGTTTTAGGCCTATTAAGACCAAGTGGGAGTGGGAGTTGTCTAGAATATTCTTGCCAATTTATGTGTCTTAAATACATTTGATTTCATCAGTAAGAACCCACTTAGAGAGGTGCCTGGGTGGCACAGTCGTTAAGTGTCAGCCTTCGGCTCAGGTCATGATCCCCAAGTCCTCGGAACAAGCCCCACATCGGGCTCCCTCCTCAGCAGGGGGTCTGCTTCTCCCTCTCCCCCTGCTTGTGTTCCATCTGTCACTGTCTCTCTGTCAAATAAATAAATAAAATCTTAAAAAAAAAAAAAGAACCCACTTAGAACATGCATTATATAATTAGTGGGCTATAATTTCATCAATGATAATCCACCTCTAACATTGTTTTTTTTTTTTTTAAGACTTTTATTCCCAGGGTCCTCAGGCCAGTGGTGGGATCTTGGGCAGACACAACATGTCTGAGTACCATTTTCTCATCTTGATACTGAAAGCTGCTCCCAGTCAGAGGCTTGGAATATTGAATCCAGGCCAGCAAACAGAGCTGCTGCTTTGTACACTTTTTCACTGAAGAAATACTTACTGCATGTGTATTAGATAACTCTATCAGGGGCTGTGTAGTGAGGTCAAGTCTTGTGTAGATTGTGTGTGTATGTGTGTGTGTGTTAGGTATTGCTTTAGAAACTTTTCTTTAAATGCTCAGTTTCGCTTGGCATGCTCTTATGAGAAAAGCTCTACACCAGCTAGAAAACAACAACCATCTTTGTGTTGAGGTGTAGCCCGCACAGAAAGCAGCCGAAACCACGTATGCACAGACACGAATGTCACAGGCACACAGGGAGAGGGGACAGACCCGGGCTTTGAAGGGGGACCGCTGTCCTGACTTCTAATGTGTGGCGTGGTCACACCTGCTCTTGAATGGCCTGTCAACAGAGTTATGCAGCACGTCCCTTAAGTGTGGACTTCTTTCACTCAACAGCAGGTTGGGAGAAGCCACCTGGCTACTGTCATTGTGGAAGGTTCATCTCCGTTGCTGTCCTGTAGTGGTTCCCAAAATGGGGTCCCCGGGCCAGCGGCAGCAGCACCTGGGAACTGGTCAGGGACACAGGTCAGAGGCTGCACTAGACCGCTAGGGTGATTCCGACATCTGCTGAAGTTAGAGGCCCGCCTGCCGCAGCATATTCCTAGCCACTGTTCAGGCCTGTGTGTGTCTTACCCATGCAGCCTTTGACCTCTGGGTGCATCGGACAGGTGGTCCTGCCCCTAGCCCTCTGCCCCAGGCATCTGTGCTCCCAGCTGGGTGTCCAGCATCATCTCCCTGTTGGCACTTCTGTCCCACCAGGCCAAATGCTGTGTACCCAGTCCTGGGCCCTAGCATCTTCTCTCGTCACCTCCTGCCTCCCAGTGTCCAAAGCCCACCTATCTTCCTCAAGTATCCCGCCATCTCTTCCCTCAGCAGATCTGCACTGCGTGAATGAGGGAATAAACTCAGCACACCCAGCTCCTCCTCTCCCACCCCCAATGCAGTTTGTGCCCTAGATTCAGCTGGTTGAAGAAATGGCCTCAACGTCCACTCAGACACCAGGCTGTCACCATGGTCCCGTCTCCCACTTTGCCTGCCTCCAGGTGCTAGTCCAGGTGTTAGAAGGAGGAGTGCTACGAAGGGGTCTGCCAGGACTCTGGTCCTCCTTGAGCTTAGTGAGACAGATTTTAAGCAATAAAACAAGCAAGCCCTAGAACATCCAACAGTGAAAAGCTTGGGATGGAGACAGAGGCAGGTGGAGTGGCTGAGAGTCAAGAGGGGGAGGTCAGGGCAGGCCACTGAGGATCGGGCACCTGGACTGAGGCCCGAGTGAAGGAAGAGACCCTCCAAGAGAAGGCAGGGTGGCAGAGAGGGTTTAGGCAGAGGGAAATCTAAGTACCAAGGCCCTGCGGCCAGACCAGGATCATGAGGGATGTCTGGAGGAGTGACAAGACGGCTTGGGATTTGGGGTGGATGAGAAACCCTGGGAAGGTTTCTTCTTTCTCTTGGCCTGCTGTCTCTGGCTCCAGGCTCTGCCCCAGGCCTGCTGGCATCTGGGGCCATCTCATTTCCAGAGCAGTCACTATGCAGTTGTGCATCATCTGAGGCTGGTTGCCAAGCCGGCGCTGTGGAGTGTTGCTTCCCTACAAATGCACAAGGTGCCTGTGGGCTCCTAGCAGATCTGCTTACCCCACCCTTGAGTCCCCATCTCCCACTGCAAGCCTCAGGGCAGGCCCCTCTCTGCTCCTTGACTGGGATGAACAAAGGGAGGGACTAGAGGTCTGTCTACGTGAAGAGGGTATGGCAATCAGAGAAGGCTTCTTGTAGGAGGTGACATTGTAGATGGGCTTGGAGTGAGAACTAGGTCGTCTCTGGGTGAGGCCACAGGTTTCTCAGTGGAACAGAGGCAAATCGAAGTAGGGAAGGAGGATGGCCTCACAGCGCTTGGCCCGGAGCTCCCCTGCCCCCTGCTGCCTCTCCTCTTTTTCTTCCCCCAGCTGGCGCTGAGGAATGCCCTGCGCTACTTCCCCCCCCGATGTCCAGCAGCTACTGGCCCCTGAGTTTGCCCAGGAGCTGCGACTGTATGGGCATATTTACATGTACCGGTTCTGCCCTACCATGAAAATGAGGTCAGTGCTGGGGACGGGTGCAGCTTCCAAGGGGGCCCAGAGCAGGAAGTTCGAGGGAGGGACTGTCCTGGAGGTCAGCAGGTTGGGGGAATCCAGGCTGTCCACACCAGGAGGCCCACAGCCATGGTAGGCTGAGTCAACAGCCCTCCCACAGAGAGGGGGTGGTGGCTGTGTTGTCGTCTGTGCAGGGTCTATAGCCTTGAACCTGGCCAAAAGATGAGGGAATCCTTTTCAGACAGGTGTCTCTGGCCTGCCATCCAGGGCAGTCAATCCTGAGCAATTCTGGAGCCCGGTTGTATACGAAATCCCTTCTCTAAACCTATACCTTGTCCTGCCTCGAGATGAGGAGAGCTTTAGAGGGGCGCCTCTGTCAGTGTCTTCAAACAGCTTCGGTTCCCTCCAGCGGTCTCAGGCTGAGCGCTGCATGGCACTGGAGGCCTTGTAAGAAAATGTGGGTGGCTGGGCTTCACCCCACATTGTGGATTTGGCAGTTCTGGGGGGTGGGGGCAGGAGGAGCTGCCATTCCCACGGTTCCCAGACAATGCTGCCCCCACTCTGAGCTCACATTCTGAGCGCCATTGTTCTTGCATATGCCAGATCTGTCTGGAACCGCCCCAGGGAATGCCCATAAAGTAGGAACCACGTCCCCTCATTCCTGTCAGGGCCTGTCAGCCTGGCATCCGCTCTGGAATTGATGCCCAGGAGCACTGGTGGCATGAAGGAAAGCTGGGACACATAAAGTCCACCTGGATTAGAGGCTTCTGGAAAGCAGACACCAGCTTTGCTCGAAGTCCATTTTCTGCTACTTGGACCTCACCAAGGGGGGAGGAAGGGAGGTCCAGGTGGGCAGGGGCCTAACTCCCTGTGCTTGGAAGGGCAGGTGTGCAAAGCATAAAGTGAGCACCAGAGTGGGCTGGCCTGGGTGGTTTGGAACTGCCTTCTGCGGGCAAGTCCCGGGCGACTTCTGCAGGATGCCGCCTTGCTGCCCACACCTGCGTGGCCAGGTGCTGGGCTGTGGCCCGTGTGGGCCTGAGCTTTAGCAGGCAGGCAGCCCGGGCCCTCCCATCATCACACCTGGTGGCTGGACTCCCCTTGCAGGGCCTACCCCATCGAGCAGTACCCCTGTCGGACGAGAGCTGCGGCGGCCATCATGCACATGGTCATGAACAACCTGGACCCTGCTGTGGCCCAGGTAACAACTGAGGGTAACAACTGGGGGAAAAGTTCCATTTCTGTCGGGAGGAGCACTGCCCGACAGAAATGGAATTCAAGACATATATATAATGCTTTTAAGCTTTTTATTTAGAAATAAGGATAGATTCATAGGAGGTTGTAAAGACAATGCAGAGGAGACCACAGAACCTGCTCCCAGCTTCTCCCAGGGCCTGTAACTTCTGTAACTGCCACGCAGCACCAACATCAGGGCATCAGTATCGGCATAATAGACCCACGTGTCATTTCAAATTCTCTAAAAGCCACATGAAAAAGTAAAAAAAAGTAAAAAAAAAAAAAAGATTTACTATTGTATTTTGTTTATCCCAATGTATTAGAAATACTATCATTTTAACCTGTAGCATACACATTACTGAAATGTTTTACAACCTTTTTCCTACTAAGTCTTTGAAGTTGGGTGTATTTTACATTCAGAGCATGTCAGATGAGCTACGGTTCAAGTGTGCGATAGCCACACATGGGTGGCCAAGTCTGGTCAGGTGTGTCTGGCACAGACATCCTTGGGGGCCAGTCTGTACCTCAGACACCCATATTTGAGAAAGGATAGCCTTTGCAGGGGTGAGTGTCCAGGTATTAAACTGGAGGGCAAGATGGTCCTAGAATTTAAATATTCCACTTGAGGCGAGAGCTTCCTCAATCCTGGCCCTGTCCTCAGAACCTGGTCACAGATGGACCCTTGACATTGACCCTGGGCTGAGTTCCCGGAGGGATCCCAGATCCAGGTCTGACCCTCTCCTCACACTGAGATCGTATCCAGTCACAGGTGGGCCAACGTTCCCGCAGAGGTTGCTGTCCTTGGGCCTTGCCCTTTCTGCCTTCTCCCCCTGTCCTTAACACTCCTTCTTCAAGGGCCATCAGCCACCTTGCCCTGTTGAGCACAGCCTAGAGGTGGGGGCCCTCCCAGCCCCCCATCTCAGATGACACCATGTCTTCTCCAGTTTCCGCAGGAGCTCGTGACCTATGGAGGAAATGGGCAGGTGTTCAGCAACTGGGCTCAGGTACGCTGGACTGTATGGCTTTCCTCCCACCGTGTCTTCTGGCCTGGTAGGAGCTTACAACCCAGGGCTCAGGACTCAGGACTCAGGTCTCTGCCTCCCTGATGCCTGAGATGCCAACACTGGAGATTCTCAGCGTACTGAAGGTTCCAGGCATTACTGGAGGCACCTGGAACCATTGGAGAGTAATGAAGGCCTGGGGGATGGGGCACTGGCAGGACTCCTGGGGCTGTGTGAGCTCTCTGGGCCTGGGTGGTAACTTGGGAGGCAGTGTGCCCCTCACCTGACACATCCCTCCATGCTTTCTTCTCCCCTGCAGTTCTGGCTGACGATGTCCTACTTGTCGCAGATGACGGAGGAGCAGACCCTGGTCATGTATAGTGGACACCCACTGGGCCTCTTTCCCAGCACTCCCTGGGCCCCCAGGCTGGTCATCACTAATGGGATGGTGGGTCCTGGGGCAGCTGGGCATGGTCATGCCTTGGGGCAGCGGGAGAACCAGGTACCCCCAACACCTGCCTCCCCATTGTTTCCTCTGTGCTGCCCCCAGCCCTTGGCTCCCATCCCTCTTTTCTAGGTCATTCCCAACTACTCCTCCAGGACAGAGTATGAGAAGCTCTTTGCCATGGGAGTCACAATGTAAGCCCCATCTCACTGTTTCAGTTTCTATTAAGGTGTTTCCACCTCAACCATGCTTTATTATTTTTTCAGCCATGCTTTATTATAAAACTATATAGCAATATTAAAAACAATTTGAAAAACAGTCACAATGGCAGTACGAAATCACGATTTCATGTTGACATATTCCCTAGGAGTGTTTGTGGATATGCATACTACGATTTTCATACATTTGTGAACAAGGGAACAATTTGGATCCTGTTGTTATGTTATGAACAATTTCAAATAGACAAAACATTGAAAGAATTAACAGTGAACACTGAGATTCTGTGTTTAACACACTACTGAAGTCTGTATCCCCTGTCTCTCTATCCATCGTCCTTCTTTCCATCCATCTGACCAGCTTGGTTTTTGATGCACCTGAAAGTAAGCTGCTGATATGATGGCCTGGAATTCAATATTTGTTTACAGTTTTTTTTTCTTTTAAAGTGAAATTTACATGAAATGCACACAACCTAGTGCACCATTTGATAAGACTGACAAAGGTGTGCACATTGCAACCCTAACCCCAAGATACAAAGTACAACCATTTCATTTGTCATAAAATTAACGCAGGCTCTGAATTGCAGACTTTCCCTTCAAACATTATAAAAAGAGCTACAGTGGAAGGGAAATCCCTCTCCCATCCTATATTCCCCATTTCAGGGGAGTCAAGTCTGTGTCTTTCCAAACACTTCTTACACAGGTGGTTACAGATGTAGGTAGACCATTACAGGCCCTCTGCACTAGCCCTTCTACCTTTGACAATATTGCTTTCTTTCAGGGACTGTGAGTCTAAGTGATCCTTATTTTACCTGCATTGTTCAACTGTAGCATGATTTATTTGGCCCCCTTTCCCCCTGATTTGGGTTGTTTCCAGTTCTTTGGGCTTATAAAGAATGCTACAGTGAATGTCCTCATCTGCATATTTTTGTGGATATCTGGAAGTGTTGCTCTAGACTAACCATGTGAAGCCATTACCGGGACCAACCAAGTGGTTCCCCTCTTCGGTGAGCTATGGACAGAGACCACACCAAGCAGTGTTGCCTCGCAAGTCCACTTTATTCATACAGATGAGAACATCACAGGGAATAACGTCCAAAGGCACTCTCCCAGCAGGAGCAAGCAGGTCCCTTTTAGCAGGGCTTGGGATGAATATTCAGGGCGGGATTTTAATGTTGTAATGAGGCTGAGGTAACTGTCAGGGACAGGGGGTTGTTCTCAAATGTTTCTTCTCCCATTCCAGCAGTTCCTTCCTTAGTTTCTAGAAGAGGAAATTGACAGGCAGGGGCCTCTAGGCATTTCCTGAGTTCAGGAGTCAGTCCTGAGTTCGGGGGATTGAGGGGTCTCACCAGTGACCAAGTTTGATCAGGTCTGTCGTATTGAGAGCCAATTACCCAGGCCTCGGGCTGATACTTAATAATATAATCATCGTAATAGTCACCAAGATTTGTAGATATCTTCACATTCGGTCCTCTACCCAAGCCTCAGCACTAGGTGCCCTTCTCAGCCCATTTTGTGGAGGAAGAAACTGAGGTTCAGAAACTCAGTTCTTTTTCTGGTTGGTCATAAGTAGTTACTGTTACTATTATTTCCTCTGAGGCCCGACAGCCTCTTCTGTGCCTGCGGGGTCAGAGGTTCCATCCAGGGTCTGCCTCTTGGGTCCGGTGCCTCCTCAGTGTGATGTTGGACAAGCGGGTGTGCTTCTGGTTTGTAGGTTGAGGACGGAAGTTTCAAGAGAGTGGAACTGCAGAGTCAGACCCGTCTGCCACACCTGAGGGTTGACCCAGGTGCCATGGGCAACTGACTAAATGGATGCAAAATGCCCACAGGGGTGGGAAGAGGTTTACTTGTATCGGGGATCTGAGAGCCTCTAACTAAAGCAAAGCCTCCTTGCTAACAGTCAGACAAACACAATGCTACAGATAGCAACGAGTCCCAGGGAGGAAAAACAGGCAGTCTCAGATTGTGGGTAGGTCGAGGTCCATCCAGCAAGGCTGGGGGTGGCCAGGAGGACTACATCTCAGCAGCTGGGGTCAAAGTTCCAAGTGCAGTGGATTTGGAACAGTGGACAGTCTTACTTCCAAGAGCTATTTTGGGAGCAACACGCAGTGGATAACTTGAGCACAAAGGACCAAATCAGAAGGATTTAAAATCATTTTCCAGCTCTGGTGCATATCCCCGTGTAACCTTGGAACTTGGATCCTGTCTCGAAAGAGGGAATTTAATAGCTCCTGCCTCAAAGAGTCTCGTCAGATTTCATGAAAGATAGAAGGGACACCGTTTTCCGCGTAGTGCAAAGGGAGCCCCCCTGAGCACTCTGCTTGATGTTTGTGAGCCCACTAGGGATCCCTCCTTCTGGCAGACATTAGGGGCCCATGCAGCCTTGTGGGCCATGTGATGGTTTCACCCTTCTCCCTGGGAAGGTATTTACCATCTTAGCACTGTTTTTTATGTTGTTTAATAGACAACCTTCCAAGGCAAGGATAATGCCTCCCTCTTTTTGAGAAGAAGATGCAGAGGTCCCACGTGGTCCGGCGCCTTATCCAAATTATGGGATAGACGCAGCATCAGACACAGATCTGCAGGAATCAGGATCCACTGTTGGTTCAGCAGAGAGGAGGGGCTGGAGAGAGTCGCTGGGGGCAGGAACCCGATAGAAACGAGATAGGGATTTGAAATTGAAGAAGGAGTAAAGCAAGCGTCCATAAGCCCTGGAGGATCTCCTTTCGTCAGTGGTCCTCAGGGAGGAGGAAGGTCCAGGTAACAGAAAAGTGCTGTCCTCCCCCTGTTGCATTGCCAGAAAATTCAAGAGTTTGATGATTATCAAGTGATGGACACAGGCATGCACATGCATTGCTGGTGACAGTCACTTTGGCACTTGAGAGTATCTGTTCATATTTAAAATGTTTGCACCTGACGACCTAGCACTACTTCTTCCTGCTTCCTTCCCTGGGCCCAGGGAGAAGGATAGGAGGCATCTCACTGCCACTGCGGGGTGCGTTGTTTGCAGAGTTAGGTCGGAGGGTCGAACATTCTGTGGCTTCTGATATTGCATACTGTGGAGCCATGAATAGGAGTGGGCAGGATCTGTGTGGACCGTTGTGGGAAGGCCCCCACCGCTGTTGTGCCCCCTGCGGAAACAGTACCGCTACCTACTCAGTGAGACCATTTATATAAATAACACCCATACTAACGACAGTAACTGCACAGCAAACGGTGCTCTGAGTGCACTTCAGGGCAGTCTGCCTCACTGAGGCACAACACACACACCTGACGTTTGTGGCCAGGTGAGTTCGGATACACGCTGGAGCTGTGCCAGCCCCTCTCTGAAGACACATCCTCTGCCTCCTGCAGCTCAGTGCCAGCCCTCCCGCAGGTAGACTCCCCAGTGGAAGGTCATTGAAGGTCACGGAATGGAATCCCGCAGAATGTACTTCTTCACAGAGCCACTTGACACACAGGAGGACGCGGGTCGTTTTCTTTGCCACGTAGCATTTCATTGTGTTCATAGGCTGCTGTCGCTTCTCTGTCCTCTGTGACGGACATTCCAGCTGTTTCATGGGGTTGGCCACTGCAAATACAGTTGCTGTGAACAGTGGTGTGCTTGTCTTTACGTGGGCGTGAGCCTGCACAGTGGAGGTGCTGGGTCTCGCTCATCCTCCATCAATATGGCCCCGTAGTCCCCAAAGTGATTTTACCAATTACAGTACAGTTTTGAATAAAACAAAAATCTGTTTAGGAAAGATCCAGGAGGCCAGAGGGGACCAGAATTGAGGGGACTATAGCTTTATCTCTGTTTCCTTTTTTTAAAGGAAAATACATTAATGCATTTGTGGGGAATTAAAAAGGAATTTTAAACCATGTAACGCATGTGGAAGCTGTGCCTGGCTCTGGGCTCACCCCTAGGCTTGCTTTCTCTGTGGGCAGGTACGGCCAGATGACAGCAGGCAGTTACTGCTACATCGGACCCCAGGGAATTGTCCACGGCACAGTGGTGAGAAACAGGGCCATGCCTGGCTGCAAGGGTGGGAGGCTGATGTGCTGGAGGAGACAGTGAGTGCCTGCCTCTTCTCCCGGCAGCTAACCGTGTTGAATGCTGGCCGACGGTACCTGGGTGTCAAGGACCTCATGGGGAAGGTCTTTGTCACCTCTGGGCTGGGCGGAATGAGTGGTGCGCAAGCCAAAGCCGCAGTCATCGTGGGGTGCATCGGTGTGATAGCAGAGGTGAGCCCAGCGGTGGGGGTATGTCTAGGAACATAGGAGAAATCCTGCTCTCTGCCCACCTGCTTCCTCCCTCAGTCTAGAGACACTCACACTCACACTCCCAGCTGTCTCTTCTCTCTCCGCCACCCAGAATTCCCTGGGACGGGGTGGGGGTGGGGGTGGGGTGGGCTTTCCCACGGCAGTTTATGCCTGCTGCCTGCTAAGTGCCCATCACCTTCCACAGTCAACGTCTGCTGATGCTCTCCCACAAAACTAGCCTTCTGTGGGCACTTCCCTTATCCCACCAAATCCCGGAACACGGCCGGTGGATAATAAATGTGGGTAAATGAACATAGACCTCTCCAGCTCAGACAGGTCGCAGTTGGGTAGGGGGTGCAGACTTCAGGAGAAGTGTTGGTGGCGTTTGCTCAGTGGCTTTCACGGCTTTCTTTGGGAGTGCCAAGGAGAGGAAGGGGGCCAGGGAGAGGAGGCGAGGAGCTTTAAGACAAACCTGGTTGGGGTAGGGCGTACCTTCTCATGGGAGATGTATTTCCTGCTTTCGGGGGACAGAAGAAGGCCTGAGTGTCCTTGTACAGGCGTCTCTTAAGTGACTTGTATTTAAAATAATCAATATGCCAGAGTGACACATTTTGGGGGGCCTGCCTTCGGCTCCTACACAGAAAATAAGTTACAGCAGCTAACGTTAGCTCACACAGAGCTCATCCCCTAGAATCTGCAGGAAAACAGCCTACGTTTTTAAAAAGCCTTGACTTCCCCTTGCCTCATCCTCAACCCTCATCCTCATCTCCTTTCCCCTGTATCTTCAAAACGTGTTTGCCACAGAGAAAACACTCAGTATTTGTAATAAGATTCCCAAAGAGTAAATAAGGAATCCTAAGAGAGAGAGAGAGAAGCCTTGGTGATACACACCTTTGTGACTTACACTTAGTTGATACTAAGCCTGTGTCATACATTCTTGTACTTCTTAGGAGCCCACCTGGCTTCAGGTAACAGAAAATCAAACTATAGCAGCTTCCACAAATAAGGTTTTGTTTTTCTCACACAGCCACCAGTGCTGGCATTGATCCAGCAGCTCAGTGATGTCCAGCCAACATCTCTAGATTGTCTTGGGTTTCCCTCGTGAATACAAAATGGCTGTCCCAGCCCCAGCCATCTCATCTCCATTTAAGACAGGAAGGAGGGAGAAAGGAAGTGCCACCTATTACTGACTCTATTTTAGCAGGAAAATAATATTTGAGAAACTCCTTCTTATACGTCATTGATCAGTATTGTATCAAATGGAAGTTTTTACCTAAAAGGGAGGCTGGAGACAGTGGACAGAGTAGTCATGGTTCACTTGGACTGGGGCTGAACGTAGTGTCCTCTTGAAAATCTGGATTCTGTTGATAAGGAGAGCAGGAGGGGGAACACACATTGGAAAGCAGCTCACAGCATCTGCCCTGATGCTGTGTTACAAAATTGGGGGACCTGCATGGGGGATGGCATCTTCTCAGTGGAGGCTGACATGCCCTGTAACTGGGGACCCTGCATCTCATGGTCCCAGGTGGATAAAGCCGCCCTCATGAAACGCCACGAGCAAGGATGGCTGATGGAAGTGACCAGCAGCTTGGACCACTGCATTGAAAGACTCAGGTACAGTGCCTGACACATGAGTGTGGAAAAGTGGGGAGACCCCAAGAAGGGGCCTGGAAGCTGGGCTGCTTTACATGGGCCTGTTAAATGCCTTACACTCGGCCACAGGTGGTGCCTCACCAAGGGACCCCACAGAGGTGGGATGGTACTAACATCACAGGACCCACTGTGCAGTTTGAATCACGACCCCAAGATCAAGAGCTGCAGGCTCTGCTGATCGAGCCAGCCAGGCTCCCCTTCTAACTCCATCAGAATATCTCACTAGGGCCAGGGTGCAGGAAGCCCTGGAATTCCAGTACCTGGTGGTCAGACACTCATTGCTAAATGAGTTTCTTGAGGTTGAGCCACCGTTTTGCAAAGACTGTGCCTTGTATTTCTCGCTGTGGCCTCAGTGCCCAGCCGAGAGCCTGGCACATAGCAGGTGCTCATCTAATCTGCTGGAGGAAAATAAGCCTTTGAAAGATGGAACCGTTCCTCAGCACGACTCCAGGTTGGGTGTAAGCGGGTCTTCCTCCTCACTCATGCTCTGGTTCTCTGGGTGGAGGACAGGGGCTTGGCAACATTTCCCTCTGGTGTGATGTCTTCTAAGGTATTTCAGTGGGAATGGGGGAGGACTGCCCTGGGGGCGGCTCATCCAAGGTCATTTTGTTTGTTTGAGAGAGAGAGAGAGAACACTAGGGCAGGAGAGTGAATCCCAAGCAGACTTCCTGCTGAGCATGGAGCTGGTAGGGCTGGTCTCATGACACTGAGATCATGACCCCAGCCAAAATGGAGAATCGGACATTTCAGCTACTGTGCCACCCAGGTGCCCCTGGGGGCCGGTGTTTTGAAGCATCCTCTCAACTGATTTACTTTGCAGAACTGAGCTCTGTTTGGGGAGGACACACCGCCCAGCGGTTCTCTAGCCCTGCTGCAATTAGATTTGCTCAGGGCTCTTCAAAAGGGGCTTATAGGAAAATGTACAAGCACATGCTGAACTGGGAGATACTCCCATTACCAGGATCTTTTAAAAATCCTACTTTGACCCCATTGTACCCCTGTGTAAAACTCTCAGGTGAGTTTCCATTGCATATAGGAATATAGGAGAAATTCCAGACTTCTAGTGGGACATGGATGGGTCTGGCCTGATATGACTCCTATCCCTATTAATGCTGTTGAGCGTCCTGAACATACTCACACACTTGTACACATGTGCTTGCACTCGTACACACACACACACACACACACACACCCCGAAAGAATCAGGTTAGAGCTGTGTAACAGGGTGCCACAAGCAGCCCGTGGGGTTATACTTCTGCTCCCTGAGCTGCGGAAGACACAGTTGGGAGTGGATTGAACCTCTGGGAGTGGGGACCTTGTCCCCATGCTGGTCCTGCTGCTGAGATCAATCCCGTCTTCCTTCTCCACTGGTCACTGCTTCTGTGCTCCTCACTGCTCTGGGACCATATGCCTTTTCCCGCTTTGTTTTCTTCCACTTGGGAGCGAGGAGCATGTTGGTTCCACTGACATCTCTCTGCCAAGCGCAGTGTGTAGTCAACCTGCACCTTTGAGTGGGTGCCCAAGCTCCCCACGTACTGTTGTTTTCTGACACCTCTCCTACCTGTGGGGCTTCATGTATTAAATCTGTGTTTTTCTGTCTATTAAATATGCTGCCCTTTTTTTTGTCCTTTTATTTCTCCCAATAATGTTTGGAGTAATTTTTTTTTAAAGATTTTATTTATTTATTTGAGATAGAGAGAGAGAGTGAGCATGAGGGATGAGGAAGGGGAGAGGGAGAAGTAGACTCCCCGCTGAGCACGGAGCCCAAAGTGGGGCTCGATCCCAAGACCCTGAGATCTCAAACCGAGCTGAAGGCAGACGCTCAGTCAACTGAGCCACCCAGACACCTGTCTTTTTTTTTTTTTTTTTTTTTTTTTTTACAATTTATTTATTTTAGGGACAGAGAGAGAGTGTGAACACATGCAAGCACGGTGGGGATGGGCAGAGGGAAGGAATCTCAAGCAGACTCCCCACTGAGCATGGAACCCGAGGCAGGGCCCCTCTGTGGGGCTCAGTCTCATGTTCCTGAGATCATGACCTGAGCCAAAATCCAGAGTCAGACACTTAACAGACTGAGTCACCCAGGCGCCCCTGGAATCCCCTTTAGTGATGTCTGCAATTTTAGGATCACCTTGCATGAGTTCTAGAATGATCCCCAACAGAGCGCTAACAGCAACAGCCCTGATTCTGTGAATCCCCTGGAGAAGGCTTGTCGCTGTTGTCATCTCCGTTCTCTCGTCTGGAGCATTCAAGTCTGCTGTTACAGTTCCGGGTCCTCAGAAGACACGCCTCAGAGGTCGCTGCACCTCGGGCTGGATGCTGACACACACCGTGCTTTCTGTGACTTCCAGGCTCTTCGGCGTTCTCGCCAGCTTGGTGTTGGTGGTGGTGGACATCTGCGGGCAGGTGTGATAGGCCATCTGCTCTGCTCTTGTGCCCTTCTAGGGAAGCAAGGAAAAGGAAGGAGGTGCTCAGTCTTGGTTACCATGGCAATGTGGTGGATCTTTGGTGAGTGGGGGATGGGAGTTGGCAGCCTGGGGGACCCTGGGTGAACCTCCCCCTCCAGACAGGGTACTGATGGTGGCCATGTGCTCCCCGGACACAAAGCTTCTAAAATGTACTCAGCTTAAGCTCTGCTCCCAGTTTTCAAGGCCCAGATCCTGCCTGAGCTCATAGCAGACTTCCTGCAGATGTACCTTTGAGAGAGGAGGGCAATCTCCTCCCAGCAGGCCTGTGAACTCAGGCCCCAGGGCATGCTTACCCCTGCCCTGGGCAGATGCCTCCCACATTGATCGCCCCTTGTTTTCCCCAGGGAGCGCCTGGTCCACGAATTGGACACAACAGGGGAGCTCTTGGTGGACCTGGGATCAGACCAGACTTCCTGCCACAACCCATTCAATGGTGGTTACTACCCTGTGCAGCTGGGCTTCGCGGAGGCCCAGAGCCTCATGGCCTCTGACCCTGCTGCATTCAAGGGCCTGGTCCAGGAAAGGTGATGAGGTCCCAGGGCTACTCCGGGTGTGTGTGGTGTGGGGAGAGGGGTGCACACAGCTGGCAGGAGCTTTTGGACTGGTTGACTTTGGCCTCTGCCTGGTTCTCCAGGGGCCAACTGTGTGGCCTTAGGCAAGAACTTTAACCTCTCTGAATCTGTTTCCTCCTTTCTCTGATGGGAAGGAAACAGCAAAGCTGGCTGAGCCCTGTGGGGTGCGGTGGAGGGGTGACAGGGGTGAGGAACAGAGAGTCTGCTCTTGCGACTTCTCGGGGGGGTGGGGGACAGGGCTGACTGTGAACCACTGGGCTCTTGCAGCCTGAGGAGGCAAGTCTCAGCCATCAACAGACTGGCCAAGGAGAACTTCTTCTTTTGGGACTATGGCAATGCCTTCCTCTTGGAGGCCCAAAGAGCAGGTGAGACACAATGAAGGCGAGGTGAGGGGGCCCCCAGTCTCCGCAGGCTGGGAGGGGCCAAGACCCTGGCACTGGGCACTCTCCCTTCTCACCGGCCAGGAATGGACCTGGCAAGTGCCCGGGGGAAGAGGGGCACGGCATGCAGCTTTCCCTGTGCCCTTGCCCGGGGCCTTCTGGGAGCTGGTCCCACCAGGTCCTTGGCCTCTGGGCCTCAATTTTTCCATTTGTCTTAAGAACATCTGGTGCCACAAAGAGTTGGTAGGATGCTTGGATATAAGCTCCAGTGGGGGGAAAATATAGCTTAACTTTTCTGAGAAGGAAATTATTTTTTAAAAATGTAAATTCAATTTATTAACATACAGTGTATTATTAGTGTCAGAGGTAGAGGTGAGTGATTCATCAGTCTTATATAATAAATACCTCGTGCTCGTCCCATCATGTGCCCTCCCTAATGTCTGTGGGAAACTCTTCTGTAGTACAGGTGGCTCATGCTGGAAGGTAAAGTTCAGATGATACAAAACTACACAGAGGAAGGTGGCCCTCCCAGCCCTGTCCCTGCACCAGGTCCCCTCCTGGAGTTTGAAAGTTCTGGTGGGCCTTTGGGGGCACCGAAGGACCTGGCACGTGAGGGCAATGTGGACATGCCCCCGCCCAGCCCCCACAGCAAGGGCAGGAGAGCAACACTGCAGGAGTCCTCGCCTCGGGGCGGTGTGGCCCAGCCCTCAGACCCTCCCGCTGATTCTGTTCGGCTGACTCTGCCCACAGGAGCTGACGTGGAGAAGAAAGGTGCCAGCAAGACGGAATTCCGCTACCCCTCGTATGTCCAGCACATCATGGGGTAAGTGATGGGGTCACTTCCAGCCTCTGGGTCCTAGACACTCAGGTTGGGAAAGTCCTCAGGTAGGGAGAAACAGGAGATAACCCGAGGGAGATCTGGCTGAGTGGGGAGGCCTCAGGGTCAAACCCAGCAACTCAGGGACAGGGGATGGGAGGCCTCAGGATGCTTCTGGAAGGTTCACCAGCCCATTTGCACACAAGATGGGACCAGAGAGGGAGGGAGGGAAGAAAGGCGATGGTCTCCTTCTCAGGTTCACTGTGGGTGAGGAAGCAGAGGCTCAGGGGGCCACACTGCCAAGCTACATACAGCAGGGGGCTGTCCAGAGAGGAAGGTGGGCTCAGGGGACAGGTAAGGCCAGGGGCCTAGAGCCCACCTAGGAAGGTCAGTTCGCCTAAGGCAAACCTGGTCAAGGTCCCCATTTAATGTTGCTCCCAACTACTTCGATTTAGCTCATTGATTTTCAGGTTGTCTTTGTAACAACACTATAAAGGAATTTCTGCCTGTTTGTATCCCAGCTCCCTGCTCCTGCAGCAAGAAATGATGCAGATCTAAGAGGAGGGACAGAGAACCAGAGGGAGGGGAAACACTGAGGGGAGAGGGGTAACACTGAGGGCAGAGGGGCTGATGGGAAGGGGGGCATGATGTAGGAAAGATGTTAGGGTTGGAAGCCAATAGCCAAGAAATATTCCTAGGGACATCTTTGGTGCAAAAAGGTGGTTTTCTTAAAGCATGGGGACAGGACCCATGGGCAGAAAGAGCTGCATTGGTGTCATGAAGAGTGGCACATTATTTACTTTCAAGTTGGGTGGGGGTTAGGGGATAGCAAAAGCCTCTAAGGAATTCTGGAAGCAAGGTTTCCAGGACCTTGAGGAGGCTAACTGTTGTTGGGAAAAGATAATTTATTACTGTCTAATAAAACCTTAGTCGTGAGACCCTTCAGATGTATATCGGTGGGCCATATGCCTGGGGGGTGATTGCCAACATGTATCTTAGGGGATAGAGATAAAGGAAATTTCCAAAGGAATTTGTATATGTTAAAGTAGACTTACAGGATCCTTGGGGGATGAGTAGTTGGGCTAGGATTGTCTTTTGCCCTTAGTCAAGTATTAACATGGAGGCAGTTCAGTCCCTGGAAGAATGTAACTCTGCCTGTTTCAAGGACTTATCAATGGGCTGTAGGCGGTGAGGAAATTAAACCATTTTCCTTCTGCCTTTGTTTCCCACATCCGGGGGGCTGAGGGGAGAGGGGATCGAGGGGAGGAGAGAGGCTGAGAGGGAGGAGGGAAGGGAGACTGAAGGGAACTGGGGAAGGGAGGTGAGAGGGAGGAGGGAACAGGGGAGAGAGGCTGACGGGGCGGGGCGGCGCGGGGGGCGGGGGGCGGCTGAGGGGGAGAGGGGACCTGGAGGCTTCTAAACTTGCTCTCCAGTTAGTGGCTCAGGGGCTTCCAGCAACAATTCTGGACACTGGATAACTTCACTATGTGTGCCCACATCCACGCCCCGACACATCCCCCATATGCTGGCTGGGCATACTGCATACAACCTTCACCCCCTCTCAGTTCTGGAGCACCTGCAGGCCATGCCTCCTGGTTCACGGCGGCCCCGCCCCCATCAGTGGGGGCAGCCTGGCTAGGGAGTCCCGAGGCTAGGAGGCATTTTGTCTTTGCAGGGACATATTCTCCCTGGGATTTGGGCCTTTCCGCTGGGTGTGCACGTCAGGGGACCCCCAGGACCTGGCAGTCACAGATGAGCTGGCCACGTGCGTGCTGGAGAAGGCCATCGCTGATGGAGGTGAGGCTGTAGGACGGGCGACGCTGACAGGCAGGTGGCCCAGCAGCGGCTCCAGGGCAGCCCACCCCCTTGACGCGGCCCCCTTCTCCGCTCACCCCCAGCCTGCCGCCCCCGCCCCGCAGGCGCGAGCGCAGGGGGCCTCGGGGTCGGGCCTGTGCACGGTGCTCCTGGTTCTCGCACCTTTCTGCTGTGCCCGCTCTGCTTTCCCCGCGTCGGAGCTCCTGCGCCTGCCCGCGGCTTCTCCGATACACGGCGCGGCCCTGCCTTCCCGCGCGGATGGTAGTGGTTGACCCTTCACGGACGACCGGCCCCCGCCCCTGGTTTAACCTCAGTCCCTTTATGTGTAGTGGATTTGACGTGTCGCTTATCACGTGGAGAGGAGGAGACAAGAATTTTAGGAAACTTCCTCAGCCGTCCTAGCTCCTAACCCCACTTCTCCGCAGCCTTTCTGAAGGTCCCGGGCACCTTCTCGCCAGTTGTCGTGTGGGTCCTTCAGCCTCCGCGTCTCCTTTTCCGTTCCCCGGGACCGTTCCAGGCTCAGAGTATTGGGGCAGGCCCAGGTTACCCGGATGCAGGGTGGGCGTGCACCTGTGTGGGAGGAGCCGGGCGGGGCCGGGGCTGTGCGGGGAGGGTCGGGGAGGAGGCGTCGCTGGGGAGGAGGAAGAGGAGTGCCTGGAAGGCCTCCCGGGAAGGGGGAGGGAAGCAGCAGTACGCTGTTAGATATCCGGCCGGACGCCTTCAGGTGCTCGGGGAGCAGGCTGGCTGGTGGGTGTTCACCAAAACGCTCTCCCGGAGGAAGCCCTGAGCTGGTGCACCTCCTGGCCGCCGCGGTGTAAATACTCTGGTTTCCAGCGAGGCTGCACACGGAACGGCAGCCAGCTCTCCCCCAGACATGTAACCTCAAGAGCACAGAACCTGGTAAAAGGTAGTGAAGTAATTTGGCAGTGATGACTTGTGAGCATCGCCTTCATTTTTAATAAAAAATTTTAAAAGTGTGAGTTTTTTAAAAAAAGTCCCGAGGAACACAGCTACCCTCTGACTCCAGCTCGCCCTCCACACTTTACCCTACTGGCCTGTCTTACTGAGATAGGCCGAGCTTTGTTCTACCTTAGGGCCTTTGCATTTGCTGTTCCCTCTGCCTAGAGCACTGTTTCCTCAGATCTTTGTGTAGCTAGTTCCTTCTTAGCATTTAGGAGGTAGCTTGACCATTACCCCTGCAAAGACGCCTTTGGTCCCCCTGACACCCCCCCACCCACTGCAGTGAATACCTCACCACACTTTAATTTCCTCCCTGGCATGCAGCAGTCTCTGTTCCCAGTGCCTGGCACAGCACCTGGACTACACTGTGGACTCAATAAATGTTTGCTGAGGAAATGAATGTATTAGGCAGGGGGTCGCACACGTCTGTGTGTTAATCCATGTGACTGTTGGCATTACTAATTCCAGAATTCAGATGGCCTAGTGGGGTACTGAGGATGGGAGCTTCCTGACCCTGTGTCTGGGCTCCATGATGCTTGCAGAACAGATGTCTGCTGTGCTGAGCACTTGCCAGAGGGAGGGCCCATGCCTGAGCCCCACAGAACGGGGGCCCCTGGGGCCTGTGACACCCTGCTTTCTCCCTGCAGTGAACCCGGCTGTGAAGCTGCAGTATATGGACAACATCCGCTGGATCCGGGAGGCCGCCAAGCACCGGCTGGTGAGGGCTTGGCCTGGCGGGAAGCAGGGGTGGGCCTCTGGACTGCCCTCCCAGAGGTGGGGGGCTGGTATATATGAGCCCCAAGATGGTGCCAACATACCCTGTGAGACTGCTTAGGTGGCCGCGTCCTCGGCCTCATAGGAGGCAGTGGCAGCAGCCTCATCCAGCAGGCCTCCGAACAAAGAAGCCTGGTGCCTTTTGAATGGTGCCCTGGGGCCCTGGGGCAGTGACCAGGGTCAGTTAGGGCATTGCTCACCCAGTTACTCCACAAGTAGCTCTCTTGAGTCAGGCCTCCTGGCTTTTCCTCTGTGTGACCTGGGGTGAGTGGCTCAGTCTCTCTGAGCTTTCCTTCTCAGCTGTGCATTGAGATGCCAGTGACCGTGTGCACACCGGAGCTGTGGTGGTGCGCATACTTGGAGCAGGCCCTCTGGGACAGTCTGTGCACGAGGCACGGCTGGGCCCATGGCTGAGCAGAGAGGCATGCCGCTGCCTTGTGTCTGCTTACATGCACGTGAACACGGATCAAGGTGATGCTGGGTGGGGACTGCTTTATACAGACTGGTCAGAAAGGTGTCTGCGAGTATGGAGTATATAATAAGTATGGAGAACATAGTAAGTATGGAGCTGAGTTGTGAGTTTGGGTCTGAATGCTGGGAGTTTGGGGGATGGGGGAGCTGCCCTGTGATAGTCAGGGAGGCACAGGACCAGCGGAAGCACAGGCCCTGAGGCAGCAGCAGGCCTAGTGTACTGGGGACAAATGAAACACGAGCATCTGGCTCACATGCCTTTGGCCACAGACCTCGATGGCCAGACTCTGCCTGGTGGACACACGTCCAGACTAGTGTGTTCCTGGCCTGAAGGTCCTAGGGCCAGAGGGGGACTCCCTTGAGCACTGTCCCTGCGTCCTAGGCTCCTGGGGCCCAACACTACCCACCCAGACTCCTCCTTGGCCAGTGGTTGGCATGCGTGTTTCAGCCACAACCCCCGTGTCAACAGTGGTCTCTGTGACTGCTCAGAATCTGAGACGACCACCCCACTGTTGGACTTGAGAATCTGGGCTGTGGGGAGGTTGGAGCAGGAGCAGAAATGTGCAGGGCCAGTCTGGAGATGGCCTGGAGAAGACAAGGACCTGGCCTTGAGGGAAGGGTTCCCACAGAGCAGGAAGGGGCTGAGGGGAGGTTGGGAGGTCAGGGCCATGGGGAATGGCCCTCTGGATACCGCTACAAGGGTGATAGAGAAGCAAGACTGTCTCTTCTGTGTTTGAGTTGAAGTTTTCTGGAGGTTGTGTTCTCCATACTTATTTCACATTGCTCTTTGCCTTAGGGAAAGATGGTGATCACAGAAGGCCATCCTTTTTTTTAACATTTTAATTGAGTTTCTTTTAAGGTATACTCTTGATGAAGCTGGCAATCCTATGCCCATTCCTCTTTGATTTTCTTTTTCTGGATCCAAGACATCTGAAAATCTCTGCAGTGCTGATTTCTAGTATAGTCCTTCCCACAGGGCTCTGAGGCAGCTGGCAGGAGTCTAGTAAGGCCGTTAGCAAGCCACATGCAAGGGAGAAGCGGCTCAGCTCACTGTGCTGGCTGGTGCCGCGGCCCAGACGGAGCTGTTTTCCAGCTCAGGGTCAGGGCTGCGGCTCCCTCCGGCACCCACTACCGAACCTTCCACCCCATTCCAGGACGAGTGGCCAGGCAGCTGAGGGAAACACCGACATCCTCTTTGGAGAATCCAGGGTTTCCCAGTCTCAGCACAACTGATGTTTGGGCCAAATCATTTTTTTTTTTTTCAGTTGTGGCAATATATACATTACCATAAAGTTTTCCATTTTAACCATTTTTAAGGTACAACTCAGTGGCTTTGTGTACCTTACATTGCGTGCAACTATCACCCCCATCTGTTTCCAGACTTCTTCATCTTCCCAAGCTGAAACTCCACCCCCATTCAACATGAACCCCCATTCCCCTCCACCAGCCCCTGGCAGCCACCACCCTACTTTCAGTCTCTGTGTATTTGACTGCTCTAGGGACCTCATGTGAGTGGGATCGTGCAGGACTGGTCCTTGTGGGACTGGCTTCTTTCACTCAACATGATTTGCTCAAGGTTCATCCACACTGCAGTGTGTGTCAGAATTCCCTTCCTTTTCAAGGCTGAGTAATATTCCATTGTCTGCACAGAGTGTATCTATTTTGCTTGTGCATTCATCCATCAATGGACACCTGGCGTGCTTCCACATTTTAGCTGTTGTGAATAATGCTGCTGTGAACAAGAACTACCGCTAGCTGCCTCAAATATCAGTGCGAGTGCCTGGGGGCTGGATAAGTCTCCGTTGGGGCTGGGGGTCATGTTGTAGGATGGTTAGCAGCACCCCTCCCATGCCCATGCCAACTGCACCCAAATGTGTCTCCAGGCTTTGCCCCTGCTTGAGAACCACTGTTCATTTTCACTTGCTGCCGCTTCCGTTTCGTGGGGGCGACTTGTCTCACCCTCCAGAGGGGCTTCTCCCGGTGTTTCGGTCCACAGGCCCCTGGCCATGCCACTTACGGCTCAGGTGGTCGTGGGCAGGTGGCTCAGCCTCTGTGCCCCAGTTTTTTCATCTGTAAAGTGGAGCTGAGGATGAGGATCCCAGCACCTTCCTCACAAACGCACCAGTGAGTGACAGTGTGCAGAGAAATTGCGGCTGTGCTGGGCACAATCTGAAATTGCCTTAGGTGGTGTTCATATTCTTTTTATTAAGAGGACTCAAACCGGGGTATACTCCTAATAGGTAACACCCCTAGAGATGGGCAGGTCAGGGTTTCAGAGACCCCTCATGGGGTTAAGCCATGAGGTGCTTGATCACAGAGGGGCATCTGGGGGCACCGGCTGTGTGTGGACATGCAGAGGGTCAGCGTGGTAGCATGGGGGTGCTGGACGTGAGGGCCCGCCTCAGGCCCACAGACTGAAGAGCTATCACACACCCTGGGGTGCTCCACAACCTGCCTCGAGGGGACTATCTGGCTGCTGGTGGACCTATCACCCAAGTCGCTGCCTGCACATCACTAGGTCACCGAAGTGCCTCTTTTCTACCTTTTCCCCGCAGGTAGTAGGGTCCCAGGCGAGGATCCTGTACTCAGACCAGAAAGGCCGTGTGGCCATCGCTGTGGCCTTCAACCAAGCCATCGCCCGTGGGGAGATCAAGGTGACACATCCTGGGCTGTAGGCTGGAGGCCTCCCCTCGTCTCCTTGCCGTCAGCGCTGGCATGGCCCGGAGGCCCCGTGGTCTGTGTTTGTGTCAGGCTGGGGGGCAGAAAACTGGGGACCAGGAGTGTGGAGGCTTGTCCTCAAAGCCAGCCTCTGATGTGGTTCCTGCTGTGTGACCTTGGGCAAGTCAGCTGCTGTCTCTGAGCCTCAGGTGCCATTTTCTGTTAACCCCAAAGCCTAGGTGTGAGGATCGAGCGAGTCCTCTTTCTTGAATTACCTTTTTTTTTTTTTTTAAAGATTTTATTTATTTGACAGAGAGATCACAAGTAGGCAGAGAGGCAGACAGAGAGAGAGAGAGGGAAGCAGGCCCCCTGCCGAGCAGAGAGCCTGATGCGGGACTCGATCCCAGGACTCTGGGATCATGACCTGAGTCGAAGGCAGAGGCTTAACCCACTGAGCCACCCAGGCGCCCCCGAATTACCTTTTTTTTTTTAATTATCTTTTTATAAACCATGACAAACTTTCCTAGCTTTCCCCCATTTTCCTCCCAGTCAGCAGCCCACCATGGAGGACATGGAGCTCTGGGGACACCCATTTGGAAGGCTGTTCCGCAGAGCTCTTGCTGGTGGCCCTGGGTTTGGGAGTGCCAGTATTAATGATCAGCTGTGAAAGGGAAATCAGACTGATGAACATGATGCCTCTCCTGGTAGGTGGTTGTGGTGGTGGCAGGGACAACAGCCCTAGCCCATCTCAGGGAGCACTGCCCGAGCTCAGCATGCCTAGGAGGAGGGCTGGGGCCGCTCCGCCAGGACCTCTCTCTAGGCACACTCATGTCCAGGCTGTAGTTGGCCGGTTAGCACGGAGAGCAGGGAGTCTTTGTCATTCATTCCACATGCTTGATTGGGCACCTCTTCTGTGCCAGGCTTATTCTAAAGGACTGGGGACCCCATGGCAGAGGACAAAATAGACAGTGTCCCGTCCTCATCCACACACTAGGGAAGGGAAACTGATGATGCAGGATAAAGGTGTAAGTTCAGAGGGAACATCAGATGGTGATGAACATGAGAAGAAAGTGAATGGTGGTGATGGGGTGTGGGTAATGGGGTAGAAGTGGCAGGGAGGGCATGAAGAGTTGGGAATGAGTGGTGGCTTTAGACAGGGTGGGGATGACGGGGTGCAGGTGAGGGGTGGGAATGAGTGTTGACTTTAGACAGGGTGGTCAGAACAGGTCTTCTGAGTTAACGGCTGTAGAACTGAGAGCTGAATATCTGGAAGGTGCTAGAATCTCTGGGGGATGGCAGTTCAAAGCAAATGTGAAGAGCAAGCTTGGCCTGTTCAAGGAAGGGAGAAGAGGGCCTCTTAATTCAGAGCAATGAGGAGTTCCCCTTTCAGCAAGATATCTCCTCTTACACAGGGAGCCTATGCAATTCTATGACCACTGGGGAGGGCCCTGAAGACCAATGCTCATAGGGCTAGCCATGGTTCCTTTGTGAGACACTCAAGAAAGATCCCAGGTTGGTGCTGGGAAGAGCTTGCTCGTTGCAGCTGTGGGCTCCACTGCCTTCCTCCTCCTGAGGACAGCCAAGTGGAAGGTGTAACTGGGTCAGACTAGCACTCACCTCATGCTTGTGGGCACAAAATGTGCCCCTTTGCCCCAGCCCCTTCACCTCTACCACTTAATTTTTCCAGTTAGAACTTTTTTTGTAATGGAACCACCCTGTGCCTGGCACAAGGGAGCCTGGTTGGCCTGTCCTTAGCCATGGCCCCACTCAACCATCAGGGCTGCACTGTATTCTGTCATTGGGGTGCAGAGCTGCCCACCTCCTGGCAGCACATCACAGACTCCCAAGCAGACTGAGATCTTTCGGGAACAGGAAGAATTGCCAACACATGCACTTGAAAAATTAAACCCCCTGTGTTTTCACCATGTGAAAAATCTCTGTCCTCACAGAGAACGGCAGCACAGAAAGGATCTTGGTGATTTCCTTGTCCAGAAAACCAAGCCCCAGAAAGGAAGCATCCACTCGGCACGCCTGGGCTATCTGTCTGCCCCTTTCCTTAGAGCGCAGACTCAGGGGAAAGCCCAGATTCTAGTATATTGTGTATGGATTTAAATCCCAACCTGTCCACTCACCAGCTCTATGTCATTGGGCAAGTTTCTTTTCCTCACTGGGCCTCAGTTTTCCTGACTATAAAACAGGCATGGTAACAGGCATACCTATCTGGTTAGAGTGGTTGAGACTACCCAGTGAGCCAACACGGACATAACACGTGGGTGGCCTGCACGTATAGAAAGCACCCAATCTGTGGAATGAATCTGTTGGTAGCTACAGGAAGCCATCAGAAAAATCTATGCTTCCTCTTGTTGAGGAAGGTATATTTCCTGGGGGAGCAATCTGGAGGGCTTCTGGTGTGTGCCAGGCAGCTATGGTAGACACTGTCTGCCTACATCTCATTTCCTTCCCTGCTGCAGGCGCCGGTGGTCCTGAGCCGAGACCATCATGATGTGAGTGGCACGGACAGCCCCTTTAGGGAGACCTCCAACATTTACGATGGCTCTGCCTTCTGTGCAGGTGAGAAAGACAAAAATATTTTTTTAATTGTTTTTATGTTGGATTTGATTTTGTTTAAAAATCAATTGATTCATTTCAATCAGTCATAATGATGCAAAAAAGGTTCTGGCGTCTGAGAGACTTGGCATAGGGTGACCAGCCTAGCACACAGGGGTTTTTGGGATCTGGGATTTCTGGTTTTAAACTGGGCTTGTGTCAGGCAAAATGGGACAGTTGGATGCTGTAGACTCAGGTGTGTTCCTGACCCTGTCACTTGCTAGGTGGTCCTCAGCAAGACACTTCTAGTCTCCGAACCTCAATTTCCTTATGTGTAAGATGGAAATAACTATAGTACCTACTTCAGAGGTTTGTTGTGAAGAATGAGATGAATTAATACGTGTGCAGCTTTAGGTTGATGTCCTGCAGCTGGCGTTCAATGAGGTTATCTGCTGCACCTGATGTTACTGTTTCTGCTTCTAAACCTACTACAGTTATAATCACCACAGAGGCTGGTGGGTTCTAGTCCTGGCATAGCTTGTTCATTCCCAGTACTTGGGGGTTCCTTCCATTACGGATGGGATCTCAAGGAAAGGAGGTACACACTCAGGAACCCCATCTGCATCACTTTTTTTAAGGAGTTGATATATTTCATGTAAGTTATCAAATTTATAGGTATAGAGTTGTATTCCTATATTTATCTGTCTAATGTCTGTGGGGTCAGTTGTCATGTCTCCTTTGTCATTCTTGATATTGGTCATTTGTGTATTTTTTCTTTCTTCTTGATCAGTCTGGCTGGAAATTTATCAAATTTGTTGATCTTCCCCCCAAAAAGAAGCTTCTGGTTTCGTTCATTTTTTTTCTATTGTTTTTTGCTTCCAAATTAATTGATTTCTGCTCTAATCTTTAGTATGTCCTTCCTTCTACTGGCTTTGAGTTCGACTTGCTCTTCTTCCTCTGGCTTCATAAGGCAGAAGCTGAGGTTACTAAATTGAAACATTTTTTTTTCCTAATAGAGGTATTTAATGCTCTAATTTCTTTTAAACACTGCTTTAGCTGCATCCTGCCAATTTCTATAAATTTTCATTTTCATTCAGTTCAAGATATTTGTTAATTTCCCGTAAGACTTTCTCTTGTATCCATTGGTTACTTGAAGTATCTTTGTAATTAATTAAATTTTTTTTTTAAGAAAGAGAGTGTGTGAGTACAGGGGGAAAAGGACACACACACACACACACACACAGAGAGAGAGAGAGAGAGAGAGAGAGAATCTTTAGCAGGCTCCATGTTCAGTGCGGAGCTCGAAACAGGGCTCAATCTCATGACCCTGAGATCATGACCTGAGCTGAAATCAAAAGGAGGAAGCTTCACTGACTGAGCCATCCTGGCACAACTAGAAGTACCTTTTTTTTTTTTTTTTTCCAAAGATGTTATTTATTTATTTGACAGAGAGAGATCACAAGCAGGCAGAAAGGCAGGCAGAGAGAGAGGAAGGGAAAGCAGGCTCCCTGCTGAGCAGAGAGCCCGAAGCGGGACTCGATCCCAGGACCCCGAGATCACGACCCGAGCCGAAGGCAGCAGCCCAACCCACTGAGCCACCCAGGCGCCCCTAGAAGTACCTTTTTAAATTTCCAAGTTTTAGGAGATTTTTCAGATACCTTTGTTACCGACTTCAGGTTTAATTCCATTATGGTCTGAGGACTTACTTTATATTTGTTCTGTTCTTTTAAAATTGTTAAGGGTTGTTTGGTGGCCAGAAGATGGTCTATCCTGGTGCACTTGAGAAGAATATATGTTCTGTGTTATTTGGTGGATCCTGCAGATGTCAGTTAGGTCCGGTTGGTTGATAATGCTCTTCTGGTCATCTGTATCCTTATTGATTTTCTGCCTAATTATTCTGTAAAATACACAGAGAGAGAGTGGTGAAGTCTCCACCAGTGTTTGCGGATTTGTCTGTTTCTCCTTTAGGGTCTTCAGCATCTTTGCTCCAAGTATTTTAAACCTATGCTGTTAGGTGCACACTCGTTTCAGTGTCTGATGTCTTCTTGGAGAACTGACATCTTTATTATTGTGTCATGTTTCTCTTTGTCCCGAACAATATTCCTTGCTCTGAAATTCTCTGATATTAATATAGTTTATATTCATACCTGCGGCCACTGTAACAAGGTACCACAAATTTAATGGCTTAAAACAACACAGATGTGTTCTCTCACAGTTCTGAAGGCTGGAAGTCTGAAATCAGATCTGGTGAGCTGGGCCGGGACATCTAAGGAGGTCCTAGAGGACGATGTTTCCCGACCTTTATCAGGTTTTAGGGCTGTGCTTCTTGCATTTCACAACCCAGTATAGGGAGGAGACTGTTCTTAGGATTCTCCCTGATCTTCTCTGGGAATACCCAGCTGGGTTTTGGGAAGAAGAGCCTGCTAGGACACGCACACCTTCTTATATCTGTGTCCCAGAGGCCTCAAGATTTCAGGCAAGCTCATGCTTGTCCTTTAGCAATTTGTTAGACACACGTGTAAGGTAACCAGATTCTCTGTGCAAGGGCCTCTCTCTCCCCAGATTGTAATGAGTTGGTTACCCTGGGACCTCAGTTCTCTGATGGGGTCAAGGACAATCACTAATTTGTAGTCACTTATTTTTTGTTGTTTTTATTTCGTTTTAAGGGTGGGAGTGACTCTCTTGGCTCTCTGCATCTATGGGCTAAAATCAGTACCACCATCCCTTTAATTCTTTTGTTCTTTCTGCTTCTGGAGCACTTTATCTGGCCTTCAGCGCTGGAGGGCGTAACTGTACAGGCTAACAGTGGGTACTTGGGCACTTGTCAGTACTCCAGCTTTGTGTGGCTCTGCAAACATACATTGTGGGTATTTCTAGAGTCTGTCCTTCAGGCCCCACTCAGCCCATTGTCTCCCGGGTCAGAGCCTGGCCTGGCCTCTAGCCCTTGGCATTCAGGGAATAATGGGGCGTGGCTCTGTTTCTGCAGACATGGCTGTGCAGAACTTCGTGGGAGATGCCTTTCGCGGTGCCACCTGGGTCGCTCTTCACAATGGCGGGGGTGTCGGCTGGTAAGGTTTTTGGAGAACTGGGTGCTGTGGGTGTGGGCTGGTATCGAGGTCTCAGGAGTTCCCTCGAGGGTCCTGGGCCCTGCCTCCCCTGAGCTCCCTCTGCTAAGGCCTTTACTGTGATGTGTTCCTCAAGTGAGCTGGAAATCACAGGACATGGCCGAGCCACTCTACTTTTCAGGGTCTTACCTGTCACATTGGACACAAAGTCTGTAAGAACCGTCCCTACCCTTATCCTGTCCATTTTCCCTTTACTTTCCCAGATGTTTTCTCAGGAATTCTCAGTGCTGTCCTAGCCCAGGCCTTCTTCACTGATGTGTGTCCTGGGCAGCTGGGCTGGGAGGCGGGAGACCTGGATTCTGGGCTCCTGGGTCCCTGGCTCACAGCTCTGCCCGGCCAGGCCTGTTTCCAGTCTGTGTCATGAGGAAATTGGGGTTCGCAGGTGGGTCTTATTCCAGCTGACAGTGGCAATTCCATCATAAAGAGGTGTGCTGTTATTCTGCACTCCTAGTTCTAACATGTGGGGTTTTCCCACACCACCAGGCAATTCTTTGACGCCCAAATGGGTGTCCACCATTCGACTCAATTCTGACACTGCTCAGAGACAGTACCAGATCCCACAGGGTCAGGGCTCAGTCCCACAAGGATGCCACCACCCCAGATGCCGATCACAAGTCTGGGTTGTCACCTGTGCATCTGACCGGTATGCTGCAAATCAGAGGTTCCCACAGTAGCCTCCCTGGGTCCCATTAATGTGCTTGAGCAGCTCATAGAACTCAGGAAACCGGTATATTCACTAGATTACCAGTTTATTACGGAGAATATCAGTGGGTACAAGTGAATAGCCAGCTGAAGAGATACAGAGGGAGAGTTCCCAGAACAAAGGAGCTTCTGTCCTTGCAGAGTTTGGGGCCTAGCACTGTGGCACGTGGGAGTGCTCTGGTTCCCCAATCTAGGACCTCTCCAAACTTATCCTTTTAGGTATTAATGGAGGCTTCATTATTTAGGCATGATTGACTAAATCATTGACCCCAGATTCAACCTCCAGCCCCTCTCCTTTCACTGGAAGTCTGGGGCGTGGGACTGAAAGTTCCAATCCTGTAATGATATGGTTGGTTCTGCTGGAAACTAGCAACCCCCCCCCCCATTCTTTAAATGCAATCCAAAAGTCACCTCATTCACATAACAAAAGAGACTTTAACCACTCTCAATGCTTACAAAAGTCCAAGTTTTAGGAGCTCTGTGCTAGAAATGGGATGAAGACCAAATATATAACTCATTATAAATCACAATATCACATCCACAAAGAATAATGAATAACTAATATTTATTGTACAAGGATGGTGTGGCAAGCATTTGCTAAACTCTTTGAATATACTCTCTCACCTTATCGTAGAAGAAAATGCATTTTACAGTTGAGGAAACTTAGTGACCTCCAGCTGTCCCAGCTGTCCCCTCTTCCCAGCCTGGGAAGCCAGCAAGTCTGGGCCCTGGCGCCAAGCTGGACTCCTGGCTCTCTGGGCCAGCAGGGGGCGCTGCGGCTTCAGAGAGGAAGGCCGCTCCCTGGCCGCCCGGCTCTGAGCAGACCTCTGAGCCTGTTCTGGCCAGAGGAGCGTGGCCTTGCCCTCCGCAGCCAAGTCCCTCGGCACTGAGCTTCCCAGAGCATTCCCCTGCGCTGGCTTCAAGGCCGGAATTCCGAGCCGTAGCCCAGTCAGGCGGCTCTAATTAATGGAAAATGTGACGGGCGCGTGAGTTCTTTCCGATACCCAGGCTGGAGAAAACCAGGACAGAGAGTGCCTAGTGGAGGGGTACCTGGTGTTTTGTCACTAGATGCTGAATTGGTGCTGGAGGTGACGAGAATAAGGTTGAGTAACATGTCCAAGGCCACAGAGCTGGCTGGCAGTGGAGCCAGGATTCGAATCTAGATCGGTCATCTCCCAGGATCCACCTGTCGTTGCCAGCTGAGCCACGGGAGCAAGAGGGATCAGAGCAAAGCTGGCCCAAGAAAGCATCCCGACATGAGGGCTTCGGGGCAGGAGCCCCAGCATGGGGAGTTCCCAAGAGAAGGAATACTCCCTGCTGATTCCCAAGTTGCTCCCACCCTTTGGCTGCCCCTAGGCTCTGCAGACAGGACTGCACACACCCACATAACCTAATCCGTCAGATGCTCCTGCAAGGCTTACTGCAAAATCAGCAGGAGAAAAAATCTGCACCTCAACCATTCCTGTTCCGGGAGGAAATCACTTTCCCCTCGTCAGCTAATTTTTTTTCTTTGTCCTACACAAATCCATTTCTGAGTTACAAGCTTTTTCTGCTATTTTTTAATATGCTTTCAGTATTTATTTATTTGGCAGAGAGAGAGGGAGAGCAAGCTGGGACAGGGGGGAGGGGCAGCGGGAGAGGGAGAGGCAGGCTCCCTGCTGAGCAGGGAACCCAACTTGGGGCTGGATCCCAGGACCCTGAGATCATGGCCTGAGCCGAAGGCAGCCGCTCCACCATCAGAGCCACTCAGGCGCCCCTGCTTTCAGTTTTTGTATCATCTGCTGTTTTCCTGTTTTGGAGCGCTTCTGTTTCCAGGACAGTTCGCCTCAGCTATGTGTCATCTTCCTCTTTCTCTGCCTCCGTGGAGCCCCTCTTTCTGGTTGCTTGCTTGGAGTCTGTGCTCATGCTGTCTGTCCAGTGGTCCTTGCTGTCTGCTGGTGTTTCAAGAGGGTGCCCACAGCCCAGTGTGTGAACAGGGACCTTTGGACCATGGGCTGCAGAGCAGGAAGGGTCAGCAGTCGGTCTCTGGTTTTAGCCTGGTTGGTCTGCTGGGTAAACACAGGTGTCGTCTCCTGTCCTTATAGGGAGGTGGTGGCCACCAGCCAGTCACTAATCGTCGCTGCCAGCCTATAAAGCAGTTGTGCATCTGGATCCCAGGTGATGTGGCTTCTGCTGGCCTGAGGATCGGTCTGAGGACTTGCAACGTTCTCGCCCTCCATGTACATAAATCTCCTTGGCCTCCACCCCCAGGGCAGCGGGGTCTCTTCGATGTAGAGTTTCGTGGCACAATTGACAGCATGGATTCTGAAGTTGACTTTTCTGCACGTGTTAAGCTTGTTGAACTTCATTTCTCATTGACAAAATGCTCCTAGTAATAGCAATGGCTTTATAAGCTGGTGGTGAAGATTAAATAGTAAATGGCTAACTCTCATAGTATCGTATGCAACAGGTACAAGGCCTTCTAGACTGACATGCTAGCTCGCCTGATCACCACAACAGTCCCCTGTAAGAAATAGCTGCTACCTAGGTGGAGAAATAACTTTGCCCGGGTTTCAAAATGAGCTCCGTTTGCAGGAGGCCTGGCCCGAATGCACGTGCTAACCTTACCCCGTGAGCTACCTGTAAGGGGACTAGAGCAAGGCCAGGGAGTGGCATGCCTCCCATAAACCTTAACCTTACCAGGTGTAAAAGTTCCAGTTTGCGTAACCTCAGCACCCTGGGTGTTACCGCGTGGGATTTGCCAGACTGGTGGGCAAGGAGTGACAAATCCTTGTTTTGATTTGACTTGCTTGCTTCCAGTTTTTGTTTTGGGTTGTGCGATTTTTCTTATGGACTGGCTGTTCTTGTTCTATTTTAGACATAGGATGCTGGTCTTGGGTGCACGTCCCTTGTGTTTGAACATCATCTATAGTGTCTGTGCTGGTTGGGTTTTCCGGGAGGCAGAAGCTGAGGTGGAGGTAGAGTGTGTAAAAGGCTTACTGGGAAGACCACCTGAGAAAGGAAGTGGGGAGCAGGAGCGAGGGTGCCCTCAGTCTCCACGCACACCCACCAGCCTTGCCGCCTAGCGGTGGTGGGGGGCAGATTCTGGGCCCAAGAAGGCCATCGAAGGACCCACTTAGGGTAGAAATGGGCAGGCCCTCGCCATATTAGTGCTCTGTCTCTGCCCTGAGAAAGACCCTAAGGAGTTACTGCTGGAGGCTGTGAGCTAACCACGTCCCCCACAGCCAGGCTTTCCAGAAGGCTCACCCATGTAAGCCTCTCTTTAAAGGGAGTTTTATCTTTATCTAGTGACTTCTTATTCTGGCTCTTCATTTTTTTTTAAAAGATTTTATTTATTTTAGAGAGAGAGAGAAAGAGAAAGCATGCGTGTTAGCGGGGAGAGGGGAAAGGGACAGAGCGGATGGGAGAGGGAAAAGGAAAAGAGAGAATTCCGGAATCCCAAGCAGACTCCCCGATCAGCGTGGATGATACAGGGTCTCACAACCCCAAGACCATCACCTGAGCCGGTACTAAGAGTCTGGTGCTTAACTGACAAGCCACCCAGGCACCCCAAGGGCCCTTCGTTTTTTAAACATTGCTTTAAAAGACATTCCTCCTCCTTCTCAAGTTAAGAAAATGCATGCTCCTAAACTTTCTTTACTTACTATCTAATTTTGAATTTTTCCTTCTTTAGTACACCTGGCACCAGTTTTTATTTGTGTGACATGGGGCTCTACTTCTGTTTTTCTCAATGGGACAGTTAGTTGTCCCAGTTCCATCTATAAGCAGCCCCCCGTGCTCTGCGATGGTGGTGCTGCCTTTATGGTCCCATCTTCCCGGGCTCAGTGTGCGTGATGTGTGGGCAAGGTTTGCTGAGGTAGCATGGAGCTGAGCAGCTTTGCTCTCTAGCAGTCTGGGCTACAGGCTCCCAAAACAGAAAATGAAGTTCTCATCTCCAAAAATCCCTCTCTGGTCGAAGGACACACTGAAGTCCTTGTTCGGCAGCACTGGCTGGCATCTGCTTTCCCTCGTGTCACCCAGCATCAGTCCCTGATAGGTGATGACTGATGGTGACCTTGAATCCACCTGGAGGCTGGTGGGAGATGTGATGGGACCCTGGGGGCAGGCACAGGGCCACCCAACTCTGGGACATGGGCTGAGGGCAGCGCAGGGGCCGCCGCCTGTTCACAGAGGTACTTGACTCTCACGTCGGGAGTGGGGAGCACAGCTGGCTCCTGCGGCAGAGGGCTCCTCACCTTCTTGGTGGGAACTGGCTGAAATTGTCAGTAGAGCCCAAATGGGGCAGAGAAGCAGGTAAGGCCTGAAGGATCTGAGACTAGAGAAGCTAGGTGCCTCTTTTGGGTGCAGGAAGGAGGAAGAGCAGATTCTCTGGGAGCAGGGACTGAAAGGCCAGATGCTGTGTTCCCAGGGGTTTGTGTTGGGCAGTAAGGCCTTGGCAGGTGCTGACAAGAGGTGGGGCATTTCCTGTGTTTGTAATGGAAGGGGGTGGGAGGGGTATAGTGATGCTATCAGCAGGAAGGGCAGCCAGGCCTTGTTCATGATGCTAAGGGTGAGGATAGAGATCCAGGGGTGCCAGGAAGGAGAGGATGCCCACAGTCGATGGCACACATGAGGAAAGTCAGACTGCACTGACATGCTTCATTAAGATCCCCACGACACCTACTGCAGAGATGAGTGAACACATGACCGTATCACGTCTGCGAGGGGAGGGAGTCCAGAGCCCAGAGAAATCTGGTCGTTAGAAAATAAGAGATATAGAAAATAAAGGAACTTGGTCTTCAGATCAAGTTATCAGGACCCCAAAATGCACCTAAAGCAAGCTGAAAGAGGAGGCAAAGGAAAGGAAGAGCATAAAGAAAAATCAGGTAGAATGACCGTTGAATTGAGCAGCCCAAGAGCCCCCCAGGGAAGCATGGGATATGGAATGCTCTCAGAACCTCAGAGAAGGAGGTCATGTGGGGAGGTAACATGGTTGAGGGTCCTGAGGGTGGGTGTGGGGTGCACGGAGTAAAGACTGGAGGTGCAGGTGGGGAATGTGCAGCCCAGTGATTCCTGTTTCCCTGAGGCCAGGGAGAGGACACAGGCTCCAGGCTGCAGCAGCCACCCTGCCTCTGTGAGCCAAGGCTTCCAAAGGGTTCCCCAAATGTGTGTGTGCTTCCGTCCACTCCAGGCAAGGGCAGGCCTGGAGAGTGGCCTGGGAACCTCTTTGCCTCTTACAGGGGTGAGGTGATCAATGGAGGGTTTGGCCTCGTGCTGGACGGGACCCAGGAGGCTGAGCAGAAGGCCAGGATGATGCTCAGCTGGGATGTCTCCAATGGAGTAAGTCACATCCAGTCCTTTCCCGGGCCTTCTCTGGGGACAGTTCTGTCAGGCCGAGCCTCTCTCACTGCTCTGCTCACTCTGACCTCTGACCTCTCTGGCTGTGCACGTGCCCGTGTGGCCCTGCTGGGGCTGGGAGGGGGGCGTCCTCCCTCCCCATGACCACATCACAGGCCAAGAGAAGAGGTGGTGAGCACAAGGCGGCCAGGCAGTCATGGGGAGGGTATTTGGGGGCAGGTATGCGGGGGATGGGGAGGGGTTCAGTGTGCCCCAGGCAGGACCCAGGCAGCTGGAGTCAGGTGAGGGGGTAGCATGAGAGTGGGGATGGAGGGGCCTCTGGAGGGGCGCTAACCAGTAGAGGGGGTGGTGAGGGCCACAAAGCTGTGAGGGGAAGGATGAGGGGCGGCAAGCATGGCAGCAGGGAGGGCGGGGAAGCCCTAAGGCCTGAGGTAGAGAGAAGGAAACAGACTGGAGAAAGATTCTGGGGCAGAACTGGGATGGATGTGGATTCCCTTAGGGAGGATGGTTCCTGGATACTTGGACATGGGTTAGGCTGGGTAGAAGGTTGGCAGTTTCAGATCAGGGAGGGGGCTAAATTCATAGTTCAGCCAAGAGAGAGGGGGTTCTGAGCTAGAGGTGGGAATGGGGTAGACGTCCAAGACTGCTGGCCCCACGCACAGCACAGAGGGACCCTGAAGGGGACGAGGGCGGGGATTTGCAGCCCAGCTGCGGGGTGTCCAGAAGGCCCTGTTGGGAAGCTGGTGTTGGCACCAATGGCTACCCTCTTCCCCCCATCCCCCACCGCAGGTGGCTCGGCGCTGTTGGTCTGGGAACCAGAAGGCCTACGAGATCATCTGCCAGACGATGCAGGACAACAAGGGCTTGGTGGTGACGCTCCCCCATGAGGTGGCAGACGAGTGCGTGCTGCAGCAGGCCCTGTGGCCATGAGGGGGCCTGAGAGCCGGCCTTGCTTCCCTTGCCCCCTTGATTCCTGTCCCCACCCCCACAGCCACAACACACCTGTCACTGCACACCTTTGTCTCCCGGGTTAGCAGTTTCCCACACAAACCCTCACTTGACCTCACGACTCCCTGGAGGGCGTGGCATGGGACCATCCACCATTTACAAATGAGCCAGCTCAGGCCAGAAGAGATGGGAGTGTTTGCCCCTGACCTCTGGGAACCCTGGGAGGGCGTGAAAGTCTGGTCCAGAGCTCAATCCTCTAGCTCGCCATAGAGTAGACTCCAGGAACTTTTGGGGGCTGTGCATGCCACAAATACTGGGTATCAACCAAGTCCCTTCAAAACCCCTGCCTCTCCTGCTACCAAGGGGCCAGGGTTTCCTTTGGCCAGGTTTTTATCAGTCATTATGCCTCCTGTCCACCTTCCATCCACGCATCCAGATATCTTTCCATCTGCTGGCCTGTCTAGCTGTCTGTGATATACTTTTTACCCCTCAGTGCCTCCAGCCATGGGCCCAAAGGAACATGGTTAGGCGCTGGGTTCGAGGGTCCATGAAGGAAGACAGGGCAATAAAGGATTAGGAAAGAAAGAAGCCATGTAAGGTGTCACGAGCAGAATGGCCATGGGCTGGTGGGATGGGGGCAGACAGGGTCCTGCCCTAAAGGGACAGTGATATTTTGTGAGAAAAATGAGAGAGGAGGGGAGCCCCCGACTGCTGGCACAGCATGGAGTGCAAGAAAATGCAGCCCAGGGGCGCCTGGGTGGCTCAGTGGGTTAAGCCTCTGTCTTTGGCTCAGGTCATGATCCCAGGGTCCTGGGATCAAGCCCCCCACCCCCCACATTGGGCTCTCAGTGGGGAGCCTGCTTCCCCCTCTCTCTCTGCCTGCCTCTCTGCCTGCTTGTGATCTCTCTCCCTCTCTCTGTCAAATAAATGAATAAAATCTTAAAAAAAAAGAAAAAGAAAATGCAGCCCAGTCCCTTTAGAGGGAGGTCCACTCCAGAACCCTTTTTTGCAATCAGGTGTCCTGCAGGAGCGCTGCTGGGCCTGAGGCTGTATTCCTGCACCTCCCCCACCCCAGATCTCTGATCCCTACAGCGGCTGGACCCATACATAGCCCAGGCTCAGATTCAAAGCGTCCAGACAAAGGGGGTTATGTGGCCATGCTTTTCCAGGCCTTCCTTTTGAAGAAAGCACCCCCCCCTTTTTAAGGATTCCCCTACTTTTAGGGCTCCCTTCTGCCTAGTGCCTCAACTCCTGGTTGCCTACTGCCCCTGTCCTCTGGGGTGCTGCAGGATTTGGGTGTGAGTGGCTTTCCCCATGTGACCACCTAGCTCCTTGAGCTGATACCAAGGTAGGAGGAGGAAATAAAGTAGCAGTGGGATGGGTGGTTGGGAGAGAGTGGGGAGAAAAACCCCCAAAGACAGCACTACCCTCTGATGGCAGTGAGGACATTGTCTTATTTGGGTCACACTGGGGGACCCAAACCAAACCCTTTGCCTTCTTCAGAACAAGCCCCTTTGGGGAGGGGACTTCTAGCTCCTCCCTCTAATCCAGGGCAGACCATGGCCTCACCCTGCTGTGGGACCAAACCTGGGAGATGGGGTTGAGGGGGCAGGGGAACTGGCGGACTGCTTCCCTGTCCTTAGCAATCAATGAGACATCCCCTTTCCTTTGTTTAAAATTGAAATATAGTTGATGCACAATGTTTCAGTAGTAGTTGCAGGTGTGCAACACAGTGATGGGACAACACTTCCCCTTTCCTTTGTAATTAATTAGGTTTTAGAAATGAAATGCCAAGACTCTGATAAAACTTTGATCTGTTTAATTTTGTTTATTTACTGGAGAAGGATTATAGAGGCCAAAACTTGCCTTCTGGAATCCCAACGTATGAGTGTGTTTCTTTTATAAAATAAAAAATTATCCTAAATTAATAGGTAGATGTGGGGACCTGGCAGTGCTTAGCTTTCTCCTAACCCTGCCTGCCTGCTAGAACCTTGGGGACCTTGGCCTCTCTGAACCTCAGTTTTCTAAGCTGTATAACAGAGTGTAACACCTGCATCTCAGTCAAGGGGTGACCGTGGTTCTGCTTTATTCTCACCCAGGTTATCAAAAGGAGCCAAATGAAGGTTTGAATTTCCTGCCCCTCTTCTTCCATCCTTCTCACCCCACATACTGATGTTGGGCCCTGCTCCCTTCCCTGTAGACATGCAGGGCCATGCAGGGAGTCAGGCTGAGGTGGCCCCACCACACTTGCCGGCTGTTCAGGCCAGGAGAAGCCCCCATGACCTCACCGTGCAAAGCAGAGCACCTTTGACTGTACACCTCCTTCTCATTATTGCCTCGCCTTAGATCAGTCGCTGGAGCTCATTGACAAATGACCCACCTTACACAGAGAATTTAGAAAGCCACTGGGGGAACCTGACACCCCTCCCCCTCTACACCTGCAAAGGGGAGGCCTGTCTAGCTGGGCTCTGTGTCTTTAAACACTAGCTGTTTGTCTCCTCCCTAGTGGCCATTTCCTCCTTTTCCCTTACTTGTGAAGCCCCGGTTTTGTCTGGGCTGTAGTATATACATCACCCCATAGTTGATTTCAGGACTGCTTTATTCTTAGGAGTGACCATTGGCCGAGTTCTGGCCATGAGACAAGGTGGAAGTAGGACTTCTGGGAAAGCTGTTGCTTCTTTAATAACAGTGGACAGGCGAGGCTGGATTGCTTTTGGCCCTTGCCCCCTCCCCCTGCCAGAACCTCAGGTGTGATGCCCAGAAGCATAGCAACCCTGCTGTGACCACAATGACTGCAGAAGCACGTAGAGGATGCTCATGGAAAGACAGTGGTGCCCGGGCTCCTGGCAGTGTGTGAAGCTGCTGTGCTAGCCCTGCTGGTCCCACTCCAGCCTCTACCATCCTCACCTGTTAAAGCCGTCCCAGTTGGGCTTCTGCTGTATGCCACAAGCTCAGTTCTAAAACCTCCCATGGTCTGTCCACAAGTCTCCAAGGAAAGCACTCTGGTGCCTTTTATCTGTGTGAATATTCCCTCTTCCTTCAGAGAAACAAAGAGGGTATGTCCAGTGTTAAGACCAGGACTGTCCTTTTCCCATTCAGCACCTTCCTTTAAGAGCAGGGAGGCAGGGCTCAATGGCCAGCCTCAGGCCATGGCTCAGGGGGCAGCTAACCATGTACAAGGGCCTTGGACCCTCTCTTGGCTCCACTCCAGCCATGCCAATAAGCAGGCTACTTCCCTGGGCCATAGTGTGTCAGCCTATGTCTGCTGCCACCAGGGAGAAGGGACACCAAACATCCAGAGTGGGGCCCGCATGGGGCTCACTTGGGGAGCTCAGCCTCCATGGAGTGGATGGAGCAGAATGACTTTCCCTAATATGGCAAAGGGAACAAGCATCAAAATCCAGGAGGCACAGAGAACCCTTAAAATCAATAAAAATAGGTCCACACCCTGTCACCTAGTAGTAAAACTTACAAGTCTTAGTGACAAAGAGAAAATCCTGAAAGCAGCTCAGGACAAGTGGTCTATAACATACAATGGTAGACAGATTGGCAGCAGACCTATCCAAGGAGACCTGGCAGGCCAGAAAGGACTGGTATGATACATTCAGAGCACTAAATGAGAAAAATATGCAGCCAACAATAATATATCCAGCTAGATAATTATTGAAAATAGAAGTTGAGATAAAAAGCTTCCAGGACATGGGGCACCTGGGTGGCTCAGTGGGTTGAGCCTCTGCCTTCGGCTCAGGTCATGATCCCAGGGTCCTGGGATCGAGCCCCGCATCGGGCTCTCTGCTCAGTGGAGAGCCTGCTTCCTCCTCTATCTCTGCCTGCCTCTCTGCCTACTTGTGATCTCTGTCTGTCAAATAAATAAAGAAAATTAAAAAAAAAAAAGCTTCCAGGACAAACAAAAACTGAAAGAATTTGCAAACACCAAACCTGCCCTACAGGAAATATTGAAAGGGGTCCTCTAAGCAAAGAGAGAGCCTAAAAGTAGTAGACCAGAAAGGAACAGAGACAATATATAGTAACAGTCACCTTACAGGCAATACAATGGCACTAATTTCATATCTTTCAATAGCTACCCTGAATGTAAATGGGCTAAATGCCCCAATCAAAAGACATAAGGTATCAGAATGGATTAAAAAAAAAATAAGACCCATTCATATGCTGTCTATAAGGAACTCATTTTAGACCCAAAGACATCCCTGGATTTAAGGTGAGGGGGTGGAAAACAATTTTCCATGCTAATGGACATCAAAAGAAAGCTGGCGTGGCAATCCTTGTATCAGATAAATTAGATTTTAAGACAAAGACTGTAATAAAAGATGAGGAAGGACACTGTATCATATTCAAAGGGTCTGTCCAACAAGATCTAACAATTTTAAATATCTATGTCCCTAACATAGGAGTGGCCAACTATATAAACCAATTAATAACAAAATCAAGGAAACACATCGACAATAATACAATAATAGTAGGACACTTTAACACCCTCCTCACTGAAATGGACAGATCATCCAAGCACAAGACCAACAAGAAAATAAAGGCCTTAAATGACACACTGGACCAGATGGACGTCACAGATATATTCAGAAATTCCAACCCAAAGCAACAGAATACACATTCTTCTCTAGTGCACATGGAACTTTCTCCAGAATAGATCCCATCCTGGGTCACAAATCAGGTCTCAACTGGTACCAAAATATTGGGACCCTTCCCTGCATATTTTCAGACCACAATGGTCTGAAGCTAGAACTCAAATACATGGAGGTTAAAGAGCATCCTACTAAAGAATGAATGGGTCAACCAGGAAATTAAAGAAGAATTGAAAAAATTCATGGAAACAAATGAAAATGAAAACACAACTGTTCAAAATCTTTGGGACACAGCAAAGGCAGTCCTGAGAGGAAAATATATAGCCATACAAGCCTTTCTCAAGAAACAGGAAAGGTCTCAACTACACAACCTAACCCTACACCTAAAGGAGGTGAAGAAAGAACATCAAAGACAGCCTAAGCCCAGCAGAAGAGAAATCATAAAGATCAGAGCAGAAATCAATGAAATAGAAACCAAAAGAACGGTAGGACAAATCAACGAAACTAGGAGCTGGTTCTTTGAAAGAATTAATAAGATTGACAAACCCCTGGCCAGACTTATCAAAAAGAAAAGAGAAAGGACCCAAATAAATAAAATCATGAAGGAAAGAGGAGAGATCACAACCAACACCAAAGAAATACAAACAATTATAAGAACATATTATGGGCAACTATACGCCAGCAAATTTGACAATCTGGAAGAAATGGATGCATTCCTAGAGACATATAAACAACCAAAACTGAACCAGGAAGAAATAGAAAACCTGAAAAGACCCATAACCAGTAAGGAGATTGAAGAAGTCATCATATATCTCCCAACAGACAAAAGCCCAGGGCCAGATGTCTTCCCAGGGGAACCAAAGAAGAATTCATACCTATTCTCCTGAAACTGTTCCAAAAAATAGAAATAGAAGGAAAACTTCCAAATTCATTTTATGAATCCAGCATTACCTCGATCCCAAAACCAAAGACCCCATCAAAAAGGAGAATTACAGACCAATATCCTCAATGCACACAGATGCAAAAATTCTCACCAAAATACTAGCAATAGGATCCAACAGTACATTAAAAGGATTATTCATCACAACCAAGTGGGATTTATTCCTGGGCTATAAGGTTGGTTTAACATCTGCAAATCAATGTGATACAAAACATTAATAAAAGAAAGGAAAAGAACCATATGATACTCTCAATAGATTCTGAAAAAGCATTTGACAAAGTACAGCATCCTTTCTTGATCAAAATTCTTCCAAGTGTAGGGATAGTGGGCACATTCCTCAATATCATCAAAGCCATCTATGAAAAACCCACAGTGAATATCATTCTCTATGGGAAAAACTGAGGGCTTTTCCCCTAAGGTCAGGGACATGGCAGGGATGTCCACTATCACCACTGCTATTCAACATAATACTAGAAGTCCTAGCCTCAGCAATCAGACAACAAAAATAAATTAAAGGCATCCAAATCAGCAAAGAAGAAGTCAAACTCTCACTCTTTGCAGATGATATGATACTTTATGTGGAAAACCCAAAAGACGCACTCTAAAACTGCTAGAACTCATACAGGAATTCAGTAAAGTGTCAGGATATAAAATCAATGCACAGAAATCAGTTGCATTTCTATACACCAACAGCAAGACAAAAGAAATAGAAATTAAGGAGTCAATCCCATTTACAAGTGCACCCAAAATCACGAGATACCGAGGAATAAACCTAACCAAAGAGGCAAGAGTCTGTATTCAGAAAACTAAAAAGTACTCTTAAAAGAAATTGAGGAAGACACAAAGAAATGGAAAAGTGTTCCATGTTCATGGACTGGAAGAACAAATATTGTGAAAATGTCTATGCTATCTAAAGGAATCTACACATTTAACCCAATCCCTATCAAAATACCATCAACTTTTTTCAAAGAAATGGAACAAATAATCCTAAAACTTACATGGAACCAGAGAAGACCCTGAATAGCCAGAGGAATGTTGAAAAAGTTAACCAAAGTTGGTGGCATCACAATTCTGGACTTCAAGCTCTATTATAAAGCTGTAATCATCAAGACGGTATGGTACTAGCACAAAAACAGACACATAGATCCCAGATATAGACCCTCAACTCTATGGTCAACTAATTTTCGATGAAGTAGGAAAGAATTCCAATGGAAAAAAGACAGTCTCTTCAACAAATGATGTTGAAAAAAATTGGACAGCCACATGAAAAGGAATGACACTGGACCATTTACTTATACCACACACAGAAATAGACTCAAAATGGATGAAGGACCTCAATGTGAGAACGGAATCCATCAAAATCCTTGAGAAGAACACAGGCAGCAACCTCTTTGACCTCAATCGTGGCAACTTCTTCCTAGAAACATCACCAAAGGCAAGGGAAGCAAGGGCAAAAATGAACTATTGGGACTTCATCAAGATCAAAATTTTTTGCACAACAAAGGAAACAGTCAACAAAACCAAAAGACAACTGACAGAAAGGGAGAAGATATTCGCAAGTGACATATCAGATAAAGGGCTAGTGTCCAAAATTTATAAAGAACTTATCAAACTCAACACCCAAAGAACAAATATTCCGATCAAGAAATGGGCAGAAGACATGAACAGACATTTCTGCAAAGAAGACATCCAGATGGCCAACAGACACATGAAAAAGTGCTCCACATCACTCGGCATCAGGGAAATACAAATCAAAAAACCACAGTGAGATACCACCTCACATCAGTCAGAATGGCTAAAATTAAGTCAGGAAACGACAGATGCTGGCGAGGAAGAGGAGAAAGGGGAACCCTCCTACACTGTTGATGGGACTGTGAGCTGGTGCAGCCACTCTGAAGAACAATATGGAAGTTCCTCAAAAAGTTGAACATAGAGCTACCCTACGAACCAGCAATCACACTACTAGGTATTTACTCTAAAAATACAAACTTTAGATCCAGAGGGGCACGTGCACCCGAACGTTTATAGCAGCAATGTCCACAATATCCAAACTATGGAAAGGATAGATGTCCAACAACAGATGAATTGGTAAAGAAGAAGTGTCATATATAATGGAATACTATGCAGCCATCAAGGGAAATGAAATCTTGCCATTTGCAACGACGTGGATGAAATAGAGTATATTATGCTGAGTGAAAAAGTCAATCAGAGAAAGACAATTATCATATGATCTCTATGATATGAAGAATTTGAGAGGCAGGGTGAGGGGTTGTGGGGGGTAGGGAGGAAAAAAATGAAAGAAAATGGGATCAGGAGGGAGGCAAACCATAAGACTTAATCACAAAACAAACTGAGGGTTGCTGGGGAGAGGGGGGTTGGGAGAGGGTGGTGGGGTTATGGACATTGGGGAGGGTATGTGCTATGGTGAGTGCTGTGAAATGTGTAAGCCTGATGATTCACAGACCTGTACCCCTGGGGCAAATAATACATTATATCTTAATAAAAAATAAGTTTGACTTTAGGGGCGCCTGGGTGGCTCATTTGGCTGGGCATCAGCCTTCAGCTTGGGTCGTGATCCCAGGGTCCTGGGATTGAGCCCCGTGTCAGGTACCCTGCTTGGCAGGGAGTCTGCTTCTCCCTCCCCCTGCCCCTACTTGTGCCCTCTCTCACTATCCCTATTTCTCAAATAAATAAAATATTTAAAAAATTAAAATGTTTGACTTTGTCACCAACTTTTTTTAAAAAAAGATTTTATTTATTTATTTGGCAGAGAGAGAGAGATCACAAGTAGGTGGAGAGGCAGGCAGAGAGAGAGAGAGAGGAGGAAGCAGGCTCCCCACTGAGCAGATAGCCTGATGTGGGGCTCGATCACAGGACCCTGGGATCATGACCTGAGCTGAAGGCAGAGGCTTTAACCCACTGAGCCATCCAGGCTCCCCTTGTCACCAACTTTTACAAGTTGGAAGATTTCACTTAAATGTCGAGATTTTCAGTGTACTTAAAGAAGTCAAGGGATCGGGCGACATTGTGCCCTTACCACCTCTGCATTAGCAATCAGCTGGAAGCTCCTTGGGGCTACGCATGTTTTTTCCACTTTGCCACAGTCCCTACCAGTCCTTAATGCCCTCCAATGGTAAGGCCAAGTGTTGCTCCTTCTTGGGCTTGAGATCCTTTGCACTGTGTGTCACCTGCATGGTCTCTGGGGGGTATTCAGATCTCTGTGTATTATTGTTCTCTAGATAAACCGAACCAAGAGGAGATGTAGCTGTACATATGTACATATATAATATAGATATCTATAGATGTCTCCATATAGATAGATATCGTTGCTATATATATCATGGCAGTCCTGTGGAATCATAAACTAGATACCTGGGAAGGCCAGAGGGGTAATTCAGTTCAAGTCTGAATGCCTGTGAACCAGGGAAGGTGTGGTGTAAACCCCTGTCCAAGACCAGGAGATGAAATGAGGTATCCCAGCTCAGTGAGGTATGGAACAGGAAATTCCTCTTCCTCTGCCTTTTGTTCTGTTCAGACCTCAACAGATTGAGACTTCAAGAGATTGCTGATGTCCACCTACCTGGATAAGAGCCATCCACTTAAATGCTAATCCTGTCTGGAATCACCCACAGGGACATATTCAGAAACAATTTAAAATGGCCCACTGAAGTTGATCCGTAAAATTAACCAGCACAGAAATCCCGGACAGAGAAGTTTCCTTTCACTCTGCGATATTCTGGTTTATAATAAAAAGTATATATAGATATTTGGTCTTCATTCCTATTTCTCTGTATTCATTCCAAATATATAGACACATGGTTTTCATTCCCAGAGCTCCTAAAACCCTTGGAATTTCCTAACTGACAAGCGTGATCAAGGTGTTTTGATATTCTGGGGACTTGTGGCTCAGTCGGTTAGGCAGCTGCCTTCAGCTAGTCATGATCTCAGGGTCCTTGGATCAACTGCTACATTGGGCTCCCAGTTCAGTGGGGAGTCTGCTTCGCCCTCTGTCCTTCCCCCTGCTCATTCTCTCTCTCTCTCTCAGATAAATAAAATCATTTTTTAAAAGGTGGTTTTTTCTTCTACCTTTTTAAAAAATTCTTTTAATTTATTTTCAGCGTAACAGTATTCATTGTTTTTGCACCACACCCAGTGCTCCATGCAATCCATGCCCTCTCCAATACCCATCACCTGGTTCCCCCAACCTCCCACCCTTCAAAACCCTCAGATTGTTTTTCAGAGTCCATAGTCTCTCATGGTTCACCTCCCCTTCCAATTTCCCTCAACTCCTCCTCTCTAACACCCCTTGTCCTCCATGCTTTTTGTTATGCTCCACAAATAAGTGAAACCATATGATAATAGACTTTCTCTGCTTGACTTATTTCACTCAGCATAATGTCTTCCAGTCCTGTCCATGTTGCTACAAAAGTTGGGTATTCATCCTTTCTGATGGAGGCATAATACCCCATAGTGTATATGGACCACATCTTCCTTATCCATTCGTCCGTTGAAGGGCATCTTGGTTCTTTCCACAGTTTGGCGACCGTGGCCATTGCTGCTATAAACATTGGGGTACAGATGGCCCTTCTTTTCATTCCATCTGTATCTTTGGGGTAAATACCCAGTAGTGCAATGGCAGGGTCATAGGGAAGCTCTATTTTTCATTTCTTAAGGAATCTCCGCACTGTTTTCAAAGTGGCTGCACCAACTTGCATTCCCACCAACAGTGTAAGAGGGTTCCCCTTTCTGCACATCCCCTCCAACACATGTTGTTTCCTGTCTTGCTAATTTTGGCCGTTCTAAGTGGTGTAAGGTGGTATCTCAATGTGGTCTTAATTTGAATCTCCCTGATGGCTAGTGATGATGAACATTTTTTCATGTGTCTGATAGCCATTTGTATGTCTTCATTGGAGAAGTGTCTGTTCATATCTTCTGCCCATTTTTTGATATGATTGTCTGTTTTGTGTGTGTTGAGTTTGAGGAGTTCTTTATAGATCTTGGATATCAACCTTTGTCTGTACTGTCATTTGCAAATATCTTCTCCCATTCTGTGGGTTGCGTCTTTGTTTTGTTGACTGTTTCCTTTGCTGTGCAGAAGGTTTTGATTTTGATAAAGTCCCAAAAGTTCATTTTCGCTTTTGTTTCCTTTGCCTTTGGAGACATATTTTGAAAGAAGTTGCTGTGGCTGATATCGAAGAGGTTACTGCCTATGTTCTCCTCTAGGATTCTGATGGATTCCTGTCTCACGTTGAGGTCTTTTAACCATTTCGAGTTTATCTTTGTGTACGGTGTAAGAGAATGGTCGAGTTTCATTCTTCTACATATAGCTGTCCAGTTTTCCCAGCACCATTTATTGAAGAGACTGTCTTTTTTCCACTGTATATTTTTTCCTGTTTTGTCGAAGATTATATGACCATAGAGTTGAGGGTCCATATCTGGGCTCTCTACTCTGTTCCACTGGTCTGTGTGTCTGTTTTTATGCCAGTACCATGCTGTCTTGGTGATCACAGCTTTGGAGTAAAGCTTGAAATCAGGTAACGTGATGCCCCAGTTCTATTTTTGTTTTTCAATATTTCCTTAGCGATTCGGGGTCTCTTCTGATTCCATACAAATTTTTGGATTATTTGCTCCAGCTTTTTGAAAAATATCGGTGGAATTTTGATTGGAATGGCATTAAAAGTATAGATTGCTCTAGGCAGTATAGCCATCTTAACAATGTTTATTCTTCTGATCCAAGAGCATGGAATGGTCTTCCATCTTTTTGTGTCTTCTTCAATTTCTTTCATGAGTGTTCTGTGTTCCTTGAGTACAAATCCTTTACCTCTTTGGTTAGGTTTATTCCCAGGTATCTTATGGTTCTTGGTGCTATAGTAAATGGAATCAATTCTCTAATTTCCCTTTCTGTATTTTCATTGTTAGTGTATAAGAAAGCCACTGATTTCTGTACATTGACTTTGTATCCTGCCACGTTGCTGAATTGTTGTATGAGTTCTAGTTGTTTGGGGTTGGAGTCTTTTGGGTTTTCCATATAAAGAATCATGTCATCTGCAAAGAGAGAGAGTTTGACTTCTTCCTTGCCAATTTGGATACCTTTTATTTCTCTTTGTTGTCTGATTGCTGTTGCTAGGACTTCTAATACTATGTTGAACAAGAGTGGTGAGAGTGGGCATCCTTGTCATGTTCCTGATCTCAGCGGGAAGGCTGCAAGCTTTTTCCCATTGAGGATGATATTTGCTGTGGGTCTTTCATAGATAGATTTTATGAAGTTCAGGAATGTTCCCTCTATCCCTACACTTTGAAGCGTTTTAATCAGGAACGGATGCTGGATTTTGTCAAATGCTTTTTCTGCATCAATTGAGAGGACCATGTGGTTCTTCTCTCTTCTCTTATTAATTTGTTCTATCACATTGATTGATTTGCGAATGTTGAACCATCCTTGTAGCCTAGGAATGAATCCCACCTGATCATGGTGGATAATCTTTTTAATGTGCTGTTGGATCCTGTTTGCTAGGATCTTGTTGAGAATCTTAGCATCCATATTCATCAGTGATATTGGTCTGAAATTCTCCTTTTTGGTAGGGTCTTTGCCTGGTTTGGGGATCAAGGTAATGCTGGCTTCATAGAAAGAGTCTGGAAATTTTCCTTCTGCTTCAATTTTTTGAAACAGCTTCAGGAGAATAGGTGTTATTTCTTCTTTGAAAGTTTGGTAGAATTCCCCAGGGAATCCATCAGGTCCTGGGCTCTTGTTTTTTGGGAGGTTTTTGATCACTGCTTCAATCTTGTTACTAGATATTGGTCTATTCAGGTTGTCAATTTCTTCCTGGTTCAATTTTGGGAGTTTATAGTTTTCTAGGAATGCATCCATTTCATCTAGGTTGCTTAGCTTATTGGCATATAACTGTTGATAATAACTTCTGATGATTGTTTCTACTTCCTTGGTGTTAGTTGTGATCTCTCCCTTTTCATTCATAATTTTATGAATTTGGGCTTTCTCTCTTTTCTTTTGGATTAGTGTGGCCAATGGTTTATTGATCTTACTGATTCTTTCAAAAAACCAGCTTCTAGTTTCATTGATACGTTCTACTGCATCTCTGGTTTCTACCTCATTGATCTCAGCTCCAATCTTGAATATTTCCCTTCTTATGTGTGGAGTTGGTTTGATCCACCTAAGATTATAGATTCCAGAAAATCATCAAGGCACCTGATAGTCAAATTGAGGAATCATAATTGTAGATATAATCTCTTGAAAGCTGCTAGGACAAAGAGGCTCCTTACTTACAGAGGAAATCCCATCAGAATAATGTCAGACCTGTCCACAGAGACCTGGCAAGCCAGAAAGGGCTGGCAAGATATATTCAGGGCACTAAATGAGAAGAACATGCAGCCAAGAATACTTTATCCAGCAAGACTGACATTCAAAATGGATGGAGAGATAAAGAGTTTCCAAGACTGGCAAGGCTTAAAAGACTATGCAACCACCAAGCCACCACTGCAGGAAATATTAAGGTGGGTTCTATAAAAGAGGAAAAATCCTAAGAATAGCATTGAACAGAAATATAGAGACAATCTACAGAAAGAAAGACTTCAAAGGTAACACGATGTCAATTAAAACGTATCTATCAATAATCATTCTCAATGTGAATAGCCTAAATGCGCCCATAAAATGGCACAGGGTTTCAGATTGGATAAAACGAGTGGACTCATCCATATGTTGTCTACAAGAGACCCATTTTGAACCTAAAGATACACCCAGACTGAAAGTGAAGGGATGGAGAAGCATCTTTCATGCCAATGGGCCTCAAAAGAAGGCTGGGGTAGCGATTCTCATATCAGACAAATTAGATTTTAAACTAAAGACTGTAGTCAGAGATACAGAAGGGCACTACATAATTCTTAAAAGGACTATCCACCAAGATGATCTAACAATTGTAAATATCTATGCCCCCAATATGGGAGCAGCCAATTACATAAGAAAACTGTTAATCAAGATAAAGAATCATATTGATATGAATACATTAATAGTAGGAGATCTTAACACGCCTCTCTCAGAAATAGACAGATCATCAAAGCAGAAAATCAATAAAGAAACAAGAGCACTGAATGACACATTGGACCAGATGGACCTCATAGATATATACAGAACATTCCACCCTAAAACAACAGAATACTCATTCTTCTCAAGTGCACATGGAACCTTCTCAAGAATAGACCACATACTGGGTCACAAATCAGGACTCAACCGATACCAAAAGACTGAGATTATTCCCTGCATATTCTCAGATCACAATGCTTTGAAACTGGAGCTCAATCACAAGGAAAAGTTCGGAAGGAACTCAAACACCTGGAAGCTAAAGACCACCTTGCTTAAGAATGCTTGGATCAACCAGGAGATCAAAGAACGGAAACAATTCATGGAAACCAATGAGAATGAAGACACTTCGGTCCAAAACCTATGGGATACAGTAAAAAGGTGTTTTGATATTCATAACAAACTTCTTTCAAGTACATCTGCCTTTATGTTAATGAGGTGACTTTTGGAGAATACCTAAGGATGATGACTGGTTGCAAGGGGAACCAAGGAGTGATGAGAGGGTTGTAACTTTCAGTCCTACCCTCTGACCTCTGGAAAGAGGAGAGGAGCTAGAGATTGAATCCATCATTAATGGCAATGGTTTAATCAATCATGACAGAGTATTGAAACATAGAAACCCAAAAGGACAGGGCTAGGAGAGCTTATGGGTTGGGGAACATGGAGATTTGGGGAGAATGGTGTGTTGAGAGGGCATGGAAGCTCTGCGCCCCTTCCTCATACCTTGCCCTATGGATCACTTCTATCTGGCTTTTCCTGAGCAACATCCTTTACTGGTAAGCTGGTAAGTAAAATGTCCCTCTGAGGGGCTCAGTTGGTTAAACATCTTCCTTTGGCTCAGGTCATGATCCCAGGGTCCTGGAATCGAACTCCTCAGCAATCTCCCTGCTCAGTGGGGATCCTGTTTTCTCCCTCTCCCTCTGCTCCTTCTCTGGGTCCTGCTCACTCACTCTTTTATTCTGTCTCTCACTCAGATCAATAAAATATTTGTTAAAAAATGTTCCTCAAAGTTCTGTGAGCCACTCTAGCTCATCAGTCAAACCAAAGGAGGGAGTCATGGGAGTCTCCAATCTATTGTTGGTCAATCAGAAGCACAGCTGACAACTGGGGCTTGAAACTGATGTGTGTGTTGTGGAGGGGGGCAGTCTTGTAGGACTGAGCCCATAACCTAGGCAATCTGACCCTATCTCCAAGTAGATAGTGTAAGAATTGGGTTAACTGATTAGTGGTGATGCAGGCTGGCCACGTCCGAGGACACAGAGGGCTTCCCACAGGACCAGCCAGGAAGATCCTTGGCTTTGGGTGGGATAGAAATCAAATGCATGGAGAAGAAGTGAGAGCAGAGTTTATCACAGATGTATAGAGAACACACACAGAAAGAGCATCTGGGAGACTCAGAAAGGGAAAAAGAGTGAGTCTCATCTTTGCTTGGAGACTGGGGTTTTTGTTGAGGATTGTGGTTCAGCACACGTGTCTTCTTGGGCATCCAGGAACAAAGATGAGTGTTTAGCTGACCTCCATAAGTCATTTCTGCCCAGGAGTCAGGTGGCTTGGTAAGTCAGTGGTCTTGGAAAACATCCATAATGACACCATCAGCTCCTCCTTAGATGCTACGTATTGCGCTGGAAGCCTCCAAAGAAATTATTAATTCCCCGCTGTACAAAGCAGACTCACGTTATCTGTTCGATGAGGTGTTTGTAAGCCAGGCTTATAGGTCCCAGCAAGAACAGGAGCGGGAAAAGAAGCAAAAAAACAGGCTTTCATGGGGTCCCTTTAGGTTCCCTGTCTCAGTGGTGTTGGAAGGAGCATGCACATTGGAACTCCCAACCACAGCCCATCCCTGCTCCTGCCAGTACCTGCGATGCTCTGCACATGGACGGTGGCAATTCAAAGACCACAAGGATGTCATCAGAGTTCTCATAGCAGACTTCTGCTCCCTCTGTTTTGACCTCAGTCTGTACTTTCTAATTGATTAAATTCTTCTTTTCATTTTGTCTCTTAATTCAGGCAAAAGACCCTTGCAGCCAAGCAACCCCTAATAGGAATGAAATCACCCCCTAAGCAATAAGGACTGCCCTGAGCCAGCAAAGCCCTGCCCAGTATAAAACCTTCACCACCCATCTGCATGTACCCACCCTCTTTCCCCCCACATTTTCCTTATATCAATGAGGAACAATTTTCGGCACTTCAGAGACCATCTATGAGACACTAGTCAGTGGTCTTCCCAGTGGTGGCCTCAGTAAAGGAATGCCTTCCTTGTTTTACCACTGCTTATTTCTCTGCATTTGGATTTTGCCAGCGGTGAGTGGCCCAACCTGGGACTGTTTGGGACCCCTGGAGGCAGGGATTCTTGCACCCTTGTGCCCCCCGGCTATAGTGCTGGGCTCCCAGCAACATCTGGCCTGGTGGGATTTCTCCCCAATTGCAAGCAAATGTGACAAGCCCTTGTGTGTCAACTGCTTCTCCTCCCTGGCTGCCCCAAACCGCTTCCTACACACACATGCTTGGAGATTTCCTCTCGGACTGAGACACCATGGAACAACATCAACTATTCAAGCCCAGCACAGGAGCTAGCACATCTGCTCTTCACTATGAGCCTTATTACTAGCAGTAATGGAGAACCTCAGGCAGGAGGAAGGGTGAGATGAGTCCTTGCCAGATGTTCAGTAAAGTTAATTTCACTCATTTTAAAGTGATATGAAAGATACTGGAAGTATCTTTTAAAAAAAAAGATTTTATGTATTTGAGAGAGAGAGCCTGTGCAGGAGTCGGGGGGAGGGGCAGAGGGAGAGGAAGATGCAGACTCCCCACTGAGCAGGGAGCCTGACCAGGGGTCCATCCCAGGACCCTGAGGTCATGACCTAAGCAGAAGGCAGATGCTTAACCCAGTGGGGCACCCAGGCGCACATGGAATTATCTTTTAAAAATGGCAAAATCCAAAAGCTGAAACTCACTGATATTCCCACCAAATATTTTTCATTAAAAATTTCAAAATTTTCTTTTGTTGTAGTAAAATATGCATAGCACAGAATTTACCGCTTTAACCGTTTCTGAGAGTTCAGTCCAGCAGAGTGAAGTGCACTCACCCTGCTGTGCACCCGTCCCCACCATTCAGCTGCAGAACTTTTTCATCTTCCCAGACTGGAACTCCATATCTATTAAGCCCTGACTCCCCCTCCCTCCACCCCAGCCCCTGTAACCACTGTCCTACTTTCTGTGTCTATGAATGTGGCAACTTGAGGGAGCTCATATAAATAGAATGACACAGGGTTTATCCTTTTTGTGACTGGCTTATTTCATGTAGCACAATGTCCTCAAGTTTCCTCTATGTGCTCACATGCGTCAAAAATTCCTTCCTTTTGAGGACTGAATGATGTTCTGTTACATCTATAAACCACATTTTGTTTAGCTATTTATCCATCTGTGGGCACTTGGATTGCTTCCACCTTTTGGCCACTGTGAATAATGCTGCTGTGGGAATACCTGTTTGAGTCTCTGCTTTCAGTTCTTTTCAGTATCTACCCAGAGTGAAATTGTTGGGTCTTGTGGTAATTCTATGCTCAGTTTTTGAAGAACCACCATACTGTTTTCCATAGTGGAAAAAATGATTTAATTATAAAAGTTACTTTGAAATCAGTCATGATCTTGAGAACTCTGTAGTTACCAATATCTCTGATGAACATAGAAAAATCCTCAATAAAATATTAGCAAATTGAATCTGACAATACACTAAAAAATCATTCACCCCAATCAAGTAGGATTTATTCTTGATATGCAAGGGTAGTTCAGTGTTTGCAAATCAATCAAGACAATACATCACATGAATGAGAGAAAGGATAAAAGCCATGTGATCATTTCAATAGATGCAGAAAAAGCACTTGACAAAGTCCATTCATGATAAAAACTTTTAACCTTTCCCTTTAGAGGGAACATACCTCAACACAATAAAGGCCTTATATGAAAAACATCATACTCAATGGGGAAAAACAAAGAACTTTTCCCCTATGGTCAGGAATAAGACCAGGATGTCCACTCTCACCAGTTTTATTTAACATAGTACTGGGAGTTCTGGCATAGCAATCAGATGATAAAGAGAAAAAAAAAAGTATCCAAATTATTAAGGAAGACGTAAAACTGTCACTATTTGCAGATGAAACTATACTATGTATAGAAAACCCAAAAGACTTCTAGAAAAATATTAAAATCGATAAATGAATTCAGTAAAGTACTCAATATAGAAATCCATTGCATTGCTATACACTCATAACAAAATAGCATAAAGAGAAATTAAGACAACAATTCCATTTACAATTGCACCAAAAATAAAAATACCTAGGAATAAACCTAACCAAGGAGGTGAAAGACCTGTACTCTGAAAACTATAAACACTGATGAAAGAAATTGAAGATGACACAAAAAAATAGAAAGACATCCCATGTTCATGGATTGGGAGGATAAATATTTTTTTAAAATGTCTATACTACCCAAAGCAACTTACAGCTTTGATACAATCCTTATCAAAATATCAATAGCATTTTTCACAGAACTAGAACAAATAATCCTATAATTTGTATGGAACCACAAAAAACCCTCAAATAGCCAAAGCAAAATTGGAAAAGAAGAACAAAACTGGAGGTATCACGACTCCAAATTTCAAGTTTTACTACAAAGCTGTAGTCATCAAAACAGTATAGTACTGACACAAAAATAGACACATAGATCAACAAATGGCATAAAATAGAGACCCCGGAAATAAACCCATGATAATATAGTCAATTAACTTCGACAAAGGAGGCAAGAATATCCAATGGGAAAAAGACAGTTTCTTCAACAAATGGTTTGGGGAAATGGGATGGCTACATACAAAAGAACGAAACTGGCCCACTGGCCATACTTGTGTATGATTACATCATACACAAAATATTATTCAAAATGGATTAAAAATATAAATGTGAGACATGAAACCATAAAAGTCCTCAAAGAGAGCACACACAGTAATTTCTCTGACATTGACTGTAGCAACATTTTTCTAGATATGCCTCCTGAGGCAAGGGAACACAAGCAAAATTAAACTTTTGGGACCACATCAAAATAAAAAGCTTCTTCACAACCAAGGAAACAATCAAAAAACTAAAAGGCAACCTGTGAAATGGGAAAAGGTATTTGCAAATGACATATCTGATAAAGGGTCTGTAGCCACAATGTATAAAGAACTTACACAACTCAACATCCCAAAACCAAATAATCCAATAAAAGTTCGGAAGAAGATGTGAACAGACATTTCTCCTAAGAAGGTATATAGAGGGCTAACAGAGATGTAAATAGATGCTCACCATCACTCATTGTCAGGGAGGTGTAAATCAAAAGTATAATGAGATATCACATCACACTTGTCAGAATGGATAAAATCAACAACACAAGAAACAACAGGTGTTGGCAAAGATGTGGAGAAAGGGGAACCCTTATGCACCGTTGGTGGGAATGCAAACTGTTGCAGTCACTGTGGAAAACAGTATGGAGTTTCCTCACAAGGTTAAAAAGAGAACTACCCTAGATCCAGCAATCCCTACTGGGTATTTACCCAAAGAATACAAAAACATTAAGGAATACAACACCCCTATCTTTATAGCAGCACTATTTACAATGGTCAAGATAAGGAAATAGCCCAAGTGTCCATCAACAGATGAATGGATAAAGAAGTGGTGTATATATACAATGAAATATTACTCAGCCATAAAAAAGACTGAAATCTTGCCATTTGCAATGATCTGGATGGAACTAGAGAGTATAATGCTAAGTGAAATAAGTCAGAGAAAAACAAACACCGTATGATTTCACTCATATGTAGAATTTAAGAAACTAATGACAAAGAAAAAAGATGAACAAGAAACCAGACTCTTAAATATAGAGAACAAATTGGTGGTAGCAGATGGGAGGTGGGGGGCGGGGAATAGATGAAATAGTGAAGGGGACTAAGAGTACACTTACTGTCATGAGCACTGAGTAATGTATAGAATTGTTGAATCACTCTCTATGTTGTGCACTGGAAACTAATATAGCACTGTATGTTAATTACACTGGAATTAAAATAAAACAACAAAAACAAAAACAGAATCCCACTCATGATCTAAAACAAAAGCAAATAGTGCCAACAAGAGAGAAGTATTAAGTGAAGGTGCCCTTCCCCACCTCCCTTTAGAAGTAGTCACAAGTGCTAGCAGTGTCTTGTGTATCTTTTTACAAACTTACTAAGGATATGCAAGCATATGAGCATAGGTATAGTTTTCCCTCCTTACACAAACGGAATCCTTCTAAATATAAACAATTTTTCTGCATTGATTTTTCCCAACAATATATTTTTAACAGAACCAATCAGAACATAAAAGTCACTATTTTAAACTGTTTAAGTCAGTGGTTTTTAGTATGTTCAACTGTGTTGTGTACCCATCACCACCGTCTAATTCCAAAACATTTCCATCACTCCCAAAAGAAATATTGTAGCTATCAGCAGTTATCTCTGATTTCCCCTCACCTTCTGTCCCCTGGCAGCCACTAATCTACTTTCTGGCTCTATGGGTTTACCTTTTCTAGACGTATGAGTGGAATCATGTATTATGTGTTTTGTGTCTGGCTTTCCCCCCTTACATGTTTTCAAGGTTCACTCATGTTGTAGCCTGTATCAGTACTTCATTCCTTTCTATGGCCCAGTTATATTCTATTGTGTGGATACACTGCCATTTGTCTATCCATTTGTCTATTGATGGACACTTTGTTGTTTCCACTTTTTATTATGTAGCATGCTACTATGACCGTTCACAAACAAGTTTTTGTGTGAATATGTTTTCATTTCTCTTGGGTATATGCCTACAAGTGGAATTGCTGGGTCATATGGAAATTCTATATTTAACTTTTTGAGGAACTGCCAAGCCTTCTTTTTTTTTTTTTTAATTTTTAAAAATTATTTGACAGAGGGAGAAAGAGAGAGATCACAAGTAGGCAGAGAGGCAGACAGAGAGAGAGGGGGAAGCAGGCTCCCTGCTAAGCAGAGAGCCCCATGCGGGGCTTGATTCCAGGACACTGAAATCATGACCTGAGCCGAAAGCAGAGTCTTAACCCACTGAGCCACCCAGGTGCCCCACTGCCAAGCCTTCTTGCACACTGGCTTCACTGTTTTATATTCCCAGCAGAAATGTATGAGGGTTCCAATTTTTCTGTCATCCTCACACTCCTTTTTCTTTTTAAAAAAATGATTGCTGTTAGCAGATAAGAAATGTTATCTCCTTATGGTTTGATTTGCATTTCCCTGATGGGTAATGATGTTGGACGTCTCCTCATGTGCTTCTTGCCCACTTGTACATCTCTGGGGAGATGTCGATTCAAATCTTTTGTTTTTAAATTTGGTTGTCTTTTTGCTGTTGAGTCATGGGTTTTTAAAAATATATTCCAGGTAGTAGTTGCTTATCAGATATATGATTTGCAAATTTTTCTCCCATTCTGTGGGTTGTTTTTTCATTTTCTTTTTGGTGTTCTTTGACCAGAAGAGTTTTCGGTTTTGGCAAAGCCAATTTGTTTCTTTCATTGCTTGTGTTTTTAGATTCATATCTAGGACACCATCCCCTAATCCTAGGTCACATAGATATACTGTTTTCTCCTAATACTTTTATAGTTTTCACTCTTACATTTAGGTCCTTGATCCATTTTGAGTTACTTTTTGTGTCTGGTGGGAAATAGGGGTCCAAATTCATTCTTTCATGTGTGGACACCCAGTTGTATCAGAATCATTTATTGAAAAGATTTTTCTTTCCTGATGAACAATATATTTGGGGGCATAACTTCACATTTCATATATAATATGGTATTTCTTATTCGTTTCAACAATATTTATGTATCTTATTAAGAACTTTTAACAATACAGCATTCATCAATAAATATTTACTGAGAGTCTCTGCTACTAGCCTCTGAGCATACAGCTGTGAAGGAGACCAACACAGTTCCTGTCCTAAATGAGTCTCATTCTAGAGGGGGATTTTATCCAGGAAAGGGGCAAATAAAACAATAGCAATTGAGAGCTATAAGAGGTAACAAATTGCGGGGTGGAGAATAAGGGGCTGGGTGAGGGTGTACCTAATCAGAAGGCCAGTCTTCCAAGAGCAGGGACCATGGGTGTAGTCCAGCAGAACTAGCTCGGCTTGCTGGAGGAAATGGAAAGAGATAGTGGAGCCTTGGGACTGTAGATTGAGGGGTGAAGTGGTGAGAAATGTGGGGGAGACTACCTAAGCCATAGGAGCAATGGAGAGTCCCGAAGACTGGGGCACAACTGATTTGCACTTTTGGAAGATCACAAAAGTCGGCCCTATTGAGACTGGATTGGGTGGAAGGTTTGGTGGAGGCTGCGGATCAGCTGCAGTGTTATTTTCCCAAGAAGCTAGGCTTGAAAGAGGGGCTCCCATCCGGAGGGCAGTGACCTGAGGCCCAGCAGAGGGACTGCAGACTGAATCCGGGTTGAGTTGGTGGGGTGGGGAGTTCAGGCAACAATGAGGAAGGGCTGAGGCGGTGTGGGCCAGTACAGAGTCTGGTAGGAAAGGAATTTGGAAGAGCACAGGCAGGGGTCCCCGTGGAGGGGTTGGGGTGGCGGGGGAGGATCTGGGGGCACTTCGCGCCAAGGTCTGGGAGCCAGGCGGCTGGGCTGTTCGCAGTTCAGTGAGCCCAGCCGGATGCCCTAATCCTGACTCTCCCAGATCCCAGCTGTGTGACCTCGGGCAAGGGACTCAAGCCGTCTGCGCCTCGGTTTCCTCACACTTGAGAGCGTAAAGAAAAGTTGGCTGCTGTTATCGATCCACCACCCAGATGGAAGACACGATCGTGGAGTCCGGCGAGCGTCGTTCCCCATGCAGGGAGTCAGGATGCGGCTTGCACGGTCAGGGCTCGCTAAAACCCCCAGGCTCGGCGGCGAGCAGCACCCGCAGGACCCCGTCCGGGTGGCGCAGACCACCCCCGGCCTGGCAGGCCCCGCGCGGCGCCCCGCGGCTCACGCGCACGCGCAGCTCCGGGCCGGAGTCCGGCTGTGCTCCGCGCCGGGCTTTGGTGTCGACCCGTCGCGGCGGCCGCACGGCGTCGCGCACGGCTGGGCGGGGCGGACCGCGCTTCCTCCGAGGCTGCGGCTGGGACGCCGCGGCTGGGCCCAAGATGGACCTTCCGAAGCTGCTCGCAGCCCCTACCGCGCGCGGAGCCCAACATGGCGGCGGCGGCGGCCCCGGCCGACTCCGCCGAGGCCCGGGGCCACCGCCCAGCCCGGGCCCGGCGCGCCGCCGCCTGCTACTGCTCCGGGGCCCCGAAGATGGCGGGCCGGGGCCGCTGTGCGGGGAGGCCCGGGCGGCGTCGGCGGGCCCGGGGCCGAGCCCCCCGCCCCCCGAGGACGGTGGCGACTCTTTCGTGGTGCTGCTGGAAGTGGCGCGCGGCGGTGCGGCCGAGGACCCCGGGCGGCGGGAGGTGGGGCCCGGCGCTGGCGCGAGCCCAATCACCCACTCCGAGCCTGGCCCCAGCGGCGCAGCCGCCGCCCCCGGGTCCGGCGCGGCTCTCGCGGGCACCGTCACCATTAACAGCCAGGACCTGCTGGTGCGCTTCGATCACGGCGTCTTCACGCTGGCCGCCGCGCCGCCGCAGCCGGGCCAGCCTCCCCGAGGCCCGCCCGCGCCGCCGGGCGAGGAGGCCGCGAGCCCGGCCGAGGGCCGCCGGGGTCCCCAGGGTCCGGGCTCTGGTGCCCCGGGCTACCGCTGTCCCGAGCCGCAGTGCGCGCTCTCCTTCGCCAAGAAGCACCAGCTCAAGGTGCACCTGCTGACGCACGGCGGCAGCCAGGGCCGGCGGCCCTTCAAGTGCCCGCTGGACGGCTGCGGCTGGGCCTTCACTACCTCCTACAAGCTCAAGCGGCACCTGCAGTCGCACGACAAGCTGCGGCCCTTCGGCTGCCCGGTGGGCGGCTGCGGCAAGAAGTTTACCACCGTGTACAACCTCAAGGCGCACATGAAGGGCCACGAGCAGGAGAACTTGTTCAAGTGCGAGGTGTGCTCCGAGCGCTTTCCCACGCACGCCAAACTCAGCTCCCACCAGCGCAGCCACTTCGAGCCGGAGAGGCCCTACAAGTGTGACTTTCCCGGTAACCGCGCGCCACGGGCCTGCGGGCGGGCTTCGGGGGGCTCCCGGGGCCCCAGGTGCAAATTCAGCCGCCCGCAGTGGGTGCGGCGTCGCCCTGCTGTTCATCTGGGCAGGATTTAAGTTCCATGGGCCAAGAGTGAGGGGCGGGAACGGAGCACTCTCGTATTCATGTTCCAGTTCTTTCCAGGTGATTTGGGTTTGACACCTCAGCCCTGTACTGCTGTGGGGATCTCGACAAAGGAAGCACAAGTAATTACAGCCTTCCTTCCCCACGGTGGGGGCAACAGGTCTCTCTTAAGGTGCTTCAGGTTAATGAAGGTGATAAAGCATCTTACTAGAGATTTGACTTATGAGTCAGGTGTCTGTTTTCTTGGGGGTTTCATCAGTTAGAAATTAAGGTATCAGATACTTAGGTGGCACAGATGAGTCTGGCCAGGTGGAACACTCTAAGGCCCACAGGGGATAGTCACAGGTGTGTGGTGCAGTGCAGTTTTCTGGCCTTTTATGCTTTTATCTTCTTTGGACTTCACAGTTTTGGGAAGTCCTAAAAATGATCATTTTACAGAGGAAGAGTCTGAGGCCCAGTAATGTGGATAAAATCCAGTGAAGGGTTCTTTCCCCTCTGTCATTGCCTGCAGTAGGAGGGAATGCAGGGTCCAAAACCGTGAACTCCACCAGGAGAGGCAGATTTACATGCTCCAAGAGGGAGAGTGTGCCTCCCCAGGAGGAAGAGAAGATTCCTACCTGGGAAGGAGTTGGCTTGCGTGGGCTGGGGTGAAAGGCAGTGCTGGTGGGTGACACTGCAAAGCCAAGGCAGGGAGTGCCGGCTGTGATGGTGTTGGCGGGGTGGCCAGTGAAGTTGGGAGAGTGTGGGAGGGCCCAGTAGAGGGGAGGGACCTTCTCCATCCTCTTCCTTAAAATAGAACCTCAACTAGGTGCCTAGCATGTGCCTTCCATGTGTATTGATGCATTATATATGTGCAGTGCTCTCACAGTAATGTGTTTGTTAGAAAATATACTTAAATTATAGGGATTTTGAAAGGGTGAAATGAAAAACACATTAATAGGTTCTAGTTTCTTTTTTCCCCATATGCTTGTGGACGGGCTTGTGCATCCCTCTTTGTGGAGATCATAGGTTTAGACCGTTTCAGAACCTTTCTATATTATACACTATGTATCTGGCTTATAGACTGCTCCTGAGTAAAGTGTATTAAGAGCATCATTTCAAGTGTAATACTAGGAAGATGAGGGATTTAGCTTGCTTTAGGGTATGAAATCCTCCCGAGAGTTTTGGGTTGGATGATCAGAGGTGTTCCACATGGGTGGGTTCAGGGGAGGGAACTGTGAAGCCTCACTAAATGTTCTAGACCTGAGTTTGCTGAGGCATTGGGAGTGGTGAGGGGTTCCTGTAAGAAAGATGGCAGAGGCAGGATCAAAGGGCTTGACTGTTGATTGCAGGGAGGGTGGTTCTTGGTAAGGCAGAGAGATTTACCTCTTAGAGTGTGTGAATGCACCAAAGCCCAAAATAGGGAATGAGGGGGGTGGGAGGGGAAAGCAGATTTATGCCAAAGAGGAGGAGCAGGATGATTTGGGGGCATTTAGGAAGAGGAGCATTTCCCAGTTGAGTGTTGCTAGGAAAAGTAGGGTTCCTGGGGCTCAGTGCTTTGAGGCGGTGATGTGCAGCGTGTATCTGCTTGGTGGTTTATAGGCACGATGGTAGCATGTTACAGGTTCTGGGAAGAGCTGCCTCAAAGATAGGAATCTTGCAACCTGGTGTTTTCTACTCTATTTAAACACTGAACCTTTTTGTCAAAGGAGAGCTATTGATGTGGAAAGTTTGGGGATTGCTGAGGTAGGTTCCTTTCTGGTGGCTCAAGTGGGGTTGAAGATGGAAGTGAAGGAAAAGGCCATGTGAATGATGACTCTGGGAGCCTCCTTTGACAGCAGGGAATCCTGGTGAGATAAGCAGAAGGAAAAGAAGCCAGGTGACAGTGGGGGCTGCTGCCCTTTGCAGAGGATGTCAAAGAGGACATTTGTAATTGCAGAGGACACAGCGTCACGTGCAAGGGCAAATAAGAAGTCTCAGATAGAACAATGGTTTGTGGCCCTTCAGGTTCAGCCCTCCCAGACAGAATCCTTGTTCCTTAGTATCTAATATCTCTTGTTGGGTTTTTCGTGGCCTCACACAGACAGCATTGACATTTGAGTTCACAAAATGTAAGAAATAATGTGCTGTGGAAACGGGAAGCATGTGGCTGTGATTGGAGGACTTTCCCTTGATCACGCCTTCATAGCTAAATCATAGCACAGCAGGTGGCCTGCCTGTGCTTGCTGGCTGCCCTTAGCCACCGCTACAAAGACAGTTGTCAATGGTTATAACAGTGGTTGTAACTTTCTGGACTTGCTTCTATCTCATTTTCTTGTTTGCTTCAGTGTGAATGGTGTCCTGGAGTGGTGACTAGTTTAGCTGTGGTATGTGATTTTTGTCACACCAGTGAGCAGGGTTTGTGTTTTCTTTGTTCAGGCTGCGAGAAGACATTCATCACAGTGAGTGCTCTGTTTTCCCATAACCGAGCTCACTTCAGGGAACAAGAACTCTTTTCTTGCTCCTTTCCTGGGTGCAGCAAACAATATGACAAAGCTTGTCGCCTGAAAATTCACCTGAGAAGTCATACAGGTAATGAGCTGGAGAATACAGCATTTGTACTTAAGATTTGCCTTTGTGGTAGCTTGCATTTATGATTACGTGGCATAATTTTTTTGTTTTCTAAGGTGAAAGACCTTTTATTTGTGACTCTGACAGTTGTGGCTGGACCTTTACCAGCATGTCTAAACTCCTGCGACACAAAAGGTAATCTTTACATTTCACTTGAATTACCCATATAGAAAATGAGTGAGTTAGTTGTTTGTCAGTAGCAGAAGCCTGTGGATTAAATATCTGTCGATTTTTTTAAGTTATAAGGAAAGGAGCCCATTGTAGATAGTTTGGAAAGTTCAGAAAGCTGTAAAAAGAAAACCACGCAGCATCTGATCACCTAATGTCAGTTTTTCTGTGTTATACTTGTTTTTAAATGTAGTTTATGTACTTTATACAAAATTCAATATTTAAAAAAGGTAACATTGTGGAAGCAGCTTTCCTGATGTCATTATAAACTTTCCATACTGGTAACGATGTCCTTGGGGGGCTTTGTCTATGTGCAGGTGTTGTTCAGCACTTTACCTTTAACTTCTCTCCTTTAACCGTCACAATGACCATGGCTTTGATGTTCTTACTTCAGACTTTGATGTTCCTACTCTCCCTGGTTTGCATTGGGACGGAGAGGTTGGGTGGTTTGTCCATGCTTGCACAGCTGGGGATTTGAGGGGTTTAAGTATAACAACATTACTAGAAAAGTACTGTATTTGTGCATGAACTTGAGGGGGTCCTTTTAGCATTGCCATTGATTTTCTGTGCATGCTTTTCTTTGCCCTCTGCAGCTTGGAAACCTTGTTTGTTAGCAGAATCTCTCAACATTGGAGGTAGCTTTGTCAATACATTTGGGACCCAGCCATTTGTTCCTAGATTGAAGCAGTACTAATTGTCATGTCTGACTTTTGAGTCAGCCTTGTCATTAAAGTAGAATTTCTAATTGCAGGATTAGCTAAATTGCAAACCTGTCCACATGGGTTAGAAAGAATTAAGATTTTCTGAAATGTGCTGATCATTTTCTTTAAATGCTAAGACTTTGTAATTTGCAGAATCTTAAACAAAGAATCACTTCTGAGGTTTGGTGTCTCCGGGTTGTGTGAGTGAAAAATCACTGTTTTTCTCTTCCGGCAGGAAACACGATGACGACCGGAGGTTTACTTGCCCCGTTGAAGGCTGTGGGAAGTCATTCACCAGAGCAGAGCACCTGAAAGGCCATAGCATCACCCACCTGGGCACAAAGCCATTCGAGTGTCCCGTGGAAGGTAGATTTTAATAGATTACTTTGAGCTGTAAACTAGTATGTGACTGCATCGTTGTAAGTTTAAGTTGTTTAAAGGTAAGTTTTATTTGCTTCAAGGCAAGGCGAGTGTAAGTTGCAGCATTAGATTTAATTGGCCGGTTTTTAGTTAATTCTTTTATCTTGGGAGTAGTGTATTGAAAAGAACAGATTTCAGAATCAGACCAGACCTGGTTTGGCTCTTGGCTCTGAAGTGCACTCCCTAGATTCGTGGCTCTAGTTATTACCTGTTTAATTTGGTGGTTGTGAGGAGTAGGTGAAATGACCTGTTGGAAAGTCCTGTTTTGGCGTCTGGCACCTATCATGGATTCAGTAAATGGTAGCTATCTATGCATGCTATGATTGGACAGCAGTCAAGTTATGCTAGCTTTTTGAAAAGGGCATTCAGATGTTTTTTTCTCTGCACAGTGAAGGCACGATTCGTGGGCAGAAGTACGCTCCATGGCTTGTGTGTGCTGGCCTACTATATTTGCTGCAGGTGTGTGGGAGGGCAGAGCAGGTCAGTGTGTACTTGCGAGTCTCCTTCCTGGCTTCCCCTTCCCTCAGGTGATGAACTCAGGCCAGCTTCTCTGGGCATTAATTTCCTTATCTGGAAAAGAGATAATAAAGACCAGTTTGAAGCCAAGACCAGTTCCTAGAATGTCATGAAGGTAATATAGGTGGTTTAACCAAGACATAGTTCCTCCTGTCATCAGAGCTCCAGTTGGGGCACACCAGGTAGACCAGTGCCTATAGGGTGCTGTGGGGACACACCGGTCACCCAGGCTGCTTCTAGAGCATGGGGGCATGGGAGTGGTCTCCCAGTTGGCTGAAGAAGGAGGCGGAGCTCTCCAGGGTTAGAAAGGAGGCAGAAGAGGCCAGTGTAGGAGCATCTCCCAGAATGGTGAGAGCAGCAGGCTGGGTGTTCAGGGCAGGAGTGTGATGGGACCATGACTGAGTTTAGGGCTTAATCTGGTTTCCTGGAGGAGATGGCTTGTGCGTGTACTGGGGCTTGGCAGTGGGAAGGGAGAGAATGCACAGGTGAGAGATAGGAATTGGACAGTGTGCCAGCAGCGTTTGGTGATAGAATTGGGAGTAGGGGTTTTGGGTGAAGCAGTAGTTAGGGCCAGCATCTCACTTGAGGTGGGCACACAGGGCCAGTGGTTGGAAGAAGAGGATGTGCTGCATTTTAGGTGCCCTCAGGCTTTCCAAGTTCAGATGCTCAGGAGGCAGGGATGTACTGCTTGCTGGGCTCAGTGAGGAGGTGGGCTGGAAGTGAGGCTGGTCCACATGGGGATGAGCTAAGCCGTGGAAGTGGATGCAGGGCTCAAGGATTGGTGTATGCTGAAGAGGGGTAACTGAAGGCTTGAGGCTTCCTGGACCCCAGTCCCAACCCTGCCACTTAAGTCACTTTGTAACCTCTGACAAGTGGCTCAAGATCTCTCTGCCTCTTTCCCTCATCTTTGAAGTGGCCCTAAAACCACAGAGGAAAAGCAGTCACATTCCTGGCCATCAAAGGATGTACAAGTGAAAATGAAGTATGTTTTGTTCTCTGTCGAGTTAACAAATATTTTTAAAAATGGAAACCACTGCTAACAAGTGTGGCAGACATCCCTGTTGTGGTTGACTCCTGTCCTTGGCAAAGCAGTTTGGTAAGAAGTGTTTTCAGCACCTCTCCTCTGTGCTGTGCCTCCTTAAGTGTGTGTGGAGGTGTCCCATCTGGAAAGGGGGCTGAGGTATAGAGAACCCCTGGGCACCATGTGGAGCAAGGGACACATTGTAGACGGTGCATCTAGGGATGAACCTGGAGGCATCTGTCCTCTTGTGTGTTTTCCAAATGTTCTCTCCTGAGCCTGACCTGGAAACAAGCTGGAAGCTTTGTTTGAAAGTGAAGTAAGTTCAAAACGCCTCTCAGAGGCAGCCAGAACCCTTAGTCATCTGGCTGTATTCTGTCTTCATAGCCTCTTTGCCTAAAATAGGCCTCCCCCAGGCCCTAGACTCCAGCAGCTCCACCTCGCTATCCCAAGAAGCTTCCACAAGTGCAGTGATGCTCATTCTACTTTCTCCGGCACTGCGCGAGCATTCTGTAGGTTGGAATTGTTTACCTATAGTCTTCATAAGCCCTGTGAGGCGTGTGTCATTCCCACTTTACAGAAAAGGAAAAGGAGACCCAGAAAGAATAAATAAGGCCACATGGCCAGTAGGGTCTGAAGTAGAGTTGCTCCAGAGTGCAAGGTCTGCCCACCCTGCTTGGTGGCCTCCATGCCTTGGGTGGCAGTTGCTCAGCCTGTACACCTTGCTCTGCTGTGTGGCCCCTACCATTTGTCAAGACCCAGTCACCTCAAATGCTACCTACCTCTTGAAACCTTTTTCTCTCAAGAGGTACACTGTTTCTTCTGCTTGTAGAACACTCCATGGCATTAGCACTGGTTTTATTTTGCCCTTTTTTAAGACAGCTGGTTTTCACATCCCTACCAGGTCACAAGCTTGTAGCTACTTAGACCCCTGCTTCCCTCTCTTGTCCCTGTGGTACAGAGCTCCAACAGTGGGAGATTAGGCCAAGAGGAAGGTGGTGATACTTTGTAATTTGTCTTGTTTTCCCTCTGACACACATGTGCAGGTTGATGGTCTTACTGATTCTGGCTAAGCTGTTGAGTAATCAGCAAGACTACTCCACTTCCAGACTCCAATTGTGCTTTGATTTATGGTCATTTGCTTGTCCCTTTGGGCCTCAGTTTCTCAGTAGTAAAATGAGAAGAATTGGCTTTGGTGATATTTTGAGATAGTTTCCAACTCTAAATGTCATAGGGTTCCAGTTTTTTAGTAGTACCTAAGTACAGGTAATTGGTACAAATTTTTAGTGATTGAACTTTTAAGGAGTTGTTTAACACTGAATTTAACTTACTTCGTCCAGCAGCCATGTGTAGCAGGTGAAGAAACAGGCCCAGCATTAACTTGTCAAGGTTATGTGTCTTCTACACAACTGATGGGGAACTTCCTGTCTCCTTTTAAATGGAGTTTGCTTTCAAAATTAATTCCTTGTGTTGGGGAGGAAGAATTTTTTTCTACCCTTCAAGATTGTTCTCGCTGGACTAAATTAAATTGATGTGAGACAGATTAACAGAAAATAAGATTTATTTAATCGTTTATTTATTTTAAAGATTTTATTTATTTATTTGACAGGAGGGAGAGACAGGGAGAGAGGGAATAGAAGCAGGGGAGTGGGAGAGGGAGAAGCAGGTTTCCTGCTGAGCAGGGAGTCCGATGCAGGGCTCAATCCCGGGACCCTGGGATCATGACCTGAGCCGAAGGCAGATGCTCAATGAACCACCCAGGCACCCCTGGAAAATAAAATTTAATTTTATATATATGGAAAACCCACACAGACATGATCTTCAGAGACAGGTAAAATGAATTATATATGTCATCCTGAGCTAAAGAGAAGGGTGGATAGGGACCTGGGACTTTCAGAGGAAAGGAAAGCATTTTACAGGAAAATGGAAATGAGTAAATGTTTGGTGAACAGGTGTTTCCTGGGCTCACAGAAACAATGTGACACAGAGCAGACTTTGCTCAAACAGGCCTTGCTCGATCCTCCCTGTCCCCTATACCTAGTTCATATCATAACATAGTTATCTGTGGTGGTAGCTTTTTTCCTGGAGTATGTCCTCCATCTAAATTCTTTTAGGCAGTAGGCAGAGGGATGTCAAAGTTTATTTCCGAGTCTTTTAGGCCTTGGTTGCTTCCAGCTGGCATAACCTGCATGCCAAAGAGGCCTGGCGTTGGGGCACCCTGCCTTGGCCCCACATTTGTGATGTTGCCCAAAGGGCTATGTGTCTGTCCCTGGTCAGTGGTTGGAGCATGGCATGCATTGTCTTACGATTCCAACGGAGGAAATGTCAGCACTGGTTCCTTGGGGATCCTCAGGTTTACCACTCATTTGTTCTTTTTGTTCCAGGGTGCTGTGCCAGGTTCTCTGCCCGTAGCAGCCTCTACATTCACTCCAAGAAACACCTGCAGGACGTGGGTGCTCCGAAAAGCCGTTGCCCAGTGTCCAGCTGTAACAGACTCTTCACCTCCAAGCACAGCATGAAGGCCCATGTGGTCCGGCAGCATAGCCGGCGCCAAGGTCTGCTCGTTTACATCTCTCTTAGGGCACTGCAGAGATGCGTCTGCTTGACATGTGTCAGAGAAGCTAAAGTGTGTCCTTCCTTCCTTCCTCCGCCCCCTTCAGAAGTTGTCTGGTTATGGATTAAATTAATTGAGCACAACAAAGTCTTACTGGCCCATAAACCATGGCTGCCAAGCTTAGTGTCATCTTTTGGACTGTCTTCTGCCACTTTCTGCCTTTGACCCTAATCCCTCACCTCTGAAGTGCTTCCCTCGAGGAGCATTCAGTTATTTATTTATTTGTTTATTTATTTTCAGTGTTTTTCTTGGTTGGCTTTTCCTAGCATGTGTCTCCTAAGTCTGTCTCTCTCTGTGACTTTTGTCCTGGATTCTGAGCCTACCCCTCCCTTGTTTCTGTCTTCACCCCTCTCTGTCTGGTTGTGCAGAGTGGTGGTTCACCTTGTGAGCAGGGGGCGGGGCTTGAGGGCCTGGGTAGGGGAGAAGGGTGGGAAAACCACAGCAGTAGTCTGGAGCAGGGAGCCTGGTCATCTGGCTGCGTGGTGACATGGGATGATGGTCTGCCTCTCAAGCTGCACGCACAGCCCTGTGGGCAGACTGTTGAGGGGTGTGGGCAGCCATGCGCTGCCTCTGACCTGGAGCTCGCACCATCCTGCTCTCTGGGGCGCAGTGGGGTTGCTGCTCCTGGCAGGGGAAGCCCTCGCTAGCCTTAGAGTCATTTGAGTGGGTTGCCTCCCTGCCACCTGTGTGACAGGCAGCAGGAGCGTTGGGGCACAGCTACTTCCCAGCCATGGGATCTAGGCTAGGGCACAGGTCCTTGAGCTTTGGTTTTTCATATTTAAAACATGGAAGAGAATTTGTGTAGTGTTCTGAAGGAAACATCCTTCCTCTGGCTTCTTCCCATCCTGTTACAGATGTGGTCACGTCACTCCTTTGGCTCTAACAGTAATTGCCATTTCGCTTGGGATTTAAGAAGCTGCCCTTCTGAACTCTAGGTGTTGATGAGGACTCATATGAGAGGCTGTCACCTCAACTCACAGAGTCTAGTCAGGAGCTGTAGGCTGGTCTTGAGAGGCCCTCAGTGGTCGGGTTGCTACTTCTGTCTCTAGAACTTAGCCCTCGCCCCTCCTGGCTCTGAGCTAGCACTATGGGACACTGTGCACCCGGCTCTCTGTGCTCCTGCTCTTCTCCCTTTCCTGGCTTGGTTCATTCGGAGCTCAGCAACAGCATCATCCCTTCCACACAAGTTTCCTTAGTCTCTGTCTCCATGTGAGAGCCTCTTAGGGGCTCTGTAGTGCCTGTGTTTCCCAGGCTCAGAATTTATAATGTGCCATTGACTGACTTGCGTGTCATTCTTCTCTGCTGTGGTCAGGGGTGGATAACTAGGTAGTGTCCCAGTGCTATAGCCTTGTGAGAAACGGGTGCTTGGGAATCTGCCTTGTTGTGGACTGACGCTGCCAGGGGCTCTGCTAGACCCTGGGCTGGGTGTTGGAGTTCCCTCTCAGTGATCCTGGGGCAGGGGCATCTTCACTGCTCCATTCCTAATGAAGCCGAGGTGGATAGGAGAGGGACTTGTCTGAGGTCCCATACACTGGGAAGTGCTGGAGCGAGGTCATGCTTATAACCTTGGTCTAGATGCTCTATTAATTAATGTTTAATGATTTCTGAATATCTGGGCCTTGCAATAGCAGGTGTCCAGAAGATATCTGTGATTTCAAGGCTAAATAGGAAATTTATGAACAAATTGGTGTCTGTTTGCACTGAGATGATTATTACTAATTTTTTTATTATCAAGATAGTGAAGGAAATTTTTGGGAGGTTTTGTAATAGAGACTGTTTTCCATTTTTAATTTCTGAATCTCTGCCATTTTTTAAAGTTGTTTTATTGGTACTGAGATACTTAGTGAAGAAGCAATAATATATCGATACTATTTTTCAGCTTTGAAGTAGTAATGACAACTGAAGAAGATAATAATCGGGATTTGATTATTAATTTAGTTTGGAAGGGTCTGTTGTGGATTTCTTTCATAGGTTTGCATTAAAACTATAGTAGGCACTCTTACATGGTGTCCACCACTAAAAAGTATGAGTTTGGGATTAGCTAACAGTTGGTGCAGGAGGAATAGAACCAAAGAACTGAGAGAGCCTTTCCCTCTGGCCAGGCACTGGCATGTTCTAGAAGCTTCAGCTACAAATTTCTTGGGAAGGATTAACTTGAGGGCCCTGTTTGGCTCCCTTACCCAAATATTTTATACTCCCATCTTCCTGTTTGCTTGCTGCTTGAACAGTCCTGGGATTTGGGATGATTGATTGGGTTCACTGGTGTATAAATTTCTGACTTGAATATTCATTGAAATTTTTTAAGATTTTATTTTTAAGTAATTTCAACACCCAATGTGGACTCGAACCCACAGCCCCAACCAAGATGAAGAGTCACGTGCTCCATTGACTAAGCCAGCCTGCACCGTTCAGTGAAATTCTGTAAAAGTATGCTAATGCTCACTATTCCTCCAAGGGTAGTCTGTTTAAGTTACTATAATTGAGTGATAAGAGAATCAAATATTTGATGAGTGAAATGACCAACAACAGAGGCTGAATGAACAATCAAGACTAAAGAGGGATTTACTAGAATTAATTTTTCTGTGATTATTAAGTACTGCTTAGGGGCGAGGTGCCAGTGCATGGTGCTAAAGAGACATTGTTGGTGAGATAGACTCCCTGCCTTCAGGATGATCAAGGAAAGAGTTTTTGAGTTTAGAACTACGGTGGTGGGGGGAGAAGGAGAGCCTATCAGGAGATGCTCCAGGGAGGGGACACAACTCCAGAGTGCCTGGGGGGCTGATGTCTTAGTTCTCTATAGTCCGTAGGGTTTGGACCTTGAGCCAGGGCATTTATTCCAGAGCATGCCAGACAGGACAGTTTTTTTACCCACTGATCACCCCCAGATGACTCAAATTTGTTTTGGAATGGCAGCTAGTTGTGGAGTGGGGTATAGATTTTGATGAGACGTGAGCTGACACCAGCCGACTCCAAAAATATCCTGGAGCCGGAGTTTCAGCTTGTGTCTGACTTCTGAAGATTTGTGGTCTGGGTTAGGTTTTACAGGCTTCTGAGGGCACTTCTTGTGTAGCAGAACGAGCATAGCGTTTGAAGCCAGAAAGACATGGATTCAATTCTTCCCTCTTTCTGTTACAAGTTGATGTGACTTTAGGAAGTATTATTTAGACTCTCAGGTCATTTCCTGTCTGGAGGAATCCCTGTGAGCTCAAGGATTTGAGGGAGTGTACTTAGAATGCCTCATAGGTTATCAAGCAATGCCTTTCTTCAGCCTATGGCCACCTTCGATGCACCAGGTGGCCCGGGCAGGAGGAGTAGATGTTACCTTGATGGCTTGCTTACTGCGTAACGTCTCAGCATGAACAAAACCTCTGAGTCTGCTCAAAGTGCATAAGACAACTGGAGTGTTCATTTCTCTTTCAGATCTCTTCCCTCAGCTTGGAGCTCCGAGTTCTCTTACGCATAGCAGTGAACTTGGCAGCCCAGGCCAAAGTGAGCTGAATAACCTAGACCTGGCAGCGCTCTTCTCTGACGCACCTGGTGATGGTGGGAGTGCGGCGGGGGCCTCAGACGAGGCACTGAACTCTGGCATCCTGACTATTGATGTTACTTCTGTGAGCGCCTCACTCGGAGGGAACCTTCCCGCTAATAATAGTTCCTTGGGGCCCATGGACCCACTGGTGTTGGTGGCCCATAGTGACATTCCTCCAAGCCTGGATAGCCCTCTCGTTCTTGGGACAGCAGCCACCGTTCTTCAACAAGGCAGCTTCAGTATGGATGACGTACAGACCGTAAACGCAGGAGCTTTAGGTTGTTTGGTAGCTCTGCCTGTGAAGAACTTGAGTCCGGACCCACAGGCTTTGACCGCAGGTGGTCATTTAGCAGACACCACCTCCACACTGACCTCTCCGAGCCCCCCACCTGGAGACACCGGTGGCCCAGAGTTGCTGGCTCCAATCAAAGTGGAACCGGCCTCACCTTCCAGCCCCGACACTGTAAGGCAGCAGGAACGGAGCCGAGGGGCTCCCAGGTCGGTGTTCTGCAGCCCTGCGGAAAAGCACAGTCCTCAGAAAGACACGGGGTTCAGTGCGGGGACCGGCAGCTTCTATTTGGTATGAAGTGCTCTATTCAGTCGCCACCGCATAACTCGCTTCTCTTACACTCAGTTTTGAGGATGTTCTGGATTAATCGTTCATGTGCAGACATTTCTTACTGGTTTGCGAAAAGATGGAGCCCTGGACTACAAGTCTGGAAATCTGAATTCTGATCTTGAGTCTGGAACTGACTAGGTTTTACGACCTTAAGGAAATCACTTATCCTGTCTGAGCCTTAAGTTCTCATTTATTTCTAAAATGAGGAGGTTTGGCTAGATGATTTCTAAGGTCCTTTTGAGTTCTGTGATTCTGTGATGATGTGTTTCTTTTCTTGAAAAAAAAAAATGGGGTATTTCGTAATGTTGAAATGTTCTGCCTTTGTGCTTTTCATGGAATAACAGGTCCTTAGACTTACTAATGGCCAGAGGAAGAGGAATCGTGACATCAGGTTTAATGGAAACTTTAAAACCATGCAGAAAAATTAAAAAAAAAAAAAAAAATTAGAATTAACAAGGAAAAAAGGGAGTGGTTTGTGAGCTTTTGTTTCTGGAGGGTTTTAAGAGTACTTCTCCAATTTTGAGGCTCGGCAGTTAATATACTTTAATTATATTTATATCAGTTAGTACATTTAATATAATTTAATTTAAAATAATTTAATTAAAGATTCTTGGGGGAGAGTCTGATTATTTCCTCAGTCTCAGATGGGAGTGATCAACTAGGTTTTTTCTTTGTGGCACAGGTTAAATTAGATGGTGATATTTATATTCAAAATGTTAAATCTTATTTTACCACAGTTTTTTAAAAAAAAGATAAATCCTTCGAATTTGAATTTGAATCAGTTGTGAGGGATGTGGTAACCCATCTACCATGAGCCTTTCAGTCTGAGAGAAGCACAGTCTGTCATAACTTTTCTGATGGCTCTCACTTGTCGGTGGCCTAGCCATACTTGCCAGCCTTTGCTCAGGTGGCCAGAGCAGTTGCTAAGCCACCCAGGTGACTGGGCCAGAATGGGGAGGTGGCCGAGACTCAGAGGTCACTGGGGAGGCAGGGCCTGTGTGGAGGGCCTTGATACCTTGGGAAACCATAGTTCCTTGGTGTCACTGCATCTCCAGAGCTGTGACTGTGGGTGGAGGCAGGAGGAGCCACCATGACCTTGATCCTGACTCCTTGTTCATTTTCTCGCTAGCTGTGTGACGTTGGGCTGCCTCGATTCTCTGAGCACAGATGGTGTGTGGTGAATGGGTTACAGGTATGCCACAAGCTGTTGAGGGATGTTCTTTTTGTAGTGATAAGCATTGAGATGTTTTTCTTATCAAACATTGACAAATTTACAGAAGTGAAGTCCCATTTGAATACTGTTTGGATACCTCCATAAACTTTCTGAATTCAGTAATGTAGTTCTTGTTTTGGCGTGTATAACTTTTGAGTCCGGCACCTGACACCAGAGCGGCCTCTGTAGTGGGTTTATGAAATAGGGTCTCCCCGGGTCTGCCGTACAAGTGTAGTGTGGCATGTTCTGGAAAATGTTGAGAAGTGCTGCAGTTAATTAACCCTGAACCAGCAAGGGAAGGCTGCTTGTTTCAGACAGCAGAGAAGTATGTAACTCCTTTTATACCAGTTTCTGTGTAAAGTATTTTAATATGTTTAGACTTTGGAGGAATAAACTTTGCTTCTCTGGATAATAAAATTATGTATATTGTTCCAACTCTCATTCTGTTTAGTTGTCACTGTAATTGGATGTAACATTTGATTCTCCGTGAACCTTTGCTGGAGATCCTCAGAGATTATTGGACTCAACTCTGTTCAGGAGGCAGACTTAGTACATTTCCGTAGTTCCTTTGCTACCCTTCCTTTACTATTTGGAACGAGTGACTGACATGCTTTTCTTTGGTCTCAGGAAAGTGGGGGCTCAGCAAGAACTGATTCCCGAGCCATTCAACTAGCCAAGAAAAAAAAGCAGAAAGGAACTGGGAGCAACGCAGGTGAGGCTGTGTGTGCTGGGGGATTGAGGGATCTGAGTCACCCTGGGCCTTAATTAAGGACAGAAGAAACACGCAGAATAGGTGTTTCTATGTTCTTTGTGTTACTTTTATGTTCAAAATGCCCTTTATCAATTCCTTAGTTTTATGTGAACCTAAGAAAAAATTATCCATTAAGGAAAAATTATCAGCAAGATTTCCAGCATCAGTATAGACATGTTTTATTTATCTAAAAATGCTGTGCAAAAGTTAGTGGTCGCAGACTCCAGTGTCTGCTACCTACCAGGCTGCTAGGACAAAGAATAGACTGGTCAGGGGTCAGAAGAGCAGAAGTGTGAACTTGAAATTAACTGGCCACTGGCCCCTTACCTTGGCACTGGGAAGAGCCTGGGGACAAGACTGCAGCTGTCCCAGGAGCAGGGTTCCATGGAGCCAGCCCCTGGGTGGCACGTGGCATTATGGGTACCTAGTTCCGAGTTCTGTTGAAATCTTGTCATTTTAAAATGTCAGCAGTTTTTTTTGGAATTAAAAAAACAAAACAAAACAAAAAAAACAGTGGACCAAACCAGACCTGCTGGTTTGTGGCTTCAAATATCTGTCCAGAAAGTGGGGTAGTGGGATGCGATGCTTAAAGAAACTGTGGCAATCCTTTTGTAAAGGTAATAGTGATTTCTTCTAATACCATTTTCTGCATATTTCATGTGTCTCTTTACCTAAAATTTGTTTGAAGAATATCAAAGGGTAGGGTGCCTGGTTGACTCAGTTGGTTAGGTGTCTAACTCTTGGTTTTGGCTCAGCTCCTGAGCTCATGGGTGGTAGGATAGAGCCCTGAGTCTGTCTCTGCGCTCAGCAGTGAGTCTGCTGGAGATTCTCTCTCTTCCTCTCTGTCCCTCCTTTCACAAACGCATGTGTTTGCTTGCTTGCACACGCTCTCTCTGAAATAATAAATGTTTTTAAAAAAAGAATAGTGATTTCTATAATCAGAGAAAATGTACAGTGAATTATACAACAATGAATTATACAGTGTAGGGTTAGCAATACAATTTTATGTTTTTCTGTTTGTAATAGCATGGCTTCTTTCACTCCCTATTTTCTGTTAATTAGTTGTCTTAAAGCAGATACTGCCCTATAATGGATGTCATTCATGTCCCTGTTCATGGTGACTGGGGAAGGGTTCAGGGCAGTTCAGGAAGTGTCCAGATGGCACTTGGAGAGATAATAAAAGAAGGTGTGGGTGGAGGGGAGAGGAGATAGGTAGAGGGAAAGAATTCAGCACAGACTAGGCAAAGTCCATGAAGGGAGCCAGCTGCCTTTAGCCTGATAGGTAATCTCCATTTGAAGGAAGAAAAACACTGAGCATTCAGGGATACAGTGTGTGTCACATTGATTGCATTGCTTTGGAGTCATCTATAGAGGGGGTTTTATTTTTAATTGTTTTTATAAATATTTCAGCATTATCTTTTAATAAGAAGGTCACTTAAAAAGCATAGTGATATGTTATCACTTCTTTAAAAAATAACAGTATTTCCTTTATGTCTAATAAGTGTTCAAATTTTCAGTTGTCTCAAAAGCTGTAAATGTTTCTTGTAATTGTCTGCTTAAATCAGAATACAAGTAAGTCTCCTCTTACTCTTGGTTGGTATGTTTCTTAAGTATCTTTAACATGTATAGGTCTCTCCATTTCTCGCTGGTGTATTTGTGGAAGAAACCAGGTGGCTTGCTCTGTCAAGTTGGCCAGTCTAGATTTGGCCAATGGCATCCTTTTTAGTTTAACAGGTTTCCTCTGTCATCTGGGGTTCCTGTAAATCAGTACCTAGAGGCTTGATCTGATGTGTCAGCCGTTGGGGGTTGATGAAAGTCATTTGCCAGTGGTGGGTCCATGACATCTGGTGGTTGGTCTGTCCTGTGTTGTTAGCAGCCACTGATGACCATGACTGGATTTATTAATTCCTGAAGATTTGCAAAAGATACTTCTCATTTCATTACTAGCTAGAATTCTGTAAAGAGCAGCTTCTCATCTATTCTTTACCTTGAGGTACAGTCATACTGGAATGTCAGGATAAATGTCTGAGCGTTTTTCTTCATCAGTTTTCAAAGTAATGAACTGGTTTCTTTGCATCCTCCAGTGGTGGTCAGAGTACTTTTATACACTCGTTGATTTAAACATTTTTTAAAAAAATATTTTATTTATTTGACAGAGAGATCACAAGCAGGCAGAGAGGCAGGCAGAGAGGAGGAAGCAGGCTCCCTGCGGAGCAGCGAGGCCGATGTGGGACTCAATCCCAGGACCCTGGGATCATGACCTGAGCTGAAGGCAGAGGCTTTAACCCACTGAGTCACCCAGGTGCCCTGATTTAAACATTTTATAGACTTTTTTAAGGGGAAATAATCTCCAACCTCCAAATGTTTATGTAGTAGAATTTTCTTGTATTTATGAGGGCTTACATATTTGCCCCCCACATATCTTTCTTGAAAAGCCCTCATGAAGTCTTGTCGTTAGCCAAGAGATAGAGAAATGATCCCTTTTCCAGAATCTTTGGGGCCAACTCTATTTCCCCTTCACCCCTTGTCATTTTATTGTATTAGAATTTCAGACTTGCAGAAAAAATGATTCCCTGGCTGGCCATACTCTATGAATATTGTCACTCACTCATGTTTTCCAGCTGTAGAACCCCTTACCCAGCCTCCCCTCATATTAACATCTCCCATAGTCATAGTGTGTTTACCCAAGCTAAGGAGTGATCACCACCACAGTCCCAGGGAGCGGACTGCAGACTCTATCTGGGTTTGACCGGCACCCTACTGCTGATCCTGTCGGGGTTCCCAGGCTGCACTTGGTTGTCACAACTCCTTAGTCTCCTGCAGTCTGGGTCAGTTCCTCAGCCTTCCTCGCCCTTCATGATGCATTTGAAGAGGGCTGGTCCTTTACTCTGTTTGGGCCTGATGCTTTTTTCATTAGGCAGAGGTGATGAAGCTAGAAATGAGGTACCCATTGCACTGTGTCATATTGGGGTCCATGCAATAAACGTATTACAGGTGATACTAACCATTATCACCGGGTTAAGGTGTTGTCTGCCAGGTTTGTCCATCATGAAGTTACTATTTTTTCCTTTTACAGTGAATAAATATTTATTTTGAGGTCGATACTTTGAGATGGTGTGTAAATCTCAGGGATCTGCAAGATGACCCTGAACTTCTACAATTTCCAGGGTCTCTGAGACCACTCTCAGGTTCACTAATTCTCGAGGAGGGCTCAGAACTCACAGTTAGCGATTACTGAGTGAAAAGATTTAGAATTAAGTCAGCCAAGGGAAGAGGAGAGGCGTAGGGCAGGTTCCAGGTGAGATCCTAGTGTGAAGCTTCCCACCGGCCTCTCCCTGGAGTTGTATTGCCAGCTAGGGGAGCTCACCTCAGCCTTCATGTCCAGATATTTATCAGGTCTCAGTTGCACAGATGGCTGCCTGTCCATGCGGCTGACTTGGTCTCCAGCCCCTCTGAAGCTCGAGTGGACACTGTGACCCAAGACCTACATTCTAAGTCACACTGTTAGACTTAGACAATCTGGAGTAGCTGAGAGCTCGGAGGTAAACAGACACACTTCCCAGGCAGGACCTTCCAAGGACCTTGTGATTTCTTCTCAGGAGCCAGGGGAAAGGCCAGACGTGACCTTGGGCAAGGTTAATCTGCCCATACCTGTGCAAATATCCTTTTTCTCTTTAAACCTCCCATCAATTCAGGGCTTAAGGGTAGATTTTGTTACAGTGATGTTCTAGTGGTGATCCCCCCCACTTATTCTTGTGCATTCATTAGACAACTTCTGTAAGGAAAAGCTGTCTCTTGTAACTCATTTATTTATTCCCTTCTGTCAGTATGGACTCAAAGGTATTTCTCCTTTAGGCTGTTATAAGGAATATTAGACTATAATCAGTATTATCAGTATTTATTTTGCTGTTCAGATTGTTCCAGCTTTGGCCACTGGGAGCTCTTTTGGTTGGATTCTTGTGCCGTGGTTTTGTAGGGGGCATTTCCCTACCTTCTGGCACCATCTGTGTGTTCCCTGCCCCAGCCCAGGATTCAGTCACTTCCCCAAGGAGTGCTATTCCTTTTATTAGAAAAAGGTATTAGAAACCAAGGTCTGGTCGCTCTGTGTGGTTGTTGCTCATTGCTATCCAGCTGTCATTGTGTCTAGGCCCTCACAGCAGACAGTGTACATTAGCATGCTGGCTGTGTTTTGAATTCAGAATATTTTACGTTTTAGAACGGTAATGAGGTTCATATATTCTATATTTCTTAACATGCCCAGTTACTGCATCAGCACTTTTCAGTTAAATATATTCATCTAATAAAAGTTCAGGTCAGTTGTTGGCCGGTGATTATTTTTGGCACCAAATTTAGGAGGGGAAATGTGGGTTTGGGAGCTTTTTGGTTTTCAGGATTAAAGGATTTATTTGTGTAATAAGGCTAAGAACAGAGAAGTTGCAGGGAAACAGGACTTAGTGGAATTGAGACGCTTAAACACGGTTGGGATTTTATTGTCACTGTAGTTAAGTGCAGAGTACACATTATCGAGTCTTAGAAAACGTGCAGTCTGAATGATTTGAAAAATAAAGGTAAATTGTCTAAAATTCAAGATCATTCCTGTTGGGTTGCTGTTGCGTATAGAAAATAAAATTGTGCTAGTTTCTTTATCTTTAGTATTGTGGCTTTCCCTGCCCCAAATAAACCAAGAATATTTTCTCAACATAAAAAGTAAAGAGAAACTTTCCTTCTTGAACCTGATAGGGAAACAAACTTTTTTTTTTTTTTTTTTTAATGTAACCAGCTTCGGGATTATGAATAGATATATAGCTTTCTTGTCTCTAAGGGCTGGGGAAAGGAAAGAACAGATGGGACATACAGGAAGACACAGTAAACAGCAAAACCTACTGACCGCCCTTTTTCTTGACGAAGTGAAAAAGGAAAATCCCAATTCTGCGTTGTCTAGAAGAGACACACCCTGGATGGAAATATTTAGGAAGGTTAAAATTTAAGACCAGATGAAACAAAAAACAAGGGTCAATAGTAATATTAGAGATGTGGAATTCAAAGAAAACAATTGGGGCAGAGAAGGTTTTCCCTATTTTTGGATGCTGTTCACATGTAATCAACAGCAAGACTAAGATTTGTAACCAGGCATGTGAGTATTTATATGAAAACTTATAATATCAAATAGGATAAAGTAAAAACTGGTGGAAATCTATAATTGGATAAATGAAAACCTAGCAATATTGGAAGTGGGTAATTAAACTCATTTGCAGATCAAGCACAAAAAAAATACAGATATGAAGGATGTTTACAGTGGGATTAATAAAATTTAGTAAGTTGTACTCGATAACCATGGGATATTTATCAAAATTAAACTGAATAAACTAGGCCATTAGGAAAACTGTAACAAAGTGTTAAGGGGGAAAAACCCAACCTGGCAGTTCATGTTTTTACTATAACGTGGTAAAATAGAAAGTAAAAATTCGGGGCACGTGGGTGGCTCAGTCGGTTAAGCAGTCTGCCTTCCGCTTAGGTCATGATCCCAGGGTCCTAGGGTGGAGCCCTGCATCGGGCTCCCTGCTCAGCAGAGAGCCTGCTTCTCCCTTCCCCGGCTCTTGTGCTCTTGTCCTCCCACTCGCTCTCCCTCCCTTTCAAATAAATAAAATCTTAAAAAAAAAAAAAAAAGTAAAAATTACTTAGAAAGCAAAAGAACCTACTAAACTCTGAGTAAAGAAATAAAAGCTGATTACAGATAGTTACAGAAAAACTGGATCACTATCCAGTTACGGAGTGTGAATTGAGCAAGCAGCCTCCTTGCTTTCTCCTTTGTAAAATGGTTAATAAAAGCACCTACTTAGGATTCTTGGGGGGATTAAATGAGATAATACAGGTGAGATGCCTAAAAGCAGTCAGTGTCAGCTTCTCGTTGTTAGGTATGCAGGCACGGGATGTCACCCGATCCAGAGGCGCATGTATGACCCGAGTGTCTGCCTGTTAAATGCTCAAAAGGAAGCTAAGAGGAGTAGCTATTGTTTCAGGATGGAAAAAGAACAAACCTGAAGGGAGTCAGATCCGGATTTTGACACTTGAGTGTGCAACCTATTCATGATTTAAGACCGTTCTGTGTGGGCCAAACAAAACATCCTTCAGTGGATACAGTCCCTTCCCTGTTAGTGTCTATCTCTGTCTGAGTGGTTTTACCAAGAGAGAAGAGAAAGCGCAAGTGAATTCCACCGATCCAATGGAGAGTCAGTATCATGCAAACCACATGGTAATACATTGGAGTACTTGCAGTAGAATGCACAATTAAAAAAAAAAATCACCATTATTCAGAAATAAAAGTATAAACAGTACAGCAACCCCCGGATGAAGTTAGTATTTCAGAGGCTCATGCTGGTACTTGGGTTATGTTATTTTCTCAGTAGATTATGTATTTATTGAAAAAATTGGTATCCATTATTGATAGAATTAGGAATGCAATAAAGATTCCGTAGCCCAAACTAAGAGCCAACATCATAACTCACTGGTGGCTTACCAAAGGCATTCTGCATGCATGCCAGAATTGCTTTTATTACCATTGTTAACCCTTGCCATTTAATGTTGCTCTGGATGTTCTTGCCATTGAAATCAAGAAAAATAGGAGTTCGTAGGGAAAAGACAGTAACTTAAGAGATGATTTGACCACTTATTGGAAAACCCCATAGAATCAAGTGAAAACTGGTTAGAACTTAAAAGACATCGAAGTGCCCACTTACGAATGTATAACCACTGGCAGTGTCCTGTGTGGCAGCAGTAGCTAGTTAGGAAATGCAGCAGAGAGAGCAGCTCATGTGCAGTAGCATCAAAAATTCTAGAACAATTAGGGGGAGATTTCTTAAGTGGGCAGGACATAAAGGAAGAGAGGAGACAACAAAACTTGGGACTGAGAGAAGAGACAATGCTTCCTGATGTCCTGACTCCCGTTTTGATACATGTCCCCTACGGAGTGCCATGCAAGGATACCACTGCTTGCATTCTGATGTGGGAGCTGGGGCAGGGGTCGGGGGAGCTTTGGATAAACAAAAACAGTAAATCAAATGGTAAATGTGAATACAACAAGGAACGGGTATGTGATCCTTTGCGGTTTATAGTAGGGTAGAGAGGCCTCAACAGAGGAGGAGACCCTTGACAAAGGTGAGAAAGGGAGCCATGAGGATGGATCTGGGCAAAGTCCCTGTGAACCTGAGGTTGGAAAGTGCTCTCAGCAGAAAGACCTTTGTTGTTGGAGTTTGGAGGCTCGGGGGGTCCTTTTCTGAAGTGGTCAGAGAACTGGTGGGAGGCTGGGCTGTTGAGGACCGCTAAGGGTCTCGGAACTGTTGGAACTTCGGCTTTCACTCTGAGTCAGATGGGGAAACGTAGGGACGTAATTGGAAAAGTGACACGGTCCTTTGAAAGGATCATCCCAGCTGCTCTTCTGAAAATAAACCTTAAGGGGCAAGGACGGCAGGTAGGGGTTCCTTGTAGTCCCCAGTAGGAAATGACCATGGCCATGGGCAGATGGTGGCTGCCAGTGGGAAGAGGTGGGTATATCCTGGATCTGTCTTAAAGATGGGTCCAACAAGATTTGCGGACAGCTCTGGGGTTTGGGAGAGGAAGAAGTCATTATTGCAGACATGCTAACTCTTCCCACAGTATTTCATGCAATTCCATTTGAAATTCCGAGGACACTTGTGTGGGAACCTACGGTTGGGGATTCCTGAGGACGCATGGAAAACGAGCCTGGAGGTGTTGCTTTCTGTTTGGGGGGACATCTCACAGGCGTCAACCACTGAAGCTGTGATGGGGCTGTGATCTGTAGGCCAGGACACAGGGAAGCACATTGATCGATAGGCCTAAGACTGACACTCTTGTGTGTGTCAAGGTGGCTCCTATTATTGGCAAATGAGTAATGACCTTTTGGGAAAAAGAGATTAAAATTCCATACAGGATAAAGAAAGAAGACAAGAGGTTTCAGGTTTTTTTTTTTAAAAGCACGGAAAGCTGTCCGGATAGCCAACACTTGCTTTGCCCTCATCTGTGTGCTTTACATGATTTAGCTTGCGTATCTTCACAGTAGCTCCCTGAGGTAGAGACTAACTACCAGCCTGCTCTACAGCTGGGCCGCCAGAGCCACTCCCCCAGTGCGCTCACTGCTCAGAGGGTGCAGATGCCCAGAGCAGAGCAGAGGAGAGGGACAGGCCTTGGAGATTGGTGGACGCTGAAAGGTTTTAAATGAGCGTACACAGCATGAAGTAAGAGGAAAGATGGGGACAGGACATGAGTAGGCACTGTGCAGAAGGCGGCCAACAAATGAGGAAGCAGAGGGGATGTGCTTGGTGCTCAGAGGCAAGGAAACCCAGAGCCCACAGGGGTGCGCGTGGAACATGGGGATGCAGTGTGACATTTCTGGATGGTCACTTGATACTGTTTGCAAGAGCCAGAAGATTCACGTAATGTCCAGTCGTGAAATGACTGTGTTGTAACTTATCTCAAGGAAATATCCAGGGATCTACGTCAACGGACATGTGCCAGCTGCTGCCCAGTGCTGAGCTGTGTATTACTAAATATCGCTCGTGTCTGCCAGGAAAGCGGCACACTTGGTGCATATTTTTGGTAAGTTCGTGTTCATAAGAAAAGCTGGGTGTGTTGTCGGTAGACACATTTGTGTATGTATTTGCGCAGAAACAAAAATGGTAGAACACATACCCTTGCAGGGTTAGTAGTTTTTTTCTGAGTGTTAAGGTTGAGTTTTTAAATCATTTTTCATCATTTTCATTTTCTGTATATGAAAACACATGAACTACATAATTAGAAAATAAATATTAACCACTCCCATCTAAGTAGTGGGAACTAGAACAGTGGTCCCCTGTGTCCCACCCTGGGGTGGAGTGTACCAGTGGAGGTTTTTGGGTTGTACCCGAGGCACTTGGGTGGGCTCTCCAGCTGCTTCCCCTGTAAACTGAGACAGGAATAGTCTGGAATTGGTTTCCCTGCCCAGAAAGGGATGATGAGAGCAGCAGGGAGCAGGCAGAGGGGCCAGACAGCATGGGGCAGGGCCCCTCTGTGGCTCCCGTAGCCTCGCCAGCTTGTCCAGCACGGGAAGGTGGGCATGCGGATGGAGGGGGAGCTGATAGACCTGCTTGGTGCCACTGGTCAGTCTATGCCACGTGAATGTTTGAATAATTGGGTTGGATTGAGCCATGAAATTAAGTCAGTGATCTATTTTTTATAGTGTGTATACATATATATTAAAAAAATTTTTTTTTCTCACATTAAAGCAAAAATTTGGGGGCATATATCACCAGGCTCCTCCCATTTCTTCCTGTTGCTGCCATGCTGAGAGCAGAAGAGCTGCACTGAGGGAGACAGGAGGAAGGCCCCTATGCAGGCTATCCATTAACTGGGGAGCGGTGGCAACTGTAACTCTTTTTCTAGAAGAGAATTCTGGGAACGTTCACACAGCCACTTCTGAAAGAGTGGATTGTGAACTCGAGTGTCATGAAGCTCCCTGGCTGGTAGATGGGGAGTCTGGACTGCAGCCAGAGAAAGCCCCCTCTGATGGTTTGGGAAAGTGTGTATCCAAATCTCTCAGGGCTTTCTCATACCCTGTGGACTCTGTTTAGGCACTCTGGAGGACAGATGGGGCCTGTGACGGCATGCAAAGTGGCTTGGAGGCTGTGGGGAGGCCGTCTGGTCTGGTCTTTGCTTTTAGGTACCGGATGACTTTGCTCTAGCTGTCCGTGGTGGTTCCCTCTGCACTGCTGGCCTTCACCTGGCCAGGCTTAGACCCTGCAGGCTAGGGTAAGCACAGCATGTTTGCCTTGAGCAGCTCTTTGTGGAGTGAGTCTCCTGGTGGTGCACTTGTGGCCAGGGCCACAGCCATCTCTGGTCATTGTTCCCATAGGGCTGAGGGTCCGTGTGGTCCCTGGACTGGAGCTGTCCAGGGCTGGCATAGCCGGAGATCTCCTGAAGCAGGATACAGGGGCGTGGTGGCAGCCATCTTGCTGTTGTGCTGGTGGGGAAATGTGGCCTCCTATCCCTGAATGGGCTGTGAGTTGAGAGGTATCCTGCACTGGGACAGTGAGCTGGTGATACGCATTTTCTCAGTCCTGGTCCTCTAGGCCCGCCCTTTACTGACGAGCAGCTGTCACTTTGGTTTCTGTTAGTTGTGTGCCTGCCCTGTGCTATTCCCTGCTGGAGTGCATGTCTCACTTCCTTTCTGTCTCCCTGGTAGATGCCTGTTTCCCTGTAGGTCCTCTCATCTCGCTGCCAGGGGAGTGTGGAAGCCTGCTGAGGGCCCTCGCTGGCAGGTCCCTAACCCCGGTGAGGAGGAGGCCTTTGTTGGCGAAAGATGTGATTGGCTTGGCCATGCATTTGAGAGTTCTGCTGCCACGTGAGGTGATTTGTGGGGATGGTGCCAGGTGGCAGTGTCTGGGGATCAGAGCACCAACTCAGGAGTCCGGAATGCAGTTGAGGTCTGCTCGTGCGGTCTCATGGCCTTGGGCAAGTGTCTGTTCTCTGGCTGCGGCAGCATCCTCTGTTACAGGAGGCGGTACAGGACCCGCCTTCCTAGGTGGTCATGTGGATTACACTCGAGGACTCTTGTCAAACAGCCCACTGCTGATTGGAGGACCCAGTGCTTCCTTGAATTCCATGTAGGTTTTGCTCATCACAACACATACTTCTGTACCTTTAGTTAGCCTCGTGTTGGAGCAGAATAAGGAAAACAATGGCAGGGCTTTGTGTCTATGTGGTTTTGGGCCCTAGCTCTTACAGTTCAGCTGACAGATGTGGGAACGGTGCCCTGGGAGCCCCGGCCTGCTGTCCTTGGCCTAATATATGTGCTTTGGTTGTCCTGAACTATGGATGGCACCTGGGGATGTACTCTGTCCCATAGCCTGTCCCCCTGGGAGCTCCTATACAGCCTTTTTCTGTGAAGTCTGAGTCACCCTTCCCGCCTTGCTGGTTTGACCTTTACAGCCTCAGGAACTGTCTTTCCTAGGCTCCCAGCCAGGGTTGGCTAGTGGGAGCATTGGCAGGAGATTAGGTGGAGGGAGGAAGGGGGAACCAGGACCTTGCTCTCGTTCCACTTTAGTGGGAGTTTTATCACAATGGCTGTATCTCCCCCGTGGTCTCAGTTCTTGATGGGCAGCCCCTGACATAGTTCTGGTTTATGTGCACGGTCCCTCTTCTGGATTCTGGGGGTGGTGGTGCCTACGGGCCATACTGACTAGGGTGTTTGCTCCTTAGTGCACCGTCACTGGTATACATGTCAGCATGACATCCCTCTGGGTGCAGTACCTTGAGTGTTCCTGGGGCCCTGATGGGACCCTGATGGTTCCCCTAACGTGAGCAGTTTCTCCAGGGCCGTGACTGCATTATGGCTGCAGTGTTACCCAAACCTTTTCCAAGGCCTCTTGCCACCACCAGCCCCTTCTGTTTCCAGGATGCTGTTGGGCTTCATCATCGAGTGTGGATTGTAGGCCCATCTCTGTGTCCCTGGGAAACAGCTGTACTTAGGACACAGGTAGCCAGTTGTAGGCTTCATGGTAAGGCTCACCATTCTAGCCCCGTACCAGTGGAGTAAAGAGTCAGTTGATATTTGTTGAAAGAATGATAAAGCATGAAGAGACAGCTAATCACCGGATACACGTCAAGTAGCAGCCATTCGGTAAGCATACCCCTTGCTGCATCTGACAGAGGGTTGGCATTAATTCAAGCTGACTGCACACCCAGTGTGGTTCTCACGGCAAGCCTGCGAGACGCAGGTGCACATACCCCGTTGTCTGGATGAGGAACCCGAGGCACAGAGAGATGCAGTTTGATGGGGGCAGCACAGCTGATGGGTGACTGCGCTGGGGGTAGAAGCCCAGGCTGACCAGCTCCAGAGCCTTCAACCAGCCTGTCAGCTGTACAACACACAAGAACAGCGTGTTTCCCCTTCAGCGAGTGAAGCGGACATGGAGCTCCCGGGTAACATATTAGCACCTGGATTCCGGATGATTAGGGCTGGTCCAGGGTTGCAGGTGGGCCAAGGTTAAGCAGCTGTCAATGTAATTTACCACATCAGGAAGCTGGAGGAGAACCCTGCCATCTTCACTGATTCTGAACAAGGCAGTTGAGAAAATTAATCATCGCTGATTTTTAAAAATCATAAACCTTAACTAGGAACTAAAAAAGTTTTCCGTAATAATAGAGAGCAAGTTAGAATAGCAGTCAACATTATTTTCAGTGAGGCGATGTGTTCCCGTTATAATAGGAAGAGGCAGCGAAGCTGACACTTCAACAGTATTGGACATTTTTTATGGAAGCTTTAGAGAAAAACCGATAAATAGGAAGATGTGATTACCTATCGATGATGATTATTGGGCTTAGAAAACCCAAGGGGATAGACTCAATTATAAATAAGGATAGCTAAGTAGCTAATTGTACAAAAAGTGTTTGCATATATCACAGGAGTAGCTTTTCTATTACAGTAATTGGAAAAACAGTAATGAAAAATAGATCTCATTCATAGTGGCCATAGAAGTACTGAAGTATCTCAGTTTCACCAGTGACATATAGGCTGGGCCTGGATAAGGCCCTGTCCACAGCTTATTATATATTTGGATGGAACACTCTGTTCTGTCAATTTACATCTTTTATTCAGTTCCTTTAAAATCCCAAAGGAACCTTTTAAAAGAAAAAAAACCATCTGTCCATTTTAAGTTCATCTGGAAGAATAACTTCGTTAAAATCTCCATGCAGACTTCAAAAATGAGAGGGCATGGGTCAGGGAGACCACTGTGCTGGTGATGCAGGCCTGCTGAGGAGTGTTGGAGATGAAAGTGCTCTGGCCGGTGCTCTGGCGGGGAACAGGCCATCTAGGCAGCTGGGGACAGCCAGAGCAGAGGCACGTGGGCCAGTAAGCGAAGGCTGCGCAGCCTGTCAGTGGTTCTGGTAACGTGGGTTTACTCTTCAGGAAAAGTAATGGTGATTTCGTACATGCCTTCCCCCCCACCCCACCGTAGTTCCACCACCCAGGGCAAACCGCTTCTGGCATTTCCATGTTGAATATTTTCCCATGTGTATAAACTACACCTGTTGCTTTTTTTTAAGAAATGATATACATATATTTTTATCTGCATTTTGCTTTTAAGCATGACTATTTTTCCGTGTGAATAAATACATGTTTGTGGTTTATTCTTTACTAGCCGTGTAGGACAGACCACTTCAGGAACTATGAAGGGGTTAGGCTCCAGTGCCCTCCACCATCCAGGATACATAATGGGGCCAGCCTCCCATCCCTCGGAGAACTGGGGAATAGTTACTGAGACAGGTCACTGTGCTTTCTGGTTCAGTGAGGATCCCCAGCAGAGCCCAAGGTTATCAGGCCCCTCCTGCACACCTGGTGGGGGGAGCAAGTGAGCCATTGCAGCCCGTATTATGCAGGATAGAGAGCTGACCATACTCAGCGCAGAGCTCTCCCGGGGTGAGGAGGCCACATGCTTGGGGTGGTACTGGATTCTGTAGCTGTCAGCCTAGGGGCGACTTCGGGAGGTATGCCGGCAGAGCCCTTCGGCTGAGCCCTCACCTGATTCTGGTCATGGTCATGCTGCAGCGCGGTGCACCGGTGAGTTGGGGACTTGGGGCATGCAGTGGCGTACTCCAGCTCGCTTGGCTTTTTCATGCCCAAATAGGGTTGTCTTTTAGGTCTCCTTAGCCAGAAGCTGACCTGCTGGCCAGCTTTATCCTTCTGTCCTCTCCCTGCTCTTTCAGGTTATCGAGCACAATCCAGTGTTTCAGGTAAATGTTGAGATTACTGAAGCAAAATTCAGTTCATTTGAAGATGACTTGCCCTCTAAGTTTTTCTGGATTCTACTGTGAGTGAGAAGGAAGTTTTTTATGTTTCTTGACATTGGTCTGTAGGTTAAGTTGGTCACGTTACATGCAGTGCCGTGACATCTTTTACTAGTGGGGATGCCTGCATGGCCATTGTAGGGTCCTGTGTAGAGGCCGTGTGTCAGCTTTAAGCCCTCCGGCATCCGTGGCTTGGTGGGCTTGTGTAGCCAACTCTGGAAGGGTGTGATTTTCAGACATTGTATGCGGTGATGGCACACTGTCAGATGGTACAATGTTCCGTCTGGGGTCACGTAACCCAACACCCTGCCCCGATGGCAACAGCAGGTCAGCAAGGTGTTTTTTCTCCGGAGCAGGGAGTCTGGAGGCCAGGTGCAGGGCGCTCAGCGCATCAGCTTTCGTTCCCCTCTCCCAGCCCTGCCTTCTTCACTCGCAGCTTTCTCAGGGTGCCAGTGGGCAGTGCTCAGCCTGAACTCTGGGACCTTGGGTGCACTAGAAGACTTTGAAGGGGAGGCGAGCATGGCTAGTCTGAAGGGAGTCCACTTTCCCATAGTGGTCTTCCGTTTGTAACCTTAGAGACTTAGGGCCCAGGACTTCTGCAGGCTCTCCTGTCCACCTTTCCTTCACGACAGTGAGTCCTTCCCCACCACCAAGCTCTCTGTGGCGCAGCACCCCCTGGGCACATATAAACACAATCTTCCAGAGCCCCAGACCCAGGACACTTCAGAGTGATGGCTTCAGGGAGGTGCCTTGTATGGATCCGTTCATGCAGGCATCAAGACCGCCTTGGGGCTCTGTTGCCAGCTTGGCCTCCCTCATGCACTGGTTTTCCTAGGCGGGCATGTTGAGATGTTCTGAGGTGAGATACAGCATAGGGGGGCCCTGGGGGTGGGGTCAGCCCTTACCTTTCCCACCCTTCTGCTCTCGTCTTAGCAGCAGCTGCTTTTACGGGGAGTCCCATGAAAGCAGCGGTATATGTAAGCCCGAGCAGTTCCTTTTAGCTCTGGGAACATTTCGTCACCGGGAGGGGTTGTTAACCGCAGAAGGTCCCAGAGCACCTGTGGTTAGGGGCAGTGATTCTCAGTGGAACTGTGGCATCTGCAGGAGTAACCAGAGTGTCAGGTGCCAGATGAAGGGACAGGCTGTAAAGAGAACGTGATGACACGTGTGCTCATACAGTAATTAGCTAATACAGTTTAGCCTATGATGTGTCACCAAGTGTTCTAGGTGCAGTCTGTCTTCCTTCCTGTTACCAAACTACTGCCTCTTACGTCCCTTTAGAAAAACACAGTTATGTTCCCGTCACTGACTTGTTTTTCAGCAGTGTATACTGTTTGTGATGGAAGCCTGTAACGCTGATGTCCAGCAAAATTAAGTGGGATCTATTTCTGATGTTGTTGACATGGTTTTTACCTAATTTCCCCATCGTTTGCATAGCATACATGCTAGCACACAGCTAGTAGAGGGACACAAGGCTTTGATCATTCTTCTTGCTTCGTAGGTAACGCGGAGTATGAGCTACACAGCTTTCATTGAATCCTTATGACATAGATGAGAAATGGCTCAGAATGACCTGGTTTTTATCTTACAAAACTCAGTAATAATAAGCATTAATGTACATATTTAAATATTGCTTTTAAAAGTAGCTTAAAATGATGCATCACTTGATGCCTTCCTTCATTGATTTCATAGTGGCTTTCATAATATCCCTTGAACCATGTTTCAGTATGTTTATTTGAACTGAAAAATGGAATTGGACCTTTCGGGGGAAGGAGCACCATCCTGACAGTGCAGACTGCCGGTGCTGCGTGGGCTCCGAGGCCCCGTCTCCCTTAGCTGCAGCTGCAGAGTGCTGCGATTGTGATGAAATGACATTTAAAGCACACGAGCATTGTATTTAAAATACTTTTTTATTTGGCAAAAGGCGCCTGAGTCTAGCAATGAGTAGTACTGTCCCCCAGCCCCATGAGCCTCCTGGAAAACAGGCAGTCACGCTGTTCTCTATGCGTTCTAAGCTTTCGATCACCGTCAAAGTTTCTGCTAGGTTTAGTTATTCCGGCTGGGCTTGTGTTATTAATAATTGCAACAGTAACTTGATTTTTCACATGAAGATTTCAACTCCTGGAATGTATAAGTTTTTGTTAAAACTAGAATTTTAATTTACGTACCTGTTTTTATCACAGGGAAGGTGCTAGGGGATAAAAGACTTCAAAGCCCAACAACACATTCAGGGAAAAAGCCAGAGTTGAGGGGAGTAGCGTGCATGTGTAGGGAGACTAGTGAGTGACGAGGAGTTCCTTACTGAGTGGATCCCAGGCCATAGCCTCTCACCCTTGTCCCAGCCCGTCTGCCAGCTGGAAGCTGCACCGCAGTGGGGAGAAGCATGGACGGCGGCCGGAGCTAAGCCAGCAGGAGAGCACTGGGCTCCCTGAGGTAGAGGAGCTGGTGTTAGTGTCAAGAACTTGCTCTGACAGAGGCGGCGTGTCCTGTGTGTCAGAGTCAGCTGTTCCTGTTTAAAATGGAAACTTCGAGTACAGAAACCTACACAGAGAATGCAGCCTCTCATGTGTTTCCTCTTTTCCCTGTAACATCAAGTCGTTAGACATTTTCACGAAGATGTGTTTTCTAGAAGTTCAGCATAGCCTTCAGTTTCACTTGTTCCTTTTCATTTCATTAAATTCAACAAAAATCAGATGCTTTTATCCTTGTTAACTTGTACGATGTTCACTGTAAAATGGTCTTTATGAAGTCACTCATGTATGCCTGTCCCAGGCTCTCCGGCCACAGCTGTCACAGCACCTGAAATTCCTTGGCGCTTACTAGGACCCAGGCACTGTTCTCAACTTGCATCAAATCTCTACTTAATCCTCCCAAAACTTTGTGGTAGGGAGTGTTGTTCCCATTTCACAGGTAGGGAACACTGAGGTGAGAGCTTACGTTGCTTGTCCAAGGTCAGGTAGCAGAGTCAGGGGTGGAGCCAGGATTTGAATCCAGGCCGCTGTCCTTGGGGTTTTGCGCTGCTCACAAAGCACGTGTGTCAGAGAAACCTTTTCTGGGTGTTTGGATTGTTCTGATTTTTCTTTGTACTTTATTATTTTTTTAAAAGTATGTTTTTATGAGATCGACGGGGCGGTGACTTTTGAGGAGGAAGCTGGACAGAAAACAGCCCAAGGGATTTGGTGGCTTACTGAGCACACACCAAGGGGCCTGAGGTGGGATGTGGTGGCTGGCTTCCTTCCCTTGTTCCTTTTCTGCGACTGTGTAGCCCTGCCCGCTATCTGAGCTCCACCAAGTCGGGGATCTCCCATGTGCCTGCAGCTCTTGGCGTTGCAGGGTAAGGAGGAGCCTCTGCCCCCGTGAAATGGGCACTGGGGTTCTGATCGCTGAGCGTCCAGAAGACACATCTGTGAGTTTGCTACGGTATCAAAATCTTGTTTTTTCCCCCGCCTCTGAAGCCCGTGCCCGTGACTCTCCCTGTTGACTAGTTTGAAGCCCGCAGGGCTGTGCACAGTGACGATGGGGAGGCCGTGTCCCCAGAGCGTGGCCTCCGTGAGGCACGGTACCCTGCATGTGTCGGTTTGTCTTTTTCATCGTAGGAGCCTCAGGGTCCGCTCAGAGGAAGATGAAAGGTGGCAAAGTCAGTCCTACTCACTTGCACACGAGCCAGCCTGGCTGGTTGTGTGGGAACCTTGTGGTGCCCAGTGGAGGTCAGCCAGCACCGGCTCCGGCGGCCGGAGTGCAGTGCGTTCAGCTACAGCTACTGCAGGTAAGAGCCGGTGAGCCCGGAGGATGCTGGTCACAGGGTGGGAGCAGGGGCCAGGCTTCGGGGCGCGTCTCCCAGAGCCCCCACCCTCCAGTGCTCCATCCCCACAGGAACTGCCCCCCACGCTGCTTCTGACGTCCTAAGTCCTGGATGATGTCTCCATCACCCCAGCTTCCCCCTTCCTCCCGCCCTGTCCTGCTCTGTTGGTCTGAGCTTCTGTCTTTACTAGGATTGACGCTTCTGTGTCCCCATGAGGTGAGCAGTGAGCCACGGGACACCTGGCACAGCCCTGCCCCTCCCTAGACCCCACTGCTCTTTTCAGGGCTGGGGTGAAAGGGCTTTGCTCACGCAGCTTGGCTCTTCTGTGTCTGGGGAGCATCCGCAGTGCGCCGAGGATAGAGTCTTTATGTGCTAAGGATGCTGGCTCCCTACCCCCTCACCTGCTCTTCTTCTCTACAAAATGAGCCCCTCAAGGGCAGGCCAGCCACCTCTTGGGCTGTGCCGGGGCCTAGCAGGTGCCTGCAGCTGGCAGCCACCCCTTGAACGCTCACTGGACACATTGACTGCAGCTCTGTGGGCACCTTTGTCTGTAGTGTCCTTTTTGAGGGTCCAACAGAGGGACAACGAGTTGGGACTGTTTGGGGAGAGAAGAGGCTTAGAAGCTGAGGCTATGTAGCTCTGACCTGGCCTGATCTCACTGCCACCTCGTCCCTGAGCGTCTCCTGTGTTCATGGTACTCTGGGGCCGTAGAATACCATGGGCCTGGGAAGGCACAGATACCCAAGGACTTCTGAGTGCCAAGCTGACTCCGAAGAGGAGGGTGGCCAGATCCTGGGGGTATGTAGTCCTGGGAGAAGCTTGTTGAGGAGATAGGACCGAGCTGGTTATGAAGAGTATAAAAGGGTGGATGGCCTAGGTGGAGCTTGGGGAGGGCCTGGAAGATGGGGCCAGTGAGCATCCTTGCTCTTACAGAAAACAAGAAGCTAATGTGAGCTTTTGGTGGGAGTTGGAAGACTGGTCTGCAGAGGTGAGCAGGAAAACAGGTCTCTTCTTTCCAGGTGTGGGGCCAGGGTGTTGGAGCAGTAGAGAGGCCAGGGCTCCCCTGAGATGGGGGCTGTGGTGGTTGGGGGAGGAGCAGCAGAGCCCTTCTGAACATGCTCATGGCTGGAAGGTGAGATGTGGGGAAGGCAGGACTGGAGGTTCTGACGGAAACTTCAAGGAAGCTGATACATGGCAGAAAAGGCGTTCATTGGAAAGGGAGAAGTTGCTCTTTAAGATATCCAGTTGAAGGGCACCTGGGTGGCTCAGTGGGTTAAGCTGCTGCTTTTGGCTCAGGTCATGATCTCAGGGTCCTGGGATCAAGTCCCGCATCGGGTTCTCTGCTCAGCATGGAGCCTGCTTCCCTTCCTCTCTCTCTGCCTGCCTCTCTGCCTATTTGTGATCTGTCTCTGTCAAATAAATAAATAAAAATTAAAAAAAAAAGATTTTAAGACATCCAGTTGAAGGCGTGAGCCTTGAGGCAGAGAGAACTCACTTTTCAATTCTCTACCTTTCCCTTTACCAGTTAGTGTTGTCTTGTTACTTAAGTACTCCGGGCCTCAGTTTTATTGTCTGTGGGGATGATAGTGCTTGGCACAGAAGGTTCTTGAGGCCAGGGAAGGGCTGGGCTGATGGGGGCGGTGGCATCGGGAGTTGAGTGGCAGGGCCATGGGCCGCTGTGGGCTGGGTGTGCAGGTGAAAGCTAAACAGTTAGATAGTGTCCCTTTTCTTACTTGCGTGATTATCAGGAGCCTATGTGCCTCCCTCTCTCCAGAGACCGGTGATCTTTTGTCTCTTCCAGCTTGACCGTGGTTTGGGGCAGAGGTGGGCCTTCTCATGTGCTGTGGGGTAGCCACTGGAGAGCTGCTGCGAGCCTCTGCCAGAGTTCAGGAGCAGCCTACGGGAGGGAAATTCAGGCCTAGGCTAAGGGGAGGTATTGAATGTGGGGGAGTTCCAGGGAAGGGGCCTGGGAGCGGGGAGCAACCAGATGGCAGGTGGTACGGGCCTCAAGCTGGGAACAAGATGAGAGACTGAGGACCAGGAGGAAAGGTAAATAGCCCCCAGCCCCTGATTCCAGTGACTGCTGGGTCCTCAGGCCTCACCGGGCTCCCTGTGTGGCCTCGCCTGGAATCCAGGGGCTGTGTATCAGAGTGACGGGGACTCCTCAGGCCGGAGTGAGGAATGTTGCTGTGCTGGATAAATGAAACATGCCATTGCCTCCCCAGGATGAGCCCTCAGGCGAAGCAGCCTCATCGTCGGTTCTCAGCCCGCAGCCTTCCGCCCTCCACCCCCTGTTCGCTGTCGATTTGCCCGTCTATGTCCTCCAGGTCTGGATGCCTTACAGCTCTTTGGGTCCGTTAGTAAGACTGTCAGGAAGCTTTTGGCTTTCTGAGGCTTGTTGCTGAGGTGGGGCTCTAGTGGACACTCACTGGGTTGGTGGCCGGGACGTTTTGCTGCTTTCTAGAAAAGGTGGGTAAATGACCGAGGAACAAAAGACTAAGAAAAAAGCTCAGGTTTGCTCCCCCTTTTAGCTCCTCTTTGTAAATAAGGTGAAATTTAATACACTTGAAATATTTTCTATTTAGAGACTCTAGTCACGGGACACCTGGGTGGCTCAGCCAGCTAAGCAGCTGCTTTTAGCTCAGGTCATGACCCCAGAATGTCCCATGTCAGGCTCCTTGCTTAGCAAGAAGCCTGCTTCTTCCTCTGCCTGCTGCTCCCCCTGCTTGTGCATTCTTTCTCTCTGACAAATATCTTTAAAAAATAAAATAAAATGCTCTTTGACTATATAAAAAAAAATTTCTAGTCACTTTCTCCTATGGGAAATAGGCTGGCCAGGGTTTGTTTTTAAAGATTTATTTATATATTTGGGGCGAGGGGCAGGGGCAGAGGGAGAGGCGGAGAAACCCAAGAAGATTCTGCACTGAACATGGAGTGGACATGAGGCTCGATCTCACAACCCTGACATCAGACCTGAGCCAAAACCAAGTCAGACGCTCAACTGTGTGTGCCACCCAGGCATCCCTAGGCCAGCCAAGTTTTTGACCTATGGGAAAACAGACGCAGGAGAGTTAGTTTGCTTAAGTAAGTGCATAAACCATGTATTGGTGGCAATAGGTAATTCAGATTTGGCTATAAAATAAAGTAGGTAGCTTATCAAATTTTTAACAGTTCAGCCTTAAATATGTATTTTTAAAAGACCTACACATATAATTTTAGTTTTCTTGTATTCAAATTGGGCTGTTGAATGTTTTCCTTAAAAGGTCAAAAATAAATACCGAGTAAAGCGCTGGTAGACAGAGGTGTGGGTGGGGGTCCCAGGCAGCTGGAGTGGGGGTTCCTTCCAGTGCAGTTTGGGATCGTGTATTCAGAAAACCTCACGGATGTCGACTCCATTCTGCCTGGTATTCCCACTCAGGAGATCATTCTTAAAGAAATGTGGCAGTGCACACATAATTGGCCAAAAGAGGTTTGCCATCGCCTCAAAGCTAATGCTGGGGGCGTGGTCTTCCAGCACGAGGAGGTGGGCTGGGTGGGCGGTCGCGCAGCCATCGATGACAACCACAGGCGGTCAGGAACTGAGAGAGGAGCTTCCCCACACGGAACGGGGAAGGGCTATAAATTGAACAAGGACATTTCCGAGGAGATCTAGAACACAGTAGCATTAAGTTCACTTTGCCTTTTTGTTTACACTCAAGTTTCTTTCTTCAAGGAATATATGTGAAAATAAGGGGAAAACAGTTCGCTTTAGGAAAGTGGGAGGTGCCCTCGCTGGCCGGCCCTGTAGATTGTGATGCTGGTCGTGTGTGGCCACCCCGCTGCCTTCTGGGAGGTGGTCCTGCACTGCCCCGGTCCCCGGCTCTGCTCCTCACTACTCTGCTTGGTTTTTCAGGAGGTGCTTCCTGCAACTGGAGGGGCTGTCGGGCCTGAGGACGTGCAGTGTGCGGGGAGCACCATCAACCTTCGGGACCTGCAGTGACCGCGGCCCTTTGCCCCAGGGACCCAAGGGCCGCGCCTCCAGCCAGTGGCCCTGAGACTCCGTTAGGTGGTCTTACAGACCTGGGGGAGATCCCACTAGGTTTCTGCTCAGGAGGCTCACTGAGCTCCTCGAAGACTTTTGGGCTCGCTTCTCAAAAATGTTTTTCGTACGTTTTATCAGGAACCGGTTTGGGGCAGTATTCATGGAAATCGCCTTATAGGAACATGAGGCAAGGCCTGCCCTCAGGGCCAAGCACATGCCTTTGCACACGGATGTCCCTTGTCCCATTTGAGCGAAGCCATGGAGCCCCTGCTGCATGAGAAGAGACTTAGGCAGGAGGTAGGGTGGAGTACAGATTCCCTAGTCAGATAGGACTTCATCTGTGGTAAAAGCAGATGGGATCTTTCACCTTCCGTGCCTCAGCATTTGGCCTGAGAAAGATCTAGAAACTCTTTACCCTTTCTGAGAGCTAGCAGGCTGGTTCCCATCCCCTGGGGTGGTGGCTGTGCTTGGGCTGATTCTGTCAGCCCGAGGGGCAGAAGTGGTCCCGTTGTCACAGTGAAGCCAAATTCGAATCCCTGTTTTGGCAGAGCAGGCGGGGGAGCTTGTGTGAGGGGGAAGGAGATGGGGGTGAAGAGGGGCACACTGGGTTAGCGACCCCTCTGCATGGAGGCCAAATGTAAAGCTCCTAATTTGGGGATGGATGGTTGAGGTAAACTTTACGTTTTTCTAAATTCTGTATTTGGGTATTCACGTTTAATACTAATTTGTCCATGGTTTCTAAAGTCACGGTCTGAATCCTGAACATGATGTGTGGGGCAGCGAGAATGGTGTGTCTGCTTGTCCAGAATGCACACGTGCATGTTCTGTGTGGCCATGTATTTTTACGGAGTGCGGTCTGTCTTGCACAGGAGGCGAGGCGATAACCTTGCACATATTTATTTGTTTGTTAGTGGGACTGGCCATGGGGTCACTCAGAAATGCTGTTTTTCGCCGTGTACCTTTGAGGCTTATGTTGATCCAGATGCTGTTTTGGTTCTTGAATTTGGAATTGTCCAAACTCTGCCTGTTCTTTGTTTCTTCATTTCTGAGTTTTTGGCCTTGGCTTTTGGGAATGACCCCAGCATTTGGTGGTGAGTCCTATCTCTGTCCTCCTCCTCTGAGGTGCTGTCTCTCCAGGTACTTCTCCACCCAGGGAGAACTCGGGCCCTGTCAGAAATGGTTTTTACCCACAGAACTCTGTGCTGTGTCACAGACTAAAGTTTTGTCCGCCCGTCTCCTCAGCCTCCAAGTCACCAGCAGCCCCCTCCCTCCATGAGGAGCCAGCCTGCCTGCCAGGGTGGTCTTGGGGGCTGGGTCGCCTAGTGGCCGCACTGCCCTGTCCTTCTGCTGGGAGGAGGGGCCGGGCCATAGGAATGCTCTCTCTGGGCTGGGTGGTTAGAACATTCCCCAGAACGTTCTCCTGGGAATGTCCACCACTGATATGACTGGTACTGGCTGTCAGTTTTCTGGGCACTGAGTTCTGTGGTGACCATGGGCCCAACTTCTAGTACAAATGAATAAAAATTTTTGTACAGTCATGTACTGATGGCGTTACTTGGCTTTACTTCACGGGAGTGTGTGTATAGTGTGGATGTCATGTTTTGTTTTCAGTCAGTAGCGAGAACCCTCTTACCCGCCTAGCTTGTTGCCTCCTTTCTTGTCTCCGCATATCACACCTCAGTGTGGAACTGGCCTTCGTGTCTCAAAGCAGCCACCTTACCTGAGGGCCAGATGAGCTCCTTCCTCAACCATGGGCCTAGGGCTCAGGGATTAGAGGAGGGGGTACGGATATCGGAACCAGCTTGCCTCCTTAAACAGGCCATCAGGCCACCAAAGAGGGGGAGTTTATTTCACATGAGTAAGGAAATGTACAGTGGGAGGCCTGGAGCGGCACGGCGACAGGGTGACAGCCGCCGCGGGCCCACCCGCCCTGCCCCTGCTTCCTGCTGATGTCCTTGCTGGGCTGTGGGTGGAGCGGCCAGCTGGTGCCGGGAGGCTAGGTGCAGAACAGCAGCTGCTCATCCTTGTCCTCCTCTGTCTGCACGTGCTCAGGCTCCTTCTTCACCTTGAGAGCTGGGGGCCGGGAGCGACTCACCAGTCTCCTGCCTCTCTGCAGAGCGAGAGGACTCTGTGAGCTATGCCCCGAAGCCTCACTGCACCGGAAGGTGCCGCCCAGGTCCTGAGCGTGCCTGGAAGCCAGGGAGCTGGGGCTGTGGGGTTCCAGGGACGTACTGGCCTCCCCCATCAGCCCACGGGCTCAGGGCTGGAGCTGTCCTGAAATGACTTGGGAGTGAGCCTCCCCAGCATTTCCAGAGCCTGTTCCCTGGGTTGCAGGCCCCTTGATGTGTGTGTGTGTTGGGGCGCACCTGCAAACACACGGGCAAGTACCTGGCTAAACAGAGCCCGCTTCCTTTGCTCCAGGGATTTAAGGGGAGACCCCACAGTGTCTGCCGACTCCGTGTGACAGCATGGAGAGCGCTATTCTATTCAGAGAGCAGCCTCTGTCCGCTGGAGGCTGTATCTGGGCTCAGGCCTGCTTTAGGGAGCACCCCTCCTGCTCCCAGGGCCTGAAGAAAGTGGCTGCTCTAGCCTTTGTCTATGGGGCAGTCAGGGGAAACCCTAGTGATGGGGGATGAGCTGGAGTGATGGGCTCTGGCTGGAGTGTTGGTGGAATGGTGGGACCCTATGGGGGCTGAGCTGCACCTGGGAAGGACTGGGAGGGGGCTAGCTAGGCCAGTCTCCGCCCCCAGGAGTGCGTGTGCTGGATGACAGGCAGCCCCAGAAGGACTTGCTGAGGAAGACAGTCCCAAGGGGCAGTAGGACTGGTGGGCCAGGAACGAGACAGCCTGCTCTATCCTGGCCTTACTCGGATGGCCCCGTCTTTCCCCCAGTGCCTCAGCAATTAGCAGCTGCAAAACGGGGAGCCAGGCTTGGCTGTAGTTCCCCAGCTCCTCTCAGCCCCATAGTGCCTGGTCATGGGGCCCTTGCCCAGCAGTGACTCCCCGGGGCCACCCTGCCCACCTTCTTCTTGATCTCAGCCTGGGCCCGGGCCTGGGCCCGCTGCACACGCTCCTCCTGCAGCCGCTTCTGCATCATGACCTTCTCCTCCCGGAGTCTGGATGCAGGGTCAGCACAAGACGATTAAGAACTGGAGGCACTGGGGAAGCTCCCAGATCTGCTTCCCAGTGCCTCACATCCAGCCTTCAGTCAGGCCCTGGCCCTCCCTCTAGGAGAACACTCCCCTCTCCTCTCCACCCTTCCCTGCCAGGCCAGGTTGGCCTCTAAACCTTGTTCTTGAGGGTTCCTGACTTAGGTCCATCTGCTCATACCCCTTGGAGGGTGGGTCCATGCTGCCTGCTTCTAGCATTCTGACACTGCCAAGTCTTCCTGCCTTCCCCTGCCACTAAACTGGGCTTCCTTGGCTTCCCCCCCGAGTCTGCATCTTCCCTCCCTGGGTCTCTGGCAATGACGATCTCTTCCTCTCCCAATCCAGCAGGAAAGATGGCCACTGCTGTCCCTTGTCCTTGGGGTGAGGCCATGCTGTCCACACCCTCACTTTGGCTCTGGGCCCCCTGAGCCCACATCCTCTCCCTCTCCAGACTAAGTTAGGGGTCCTCTCTGGAAGACCTCTTAGCATGGAGCACCAAGCTCCTGTCTCCCTTGGTTTGGGGGCTCTTTGAGGACGGGTCTGTATCCGACCTCTGTCCTCAGGGCTGGCCTGGGCCTGCCCAGAGCAGAAGCAGGGGTGTGGAGGGCGTTGTGAGGCGGCTGGTCAGACCGCATCAGGGCGGGGCAGGGGCCTGGCTCTTACCGCATGCGGCGCTCCTTCTCCTTGGCCTTCTCGGCCTGCTCGATCTTGATCTGGGGCACCCGCTCTAGATTTTCCAGCAGCTCGTCCAGGTGGTGCTCGATGATGGTGAGCATCTGCACGGGGCCCAGGTTGGACTCCTGCTGGCTGCTGATGCATTGCTGGTACACGTCCAGCACCTTGCGGTTCAGGCTTTCCAGCAGCTTTTCCTGTGAGGCGGGCAGGCCGGCAGAGGGGTGGCGTGGGCCTCTGCCTGCCCTCCTGCCGCACAGCCCGCCGCACCCAGTGCCCTTGCTGTGATGCAGCTGCCCTCCCTGAGCCCTGGCAAAGCCTGGGAGAAACACCTTAGACACTTGGGACTTTTCTTGGCCAGAGCTGCCCTTGCCCTCCTGCGGTCAGCCAGACCCAGGGCTCCAGCCACCACTGAGGTTCTACCCCAGCTGCCTCAGTGTGTCCATGGGGCCCAGTCCCCCCTTCTAGGGCCCTCTTCTGCCCCTGCACTGACCTCAGCTTCCCACAGGACCCTGGCCTATGAGAGCGACTTCCTCTGCGGCCTGGGGCAGATGATCTCCCCTCTCAGCCTGATCTTACATTTAGAAAGTAACTCCCTACCACATGGACTGGGCGTGAGGACTGAGTAAGGAACAGTAGACAGGCAGGCTCAGGCCAGGAGTGGGGCCCAGCCAGCACCCAGGGGGACTGTCTGGCAGGCCGCGGGTACACCAGCCTGCTTGCTCTGGCCTCCTGCGTACCTGCCCTGGGCTGGTACACGGCAGGTGTTCAACTGTAATTTGCGGGAATTAGGAAGCTGGGACTCTGCCTATGCCCCCAGTGCACTGTCAGGAAGAGTGTGCAGCGTGCCCTGGAACATTCTTGGCCCTCTGTGCCCTCAGAATTCTCTCTCTCTTTCAGGCTGGCTTGGGGGCATGCCTTCTTCCTCCTGGCAGGGTCACCTTCTGGACACTTTGTGTTAAAGAAACAGATGTATTTGTTGAGTGAAAGAAGGAAGGAACGGAGGAAGTGTGCTGGGCAGCTGAATGGCCAAGGGGCATAAATACACAAGATGACTCCAGTTGGGGGACCAAGGGCCTTCTCAGCCAGTGCCCCTCGATCAGCCCTACAGAGCCTGGAAGGTGGGGAGGTCAGCACTGGGTGCTCCCAGATGTGCTCGTCAATGGATTGGGCCCCAGGCCTGTGGTCACCCGCACTCCCTCCACACTCGCTGCCCTCCGGCTGCTGATCGGGGGGCCTACCTCCTGAACACCCTTGTACTTGCCAAAGTGGAAGACTCGGACTTTGAGCTCCAGCTCGGCGGCAGTCTCCTCCTCCTTGGTGATGGACATCATCAGTGTGGTGACCCACTGCTTCAACTGGTTGACCTCCTTGTCCCTGGATTGGGGACCGGCAGGGCCCTGCCCACTCAGCGCAGCTCCGGGCACTCCACCTCTCTGAGCCTCACTGCCCCATCACTGTCCTGAGGGCTAAGGGGCTGTGACCGCAGAGAGCGTGCCCGGGGACCAGAGATGCTGCTGAGATGCAGGACTAAGATTTAAGATCTTTAACAACACTATGAAAAAATAAGTAACAGCTTTATTGAGGCATAATTCACATACCTATAAAATTCTTTTAAAATGCATAATTCAGGGGGCACCTGGGTGGCTCAGTTAAGCATTGGACTCTTGATTTCAGCTCAGGTCATGATCTCAGGGTCGTAAGATCAAGCCCTGTGTTGGGCTCCATGCCCAGTGACAAGTCTGCTTGAGATCCTCTCCCCCTCCCTCTGGCTCTCTCCCTGCTTGTGTGCTCTTTTTCTCTCTCTCAAATAAATAAGTAAAATCTTAAAAAAAAAAAAACCAGTTTATTAATTTTCAGGGTATTTATACAATTGCACAACCATTGCCATCATCTCATTTCAGAGTATTTCCATCACCCAGAGGAACCCATTCCCCATTAGCAGTCACTCCCCATCCTTTCCTTCCCCCCCACTGTGTGTCTGTTCTGGACACTTCATAAATGTGGAGCCATACAGTGGTGGCCTTTGTGTCTGGCTTCTTCATTCAGCAGAATGTTTTCAAGGTCTGTCCATGTTAACGGCATTTGTCAGAACTCCATTCTTTTGGAGGTTTATGTGACAGTTCCCTGTGTTGATGGACCATACTTTGTTGAAATGGATGTATGGTTGATCCTACCTTTTTTTTTTTTTCAAGATTTTATTTATTTATTTGACAGATAGAGATCACAGGTAGGCAGCGAGGCAGGCAGAGAGAGAGAGGAGGAAGCAGGTTCCCTGCCGAGCAGAGAGCCCGATGTGGGGCTCGATCCCAGGATGCTGGGATCATGACCTGAGCCGAAGGCAGAGGCTTTAACCCACTGAGCCACCCAGGTGCCCCTGATCCTACCTTTTGACTCTTGGGAATTATGCTGCTGTGAACATTCGTAGACAGGTTTCTGTGAGGACATGTTTTTAATTCTCTTGGGCATATATTTATTTTTTAAGAGATTTTATTTATTGGGGCACCTGGGTGGCTCAGTGGGTTAAGCCTCTGCCTTTGGCTCAGGTCATGATCTCAGGGTCCTGGGATCGAGCCCCGCATCGGGCTCTCTGCTTGGCGGGGAGCCTGCTTCCCCATCCCCCTCTGCCTGCCTCTCTGCCTACTTGTGATCTCTCCCTCTCTCTGTCAAATAAATAAATAAATAAATAAATATTTTATTTATTAGAGATAGATAGCACAAGCAGGGGGGAGGGACAGAAGGGGAGAGAGAAACACTCCCCACTGAGCTGGGAGCCCAATGCAGGGCTTGATCCCACGACCCTGGGATCATGACCTGAGCTGAAGGCAGATGCTTAACCAACTGAGCCACCCAGGCACCCTTGGGCATATATTTAGAAATAGAATTCCAAAAATCAATTTTTAAGTGAAATAACAAAGAATAATGCCAAATAAAAATCTTCCACAATCATGGCATACACTGACCATCATATGTCGGGATTTCCCAAGCAAGAATCCCTGTTCTTAGGGCTGACATGGGTCCACCCAGTATGGGCCGCTGCATCTGGCCACTCCCTCAGCAGTGCCTGGGAGGCCCCGAGGGACCCTCCCACCCGCCATGGTGATTCTGTGGCTCCTCCCCCATTTGTTGATAGAACTCACCAACGTTTTCCCAACCCTAAGCAAAGGCCCATGGGCTGCTGCTCCTTTGCCCACTGTGGGTCCCATGGCGTGTCACATGCACCAGCACAGGCATGCAGGCCACCCCCCCCCTCAGGAGCCCTCCAGGCTACACTCCCCTGACTTTGGGGTGGAGGGCTGAAAAGCTTGTGAGTATGAGGGGGGCTGAGGTAGGTGGCCAGAGGGACCACATGGAGCTCACACACAGCCCACCCCCCCAGGTGCTGGTGGGGCTCATGCAGGTCACCTGGGATCAGAGAGCATGTCCTGGGTGTCAGGACCAACTTTTTTCCAACCACACATGCCCATTGTAGGGGTAGGTATGTTTAGGGCCAGTGGTACTTGTCCCAAAAGATACATGATTGCATTCAATTATAACCTTTTTTTTTTTTAAATACGTCCTTCACTTCCATCCCCTTAACTGGTAAGTGTGATCCTACAGCTGGCACAGGGCTGCTGTGCTTGCCCTCCTTTGCTATATGGATGTGGTGGTGGTGGCAGAGGGCTTTTCGTTGTTGTTCTCTTTCTTCTCAGGGTAACTGGGATAAAAAGATACCCTTTCCCTACTAGTTCTCTTTCGATGTAAAATTGTTGGGTCACAATATTTTCTCCTCAACTAGATCTCGCCAGTTTATGGGAATGCAAAAGCATGGGGGACATACTGCTGAGCATTGCTCCTCAGGCTAGCACGCATATCACCTGCATGTTTGTCAGAAATGCAGGTTCAGGAGGGGGGGATTCCAGTATACACAGAGTCTAAGAAGCACTTCAGTGCTGGAAAAGTGACCTGGTTTCTTCAATACCTGGACAGGGGGACAAGAAGCTGGAGAGGGAACCCGTAGACCAAAAGGGATTTAATGACACAACAAATATTGCAGAGCATGATCTTATTTAGATTCTCATTCAAACTAAGTTTAAAAACTCCAATCATTTATGGATTATGGATATTTAATATTAAGGATTACTGGTTTTTCTAAATGTGATGATCATATTGTGATTATGTTAAAGAATCCATATCTTTTTTAGAGATATCGACTGGCATATTCACAGATGAAATGATACATGCCTGGAATTTGCTCTGAAATAATATAGGAGGTGGAGAAGTTGGTGGAATCTAGGTAAAAGGATATTAGCTATGAGTTGATCACTGCTGAAGCTAGTGATGGGACCCTGGGGACTCATGATACTATTCTCTCTATGTTTGTAAATTTATATGTATGAAATTTTCTTAAAGCTGTTGGACTGAATAGCAGAAGTTATAAAAAGTTTTTGAAAGGTGGGCGCCTGGGTGGCTCAGTGGGTTAAGCCGCTGCCTTCGGCTCAGGTCATGATCCCAGGGTCCTGGGATCGAGTCCCGCATCGGGCTTGCTGCTCAGCAGGAAGCCTGCTTCCCTTCCTCTCTCTCTGCCTGCCTCTCTGCCTACTTGTGATCTCTCTCTGTCAAATAAATAAATAAAATCTTTAAAAAAAAAAAAAAAAAAAAAGTTTTTGAAAGGTAACAAGATGATCTCTTCATAAATGCCTGGGGACATATAGCCAGAAAGCTTAGTATTAAAAAAAAAAAAAAAAAAAAAAGCAAACACCACCAAATAGGAATAAAGTTCACTCAAAAGACTAAGCAAAAGAGAAAGAGTTACCATATTCCTGCAGAAATAGCAGGAAAAAGAACAAAAATTAAAAATTTTGAAATAGAGAAAGATGTCAGAGTAGGAGCACCATAAATCTGTCTCTCCACCAGACAATGATTGCAGAACCTATCTGATATAGCCATCTTGGAACTCTGGAGTCTATTGAAAACTTACAACTTCCAGGGGAAGGCTTGGACAGTAATTGTGGTTAATTTCCCTCCATTTCAGCTCTAAGCATAGTGACATGTACCCAGCCATCACTCCCAGCCATGTGGCAGGCAGCTGTTCAGGTTTTCTGGAGCAACTAGCACACAGCCTGTTGGAGCTAGGGTGGGCAAAAAAGGACCTTGTCCTCCAAATGTTGGGGATCTGTGCCCTGATCCCTGATTGGTGCTTCTGACCACAGAGGTACAGACTAATAGGGAGGCAGCCCTTGTTTCAAGCAACCCCGTAATCCCCCACTTGACTTTCAAGGGATTTAAAAGGCCAGTGCTTTTTCCTCTCTTCATTTTTTGCTTTTTCCCCCTTAGAGAGCCAGATCTTAAAGACTGAGGACATGCAAAAACAACAGCATATATGGGAAAAATTAGAAAGTGACCTTGTATGCCCAGGGAAAGTCTCAGAAAAGACCTACATTTACACTGCAGGATGAGTCTCAACATAGAGACAACCTACAAGATTCTTATAAAAAAAACAATACACAATGGAGTAGGGAAATGAAAAATTCACTAGAGGTATTTAAAGGCATATCTGAGCAGGGAGAAGAAAGAATTAGTGATCTTGAAGATAGGATAATGGAAACTATCAAGGCTGAGGAACAGAAAGAAAAAGATTGAAAAAAGCAAACAGACCCTGACAAACTGGTGGGACACCATCAAGAGGACCAATATATGCACCATAGGAGTCCCAGAAAGGGAAGAGAAAAGGGGGCAGAGAGAAGATTTGAAGAAAAATAGATGAAAAGTCTAAAATTGATGAAAGACATGAATATAATCATCCAAGAAGCTCAAGGAACTCCAAGTAAAAGGAAATCGAAGAGCCCCACACTGAGACATTACTATAATCAAACTATTACAGGATAACCAAAAGCCAAAGCCAGAAAACTTTGAAAGCTGCAAAAGAGAAGCAAATCATTTTATACAGAGGATCTTCAATATGATTATCAGCAGATTTCTCATTGGAAACTTTGGTGGTCAGAAGGCTGATATAGTTGAAGTGCTCAGAGGGGGAAAGAAACCCGTTAGCCAAGGATTCTGTATCTGGCAAAACTGTCCTTTAAAAGTGAGGGAGAAGCTAAGAGATTCCCCAATGAACAAAAGTGAAGGAGTTCATTCCCATGAGACCTGCCCTGCCAGAAATGCTCAGGGGAGTCCTGCACAGTGAAATGAAATCAAGACAGTAAGTTAAAGCCCTATGACAGACTAAAAATCTCAATAAAGGTATAATGTTGGCAATTTTAAAAGCTAGTAGAAATGTAACACTGGTTTGTAACTGGAGCAAGGGAAGGAAAAGAGCAAGGGTAGTAATACTAGTTTGTAACTGTTTTCTACATGATTTAAGAGACTAATACATTTAAAAGAATTTTTAGTTTGTGTTTTAGAGCACACAATGTATGGAAACATAAGGTTGTGACATCCGCAACCAAAAGGATGATGATGGAACTGTAAGGGAGTAGAGTTTCTGTATGTTAGAAATTATGGTGGTATAGATTCAAATTTGAGTGTTAACAGCCTTGGATATTAAAGATAATCCTCATGGTAACCACAAAGAAAATAGCTATAGAATATACACAAAAGGGAAAGAGAAAGGAATTTAGATATTTCACTACAATCAGCTAAACAGAAAGAAAACAGTATTGCAGGATATGAGGGGCAAAAACTATAAGGCATATAATAGACAAAAAGTACAATGACAGAAATCCCACCATATCATTAATTACTTTAAATGTAAGTGGGCTAAATTCTCCAATCAAAAGACTGAGACTGGCAGAATGGATAACAGATGATTCAACTATATGCTGTCTACAAGAGCCTCACTTGAGACCCAAAGACACAAAAGTGTTGAAAATGAAAGGATGGGAAAAGATATTCCATGCAAATAGTAACCAAAAGAGAGAGAGAGCAAGGGTAGCAATACTAGAGTCAGACAGAAAAATTCATCAGAGACAAAGAAGGACCTTATATACTAATAAATGTCTAATACAATAAGAAAATATAACAATTATAAGCATTTATGCACTGAATGACAGACTACCAAAATATATGAAGCCAAAATTTACAGATAGAAGGGAGAACTCATTCTATAATAATAGTTAGACTTCAATACCTACCTTGTGATAGTGAACGAGCAAGCAGACAGAGAATTAGGAAAAAAAAGACTTAAGCATTGCAATACACCAACTAGGTTTAACAGACATACACAGAAAACTCTACCCAACAACAGAAGCATATACTCTCAAGGGCAAATGGGGCATTTTTCAGGCTGTCCCAAATATTAGGGCCACAAACTAAGTTTCAATAGATTTTTAAAAAGATAGATATTATACAAACTTCTCTGTTAACAACTGGATGAAGTTAGAAATTGTTAACAAAAGCAAAACTAGAAAATTTCACAAATTTCTAGGAATTAAAAAACACATTTTAAAACAACCAATGGACCAAAAAAGAAATCATAAGGGAAATTAGAAAACAATAGAGATGAAGAAACCTGAGAACACAACAGAGCAAAACTTATGGGACACACAGCAAAATTTATGGTGCTAAAGGGAGTATTTACGATGACAAAACTTATATTTAAAAAAGAGATCTCAAACTAACAACTCTACAACTTAAGGAATTTCTAGTTAAAGAAGAACAAATTCAACCTGAAGCTAGTGGAAGGAAAGAATTAGTAAAAAATTAGAGGAGAAAAACAAAATAGAGAATAGAAAAACAATCAGGTTTTCAAAAAGATCAATAAAAATGACAAACCCTTAGCTTGTTGGACTAAGGAAAATAACTGAAGTTACTAAAATGAGAATGAAGGTGGGAATATCACTACTGATCCTACAGAAATAAGAAGGATTAGGAGAGAGCGCTATCAACTGTGTGCCTCCAAACTGGACAACTTGGATAAAACTGACAAATTTCTAGAAACACAAAATCTACCAAGACTTAATCATGTAGGGGTATCTGGGTGGCTCAGTCGGTTAAGTGTCTGTCTTTGGCTGAGGTCATGATTCCGGGGTCCTGGGATCAAGCTTCATATCAGGCTCCCTGCTCAGTGGAGAGTCTGTGTTTCTCTCTCCTGCAACTGTCCTTCTCCCAAGTTCGTGCACTCTCTCTCTCACTTGCTTTCCCTCAAATAAATAAATAAAATCTTTAAAAAAAGGATTAAATCATGTAGAAATAGAAAATCTGAATAGGCCTATAACCAGTAAGAAGATTGAATCAGTAATCAAAAATCTAATACTGGAGCACATGGGTGGCTCTGTGGGTTAAAGCCTCTGCCTTCGGCTCAGGTCATGATCCTAGGATCCTGGGATTGAGCCCCGCATTGGGCTCTCTGCTCAGGGGGAGCCTACTTCCTCCTCTCTCTGCCTGCCTCTCTGCGTACTTGTGATCTCTGTCTGTCAAATAAATAAAATCTTTTAAAAAAATCTAATACCAATCCTTTTTAAACTTTTCCAAAATATTGAAGAGGAGGCAACACCTCCTAATTCATCTTACGAGAGCAGCATAACCATGATACCAAAGCCAGTCAAAGACACTTACAAGAAAAGAAACTATATAGAAACTACATAGACCAAACTCCCTTATGAACATTCTTGCAAAAAAGTCAACAAATGCTCTGCTAGACCCTGGCTGGCATTTAGGATTCTGGAGGAAACAGGTGACACACACTTATTAGCATACAGGATTCAGTCAAATATTAAGAGAGATTATACGATGCTTATATTACAAGGATTAGAAGCAGCAAGTGGGACTCATTCCTGGAATGCAAGGCTGTATTATCAATCAGGGTAATACACCACATTAACATAATGAAGGAAAAAGACCACACGATCATCTTAATTGGTGCAGAGAAAGGATTTGACAAACATGAGAAAACACTCAGCAAAATGGGGAGACGGAAACAGCCTCCATATAATAAAAGCCGTATCTGAAAAGCCCACAGCAAACAGCATACTGAGAGGTGAAAGACTGGAGGATTTTCCTCTAAGATCAGAGGGTGAGGATGCCTGCATTCTTAGAAGTAGAAGTGTCTACTCAACATAGTACTGGAAGTTCCATCCAGAGTGATGAAGCAAGAAAAAGAAAGAAAATCATTCAAGTTGGAAAAGAAGAAGTAAAATGAGCTCTTTGCAGATGACATCATCTTCTATGAAGAAAACCCTAAAGACACCACAACAAAGCTGTTAGAATTAAACGAATTCAGCAAAGTAGCAGGAAACAAAGTCAACAAAGTCAATGAAATGCAGTTCTATACACAAATAATGAACACGTTGAAAAGGAAAACAAAAACCGTCCCATTTACAAGAGCATCCAAACAATTCCACTTGCAATAGCATCCCAAAGTTAAAAACAGAAATACCGTATGCCCCGGCAATTGTGTGTTTGGGAATATACCCAGAGGAATTGAAAACAGAGTCTTGCAGAAGCATTTGCACACCCACGTTCACAGCATTATTCACAGTTGCTAAAATGTGGAAGCCACCCAAGTGTGCATGATGGATGAATGGAGAAACAGAATGTCTAGACATAAAAGGAATATTATGTAACCTTAAAAAGGAAGGAAACTGACACATGCTACCCCATGAATGAAACTTGAAGGCATTAGGTGAAATAAGCCAGTTACAAAAAGTCAAATATTGTGTGATCCCACTTCTAGGAGGTACTCGGAGTAGTCAACACCTTTAGGACAGAAAGCACAGTGGCGCTGCCAGGGACCAAGGGCAGGAGAACGGAGAGGCATTAGTAACAGGGATAGAGTTTCAGTTTTACAAGATGAAAAGAGCAGAGAGTTGGACAGTGGGGACGGCTGCACAATGTAAAGGTACTTCGTACCACTGAACCGGACACTTGCAAGTGGTTAAGATGGTAAATTTTATGTTATGTGGATTTTATCACATTGAAAAAGGAAAAGAAATAGAGACCCCCTTTGCCTCCATAAACTCAAGAGCAGTGCTCTGCTAGACCCTGCCCAGCATTTAGGATCCTGGAGGAAACAGGTGATACATACTTAGTTCCCGTTCCTATATGGGTACCTGGCCTTTTTTTTTTTTTTTTTTTGAGGTGGGGTGGGGCAGAGGAGGAACGAGAGAGAGAGGGAGAGAGAGAATATCTTAAGCAGACTCCGTGCCCAGACTTGGGGCTCAATCTCATAACTCTGAGATCATGACCTGACTCCAAATCAAGAGTTGGACACTTACCCGAGCTAGCCACCCAGGCACCCCCTGAGTGCCAGGCTTTTTGTTCATTTTCATTGTCTGCTTTGGCACTGTGGCTTGTTCTGCTCACTCTTAAACCCTGTGGGAGGTGGTAGTGTGAGCCCGTCTCCCTGCATGTGGGCCTGGTCTTTGCTTCAGCACAGGGAAATTTTCACCTGTCACTACACTGGCTTTTGCTCCTCCATTCTGTGTGTAGCCATGTCCTGGAATTCCTTCCACGTGTGCCCTACACATGGCCCCCTGGGGTCCTATCGCTTCATCTCCTTGTCCTTTCCCTCAGAGTTCTGGGAGCTGTCCCCAGCTTAACATGGTCCCCCTTGCCCACTCGATGGCGGGCTGCATCCAGTCCTCATTGTGGTCTTGACCTCCTGTGGGCTTATCGCACCCAGGTCTGCCTCTCGAGCGGCAGGGGTGCAGCTTCTTGGGAGGAAGATGTCTGTCCCGATTCTTCAGGGTCTACATTTACTTGGATTTCTCACACACATCCCTTAATGAATGTTTCTTCTCATGTTTCTGGTGACATTTTCCTGTTTGTGTATCCTTTGAGACGCACATGGGTGCAAGTTCAATACCAGGGACTTCAGAGGAGTTGTGCCATTTTGATCGTGCGTCCAGATGGAGCCTGGGCTGGAGGTGGAGGTGCAGGCTGGATTTCCTCTGAGCCAGGGAACTCATGTCTGAGGGGCAGCCATGGTTGCAGGTGTCTAGCATGGCTACCAAGGCTCAGCCCACACAAGGTCTCACCTTAGCCTGAGGTCAGCATTGGAATGTGCTTTCTGGAGCTCGTGGTGCCTTCCGTGTGGCTTGCCTTGCTCTCTGGGCTCTGGCTGCGGCAAGACCAATCCTCATCTCCACCCCTGGCTCACTGCAGGGACAGGGAGTCTGAGTTGCTTCCTGCTCCTTTTCTGACTAACTGGCTGGGCTGGGTTTTCCCGGAGGAAGTTTTGCATGGTTTCCAGGAAGGGATTCAGGCTTAATTTCTCTTTTCTGTTCTTTTGGTCAATGTGGCAGAATCTGGGAAGGGTTGGGTTGGGCTTCATCTCGCTTGAGCAGCTCTGCTCATTCTTCTCTTGGGTCCCATCACCTATCTGGCTGCTGGAAGTGCCGAGCTGACGCTGGTGTTCAGACTCTGCAGTTTACTGCAGGCTGTCCTGAGGTCCTTGTGCTCCCTTCTGTATCCTGAGGGCTCCCCTTGGCCCTCAACTGGAGGAACAGTGGAGTGAGCATCTCAAACAGATCACAGCAAGGCAGGCAGAAAATGGGGCTAGGACCCAGTGCAGAAAATTCAAGGAAGTGCTCACTCTTGGGGTCACACACGCACCTCTCTAAATATTGCACCCTGGGTGTCTCACCCACCTCACACCAATCGTCTTTGGCCAAGAATGAATGATGATCTTCTCTCAGCCAGGGAGGGAGGACATGGCTCGTCCTACAGTGCTTATGCACCCAGTCAATGAGAGGCAAGTAACAAAGTTAGCCTTCAATAATACTGTTATTGAGATTTAATCCGTGTGGCATTTGATGAGATTTGACAAACTTATATACTGGTGTAAGGACTAACATGATGAGGACACTGATCATTTTCATCACCCCAACATTTCTTCATGCCCTTTTGTATGAACTCCCCCCACCTTCCCCAGCCACAGGCACCCAATGGGCTGATGTCTCCATTTTTTTTTCCCTTATGAGCAAACCTCTAAGGTGACCCTTGGTGACACCTGCCTCCTCAAAGGTATTCACACCCTGGAGTGTGGGCTGAGCCCAGCGGCTTGCTTCTAACCCATGTGGAATGGGATGTCGCTTCTGTGATTAGGTTACATAAGATCATGACTTCCATCTTGCTAGCAGACTCACTCCGTTGGCTTTTTGGCTTATACACTTTGAAGCAACAAGCTGCTGTATCAGAGAGCCCATGTGGCAAGAGACTGAGGGTAGGCTCTGGCCTACAGCCAGCAAGGAATCAGATCCTGCCAGCAGCCCGTGAATGAGCGGGAGCGTGGCTCCTTCCCCAAGTGCAGTCTTGGGATGACCGTAGCCTAGCTTTCACCTGGACAGCAATCCATGAGAGGCTCCGGAGCAGAGGAGCCGGCCCAGCTGAGCCCAGATTCCTGATCCTCAGAAAGGGTGAAATAAATGTGTGTTATATTAAGCCACCAAGTTTTGGGATGATTTGTTATGCAGCAACCGATAACCAATACAGCTGGTTCTAGCACTTCACATGAATAATACAGTCAGTCGTCTTTGGTGCCTGGCTTCTTTCCATGCAGTGTGTGTGAGGTTTGTCCGCATTGTTGCCTGTGTTAACAGCTTTTTCCTTTTTTATTGCTGAGTAGATTTCTATAGTGTGTAATGGCCCCTTTACATGTCCACGCCCTAATCCCAGGACCCTGTGAATATATTATACTACTTGGCAAGGGAGAACAAAGGCGGCAGATGCAATTAAGGCTGCCAACCAGCTGACCTGGAGATGGGGAAATGAACCTGGGTTGTCTGGTCGGCCCAGTGCCATCATACACATCCTTATAAATGGAGGAGCGAGGCAGGAAAGAGAGTCAAGAGTGAGGGGGTGTGGGAAAGACTCAGCTGGCATTGCTGGTTTGAAAATTTAAGGAGTCATGGTGGCCTCTGGAAACTGGAAGAGGTAACAAAAAGATCTCCCTTTCAGCCTCCAGAGACGAACCAAGTCCTGCTGGTGCCTTGATTCTAGCCTGGGAAGACCCATTTTGGAATTCTGGTCTCGAGGACTGTAGGGGACACATCTGTTGTAAGGCACTCTGTGTGCAGTCATTTGTTACAGCATGCACATGGCTTGTCTGCTCCCCTGCTGTGGGCATGCAGGCTGTTCATTTTCTTTTCTTTTTTAAATTTTATTTACTTTAGAAAGAGTGAGCAAACAAAAAAGCATGACAGGGACAGGGGCAGAGAGAGAGAGAGAGAATTCTAAGCAGACTCCATAGAGCAGCACAGAGCCTGATGTGGGGCTTCATCTCAACCCTGAGAACATGACCTGAACTGAAATTAAACAGCTGAGCCACCCAGGTGCCCCCAGCATGTGGGCTGTTTCTTGTTCTTGCCTATTATGAATAATTTTGCCGTGAAGAATCCTGGGAATTTTTTTTTTTTTTTTTGGTATGTTGTCTCTAATACAGCCACTCTTTCTTCCAATGTTGAAACAGATTCTCATTCATTGTTGTATAAGTTTGTTAATAGAGACTTCAACTTTAAAAGCAGTTTTAGGTTCATGGCAAAATTGGGCAGAAGGTACAGAGCTTTCCTAAATATTCTCTCCTCCCACCTGCCTTCCCTCACCATCGACATACATTTGTTACAATCAGTGAACGTACACTGACACATAATTATCACCCAAAGCCAATAGTTTCCATGAAGGTCCATTCTTAGTTTTGTGCATTCCATGGGTTTGGAGAAATGTATAATGACATGTATCCATCATTAGGGGTATCATACAGAGTCATTTCATTGCCCCAAAAATCCTCTGTGTTCCACTTACTTATCCTTCCTCCCCCACCCCCAAGCCCTGGCAATCACCAGTTCTTTCATCATCTCCATAGTTTTCCTTTTCTAGGATGTCCTACAGCTGGAAACATACAGTTGTAGCCTTTCCAAATAGCCTTCTTTCACTTAGTAATATGCTGTTAAGATTCCTCCCTGTCTTTCCATGGCTCAATAGCTCATTTTTTTTTTTTTTTTGGCACTGAATGATACACCCTCGTTGGAATGTGCCAAGTTTGTTTATCCATTCACCTACCGAAGGACATCTCTGTTGCTTCCAAGTTTTGGCAGTTATGAACAAAGCTGCCATAAACATCTATGTACAGGTTTTGTGTGGACATAAGTTTTTAACTCTTTTGGGTAAATACCATGGAGTGTGCTTGCTGGATCATATGGTAAGAGTATGTTTAGCTTTGTAAGAAACTGTCTTCCAAAGGGGCTGTCCCATTCTGTATTCCCTCCAGCCATGGATGAGAGTTCCTGTTGTTCTGCATCCTCACCAGCATTTGGTGCTGTTAGTCTTTTGGATTTGGGCCATTGTAATAGGTGTAGATAGTAGTATCTTATTGGTTTAAGTTGCAATTCCTTAATGACTTTGATGTTGAATATCTTTTCATATGTTTATTTGCCATCTTTATCTATTCTTTGATGAAGTGTCTGTTCAGGTCTTTGGCCCATTTTTAATCATATTATTTATTTTTTATTGTTAAATTTTAAGACTTCTTTGTATATTTTGGATAACAGTTCTTTATCAGATATGTATTTCACAGATATTTTCTCCCAGCCTGCGACTTGTCTTCTCATTCTCTTATCTTTCATAGAGCAGAATTGTTAATGTTCATAGAATCTAGTTTATCACTTTGGGATTGTGTCTAAACATCACCAGACCCAAGGTCACCTAGATTTGCTCCTATGTTATCTTCCAGGAGTTTTATCGTTTTGCATTTTACTCTTAGGTCGATGATCCACTTTGAGCTAGTTTTTTTATGAAAGATGTAAAGTCTGTGTCTCAATTCATTATTTTGTTTGTGGATGTCCAGTTGTCCCAGCACCATTTTTTTTTGAAAAGCCTATCTTTGCTACATTGTATAGACTTTGCCCCTTTGTCAGAGATTAGTTGACTATATTTATGTGAGTCTGCTTCTGAGCTTTGTATTCTGTTCCACTAATTTATTTGCCAATAACACAGGGCTTGATTACTGTAGCTTCATAGTAAGTCTTGAAGTTGGGTAGTGTCAGTCCTCCAACTTTGTTCTTTTCCTTTAATAATGTGTTGGCTATTCTGGGTCTTTTGTCTCTCTGTATCAGTTTGTCAGTATCCACAAGATAACTAGTTGGGATTTCCATTGGGATTGTGTTAAATCTATAGATCAAGTTGGGATGAACTGATATCTTGACAATACTGAATTTCCTTACCTATAAACATGAACTAGCTCTTTTTAATTCTTTGATCCATCATCATAATTTTGCATTTTTCCTAATATAAATCTTGTACATATTTTGTTAGTTTTATTTTTTAATTTATTTTATTTTATTTTTTAGAGAGAGATATTGAGCAAGTGGGGCAGGGGCAAGGAGGGGCAAAGGGAGAGGGAAAGGGAATCTTAAGCAGGTTCCATGCTCAGAGGGGAGCCCAAATCGGGGCTCGATCTCATGATCCTGAGATCATGACCTGAGCTGAGTTGGATGCCTAATGAACTGAGCCACCCAGGTGCCCCTTGTTAGTTTTATATGTAAGCATTTCTTTTTTGAGGGTGCTAATGAAAATGGTATTATATTTTTAACTTCAAATTCCACTTGTTCATTGCTGGTACATAGGAAATGAAGTTTTGTCTAGTAACTCTGTATTCTGTAACTTTGCCATAATGGTTTACTAGTCCAGGAGTTTTTAGTTGATTCTTTGAGATTCTCTACATGTCATCTGCCAAAAAGCTTTATTTCTTTCTTCCCCATCTGTATAACAGGTATTCCTGCTTTTCTAAACTTTGTATTACGCCACTTCCCTTTTATGAAACATCTTCATTAGTACCTGTTTTTGCTAACTGAAAGAAAACTAAAGAGGAAGACATCCCTGCTTTTGTTCTTGATCTTAGTGGAAAGCTCTCTATTCCTACTTAACTGAGAGCTTTTATTATGAATGGGTGTTAGATTTTATCAAATGCTTTTTCTGCATCTATTGATATAATCATGTAATTTTTCTTCTTTAGCTTGTTGACATGATGGATTACATTAATTGATTTTCAAACACTGAGACAGCCTTGCATACCCTGGAAAAATTCCACTTGATCATGATGTACAATTCTGTTTATACATTGTTCCATTCAATTTGCTAATATTTTGTTGAGGATTTTTACATCTGTGTCCCTGAGAAATACTGGTCTGTCATTTCCTTTTCTTGTGATGTCTTTGCCTGGTTTTGGAATTAGGTTAACGCTGGTCTTACAGAATGAGTTAGAAAGTATTCCCTCTGTTTCTATCTTTTGGAAGAGATTGTAGGGAATTGGCAAAATTTCTTCCTTAAATATTTGGTAGAATTTGCCAGTAAACCCATCTGGGTCTGGTGCTTTCTGTTTTGAAGGTTATTAATTATTGGCTCAGGGGAGGGGGGTGAGGATATGGGTTAGCCCAGTAATGGGTATTAAGGAGGGCACATATTGCATGGAGCACTGGGTGTTATATGCAAACAATGAATCATGGAACACTACATCAAAAACCAATGACATACTGTATGGTGACCAACATAACATAATAAAAAATTGGCTTGATTTCCTCGATCCAGGCCTATTCAGAAAAGTATATATATATAGATAGATAGATAGATAGATAGATAGATAGATATAGATAGATAGATAGATGATAGATAGATATAGATATATAGATATATAGATATATAGATATATATCTTCTTTTCTTTTCTTGCCCAGATAGGGCAGATGAGTTTATGACAGTTAATGGACCATGACTCTCCTGGAAATAATAAAGTACTGGTGCTCAGGGACAGCTCAGCTGGCTAAAGACCAGCAACTGGAGCTCATCTCCAGGATTCTGCTCTGCATGTGTGTATGTGTGTGTGTTCTGTTGCCAGGTTCCTGGAACCTAGGAGGCTGCCTGCATCTCCCCAGCTCATCTCTCTCTCTCTCTCTCTCTCTCTCTCTGAGATGGAAGAGAGTCACCCTGAAAAACATCAGTGATGGAACCCTCCCCTCTCCCCACCCGGTCAGCCCTGGCAGGAGACCTACATGTGGATCTGTGTGTTTTTCAGGGTGACTCCCAGCTTTCTAGGAGGCACAGTCTTGCCTGAGCGAGCTGGTGGTTTTGCATCACCTGCAGGAGACTCTGGGCAGGAAATTCTCCATGGCAGCATGTGAGCCAACAAGACATGGATACTCAAGAACATGACTTCCTAGGGGGCATCAAAGCCTTGGGCTGGCTTCCACCTTAAGTCTTTGCGCCTGCTTTACCTCTGCCTGGAACCCTCTTCTACCAGATGTCTGTGCAGCTTCCCATGCTCAGGAAGTGCCCGGGTCAAATGATGCTTTCCCCTGGAACCCTGCCCTCTCCCTCCACTTCAGTCTCCTTCTCATATCACTGTCTATTTTCCTCTGGCACATGTCGCATCTACAAGTCACAACTGTGGGCCTGTCTGTCTCCATCAAATATCAGCTCCATGAGGCAGGCCTTGCTTATCCTTGGAGAACCTTGACCTGGGCCTGACCCAGAATAGGAGCTCACCCCTTGTTTGGGTGTGAAGGGATGATTCCTTGCTCCTGATCAGCCTCACCTAGTGCCCCAGCCTGATATGGCCCAGCCCTGCTGAGCCTGGTGTCAGCAGAATGCCCCTGGGTGGGAACTCCTTGATGCCTCCTGCTGGCTGCAGGCTGCTCTGGGTGGAGATGGGACAAGCCCCATGTGTCTCCACCTACCTGACCTCTTCCCACCCTCCACCCTCCCAGCTCCCCTGCCCAACAGGGCATGACCTCTTCCTAGAGTCAGGCTTCCAGTGGAGCTTTCCAGAAAGTGGAAGCTAGTGCAGGGCCGGAGCCCTGGATGGGCAGATGGGTGGCTGCACAGCTCAGCTCCCAGTGGCTATGGGGGTCCCAGGATGACAGCCAGTGACAGAAAGTTCTCCCCCCCCCCCACCCAATCAGCCCCAGCAGGAGACCTACATGCGGATCTGGGTGTTTTTCAGGGTGACATTCAGATCATCCAGGGCCTCCTCCATCTCCTGTGTGTTCTGGATGAGCGAGAGGTTCTGCTCTTCCAGCTTCATGAAGATGTCCAGGAGCTGCTGAGGATCTGTGAAGTACAGCTCCAGCTCCTGCAACCAGAGCCACGTGTGCAGGCTGGCTGGGCAGCACAGGGGGACTAGCTTCTGCAGCCCCACCCAGAGCGGGGCCACTGACCTCCCCGTCGCTGTCTGGATCCTCATACATGGTGGAGATAGAGCTTGACCTGCAGAGAGATGTGGGGTCAGGGCACTGCTGCCCAGCCTGGGGGGCAGAGGTCTAGTGGTGGTCTTACTTTACCCTCAATGGGGAAGCCTCCCCTTCTCCTCCCACCAGCTGACCTGGAGAGGGCACTAGTTTCCTTCTTGGCCCCATACATGTCACACAGCAGTCAGGGGAGGGTTTCAAAATTCAATTCGTTCATGTCATTTCAGTTAGAATAAAACTCAGACTCCTTCCTGGAGCCTATAGGACCCTTACTGCCCCCTCACCTCCCTCTGCTACCCCTTGTTACTCAGCCCGTTCCTACCAGCTCTCTTTCTGTTTCTCTGGTTGCTGACCCTACCTCAGGACCTTTGCACACACCACTCCCACTGCTAGAGTTGCCTCGCCCCATTTACCATTCTTTTTCTAAGAACAACCTTCAGGGCCTTTTCTGCCCACCTCCCCTATCTAGATTTGCCCTTGGCACTTTCCTTGATGGTCCTACTCAGAGCTATCCTATGATACTTGAAGTCACTTCTGCTTGACCCTGAGAACCCCACAGGGGCAGGGACTATCCTGGGTTGACCCTCAGGGTTGCGGGGAAAACTATGAGCTTTGAGCACTCAGCGTGGGGACCTGGGAGGCCCTGCTGGAGGGGACCTAACCTCAACCGACTTCCAAACCTGCTTTCATCAGCCCTCCTGGCCTCCTTCAGCCTGGGCCCTTGCCCTGGATGTGCTGGTTCTGGGGGCTGAGAAGCAGGTGGGGCAGGCTTATAGCCAGAGGCATCTGGGCCCCACCCATAAGAACCCAAGCTGAGGCCTGCCTGACTCCAGGCTCTGATCTATGTGACAGGGAAAGGTGGTAAGTGCAGGACTCTGTGGGATCCCAGAGGGGGAACCCCGGAGGACTTCCCAGAGGAAGGGCCACAGTAACAACCAAAGCACTCACCAGGCCTGTGGCTCATACTGAACACTTGATGTCTATTTGGCAAATGAAGAACATGCAGCTTAGAGAACTGGCTACCTGCTCAAGGTCACCTGCAAGGCACTGCTGACCCATAAGGTGCCTGAGAGTCAGCCCTCCAGATGGGCATTGTCTGTGGGGTGGGCTGGACTTTAGCCCCCACTTGCCCTCTCTACTGAATGCCTTGTGCAGCCCACAACCTGTCCAACTGTACTCAGTGGCCCTGGTCACATGGCTAAAAGATGGAGGGACCCAGGTAGTGTGATCCTAGACCTCTCTTCTGAGGGATTGCCCCAGCATGGGGCCTTGAGGGTGAGGCTCCTGAGCCGAGGGCAATGCAGGCAGGGGAAGCATGCACAGCTAACCTCTTAGAGCCTCTGTTCAACTAGGAACTGGAAAAGACAGTTCCCACTGGCCAGGGTTGCAGGGATCCAAGTTAACCTGAGGCTTGTGCCTGGCCCACCAATGGTGGCTACTCTTCTCCACAAGGCACAACCATGATGCATAATGAGGAAAGTGAGCTCAGAAACTGGTAGCACTCAGGTCCCCTTGCAGCTCAAGAAACATCAGTTTGGGATGTGGGAGGTTGAGTGAGGAGAACATCAAAGGGAGCAGGGTATGCTCACAGGGGCATAGAGATCAGGAGCTGGTGGAGGAGAGAACCATGGGGAAGGGTTGGCAGGCTGTTGTAGAGAAGGAAGAAGAGAGGATGATGCACTTAAGGGAAGAGCAGAAGATACAGACCTTGCACAGCAGACTGGCGGGGAGGCTCCTGAGCTCCTGGGCCACCCATTCTCTCCAACCCTTGTGCCACCACACTTACCTAAGCTGATAAACTAGAAAGCTTCCAAGAAAACAAAGGAGACTATTTCAGTGGGATTGGCAAAGATTTCTTACATAGGACACAACATTCACCAACCATAAAAGCAAAGATTGGCTAATTGGACTCAAAAGAATAACACTGAGAGACTAATAAGACAAGTCACAGACTGGGCAAATATAGTCATACTACACTTTTACACAAAGGACTGGCATCCAGATATATAAAGAATTAATGGAAAACCAGAAGCGGAAGACCAATAATCCAATAAATATGTACAAAAATTGAACAGACACCTCACAAAGGAGGTTATCTGAGTAGCCATCATATGTGCATCATGAAAGTGTCATGAAGACCACAATGAGATACTACCCCCACCCCCATAGGACTCCTGTCTTTTATTCTCCATATTCTAATCTTTTCCCCCCTGGGGCTGAGCTGACTCCTGACTGGACAGACTGTCCCTCCCAGGGCTAGCCAATTCCTAGAAAGGGTAAAGGACACACCCTTGAATATGCTTTTCAGAGGCAAACCAACCAATACCAAGCTCTCATAGCTGGGGTCACTATTCCCCTGCCCTGGTGGCCAGATAACCGAGGACACCCCTTGGCCCCAGAGCCCTGAAATTAATCAAGCCCACCAATCCTAAATCCACGTACCCTGCACACTTGCTCTTTCCTGCAGAAACCACAAGAAGGGCTCCTGCCCATACCTCCCGCACTCCCTCTTCCTCCGGACCCAGCTGGTTGCCTCCCCCTGTAGCCCCAGGCTGTGTGGCGTGCCCCCTCCTCATGAGAACAGAGTAAAAACCACCTTTTCAATGACATCATCTCATGATGTATTGGTCTTACCCACCGTCACATTTTCTATTAGGACATGATTTTTGAACAACCCTGCCAAAATACCAAGACAGACGGGAACCCACAATAGCGTGATCCCAGGATCTGACCTGATGTGGGGCGGGACGTGGGGGTGCCGGCTGGAGCAGCAAATGTGGCAGCCACGGCAGGAGTCTGTTTGGCAGAAGCTGCTAACGCTCAACGTTGACTCACCTTGTGCCCCAGCAGTCCCACTCTTACTTCCAACCAACATAGTGCTCACGCAAAAGAGAGTGCTTATGCATAGAAGTACAGGAATGTTGGCAGCAGTGTTAATGAGAAGAGCCAAGAACTGGGAACAACGCAAAAGGCCACCAGTCGGAGAGAGGACCCAAAGAGTGGGGCTTCTTCATGAGGTGGGACACTAAGCGGCAACTGCCAAGAACCACCTGCCGCTGCACACAACCGTGCAGATACTCAGTGAAGGGACACCGGCCCCGAGAGCCCACTGCTGCTGTCCTCGGTGCACTGAGTTTCAGAACAGGGAGAGTGTCCCAGGGCAACAAAGACAAAATAGTGTGAAGGTACCGGTGTGGGGTCTGAATGAGGAGGGCCTGAGGGAGTTCTGGGCTCCGGGAATATTCTATGTCTGGACCTGAGTGTGATTACACAGGTACATATATGTGTAAGAACTCAAGAGTTGTTCACTTAAGGTTTTTTTTTTTGTTTTTTTTTGTTTGTTTGTTTTTTTGTGATCTGTTGACATAGCATAAGTATGAGAGAAAAAGAATAAAAGACTTAAGTCTGATCACATCACTGGTTTGCTGAAGCTTCCCGGCTCCTGTAGGCTCTGGGCCTGAGGGTGCCAATTACATCTGGCTCCATGTGACCCCATTTTCTCGCCTGTCATGTGGGTACCCTCCAGGAGGCACTGGGGCTTAGGGGTTGCTGACTGGAGTAGCAACGAGGCAAGTAGCAGGGAGAGAGGCACGGGGGCTGGGGCAGGAGGTCTGTCTTGTGGTCACTGGTCATGGCTGGAGAACACTGGTGGGCATATGTGGGGGGGTCAGGCACTGCAGGAAGAAATCCAGGATGTGTAAGAGGTGCTTGGTGGTCCCAGAGATGGTGCTGGAGAGGCTAAGGGGCAAGAGTCACTGGAGTTGGAACCTGATCCCAGGAGGAGGCAGGACCTTCGGCTAGAGCATCCAGGATGACTAAGAGAACTGTCAGACACTGGAATGACTATGCATGACCAGTAGACCTACCCCTGTGCCCTGGGACGGTGGATTTTGTGTCAACTTGCCTAGGTTCAACATTATTCTAGATGTTTCTGTGAAGATGTTTGTTAGATGAGATGAACAAATAAGTAGATTTAGAGTAAAGTAGATGACCCTTCATGGTGTGGGTGGGCCTCGTCCAATCAGTTGAGGCCTGAAGAGACAAAGACTGACCTCCCACAAAGAAGAGGGAATTCTGCCAGCCTACTGCCTTCAGATCATGCTGCAGCAGCAGCTCTTCTTCCCTGGGTTTCCACCTGCCAGCCACCTGCCTTGGCTCTACAGTCTTTTTTTTTTTTTAATATTTTATTTATTTGACAGAGAGAAATCACAACTAGGCAGAGAGGCAGGCAGAGAGAGAGGAGGAAGCAGGCTCCCCGCAGAGCAGAGAGCCCAATGCGGGGCTTGATCCCAGGACGCTGGGATCATGACCTGAGCCGAAGGCAGAGGCCCCAACCCACCGAGCCACCCAGGCGCCCCTTGGCTCTCCAGTCTTGCCAGGCTGGCCCGAGGGGATGGTCCAGATTGCACGAGACAGGTGAGACCCTGGCAGTGGCCCCTGGCCCTGTAAAGGCGAGCACCTGGTAGCCATCTGAGGCCATCCCTCCCCATAATCACATATTAATATCGCTCCAGTAGCGCCAAGAGGCCAGGGCCAGACAGACAAGGGAAGCTGAGAAGGACTACCTCCAGCGCTCCCCGGCTGTGCCGCTTATGGACAGACAGCAGGATACACAGGGTCAGCTCTCCAGTAAAAGGAAGGACGGGCGTAAGAAAATCACCTTTGCTTGTATTTACGTTGAATCAGGAGGACATGCCGGTATTCATTTGAGCTACTGAACAGCAACTTCTTATGGTTCAATGTACTGTTAATATTAAAAGGCTGGAGAGGGGTGCCTGGGTGGCTCCGTGGGTTGAGTGTCAGACTTGTGATTTCTGCTCAGGTCATGGTCTCAGGCTCAGTGGGGAGTCTGCTTAGGATTCTCTCTCTCCCCCTCTGTGGCCCTCCCCGCCCCATTCACGCGCACGTGCTCTCTCTGTCAAATAAATAAATACATCTTAAAAAAAACAAATGGTTGGTAGGATATCCTGTAGATAACCAATCTCGCTGCAGTGCCATCTGTGGCTTCTTGGCCCAACAGTCTGGGTGGGGAGGGGGCTGGAAGGAGGTGTGCCAAGCCTGGGGCTGGGGGCAGGAGGCTAAGACTTCTCAACTGATACCTTTCTATACGATTGTGATTTTTCTGAATGTATCACTTAGCAAACTCCTAAAACTAAACAAATTTTCAGTGAGGGAGGAAGAGTACCTGGGGGGTGACCCAGCAGCAGTGGGAGGTGGGGGGGGTATGGCTCTGGCCTTAGAAGCAGAGAGGTTTTTAAGTGGGGTAGGGATAGGTCTGCATTGACTCGCGGATGTGTTTGAGGCTTCTGTTTGTCCAAAGTAAGTGTCACACTTAAATCTGGGTAATTTTAGTAAAAATCCAGACTCTGGTTTTTCGTGAAAGGCTCCGGAGCTCTGACCTCCTTGGCCAGCACTCCCTGGCCACCGAGGGCTGGCAGGGGGCATATGTCTTCCGTTCACTGTGCCCAATTTGGCTTCCTGCACCGTTTATACCTGACTGTCCCATTAACACCTGAGTGGGCCACCTCAGGCATAAGTTGATCGAACCAGACAGAAATAAAACTTTTCAGAAAACATTTTGATTTTAGTGCTTAAGTCTGACTACACAGCTTCTGTGTTGGGAACAGCCCTTCCTCATGGTCTCGCCCTTCCCAGAGAGTCTGGGCTCATCCTGGGCACCCCTAGCCCAGAGCCACTGCAGAGCACTCCCCACCAGGCCCCAGCCACTTCCCTGCCCTACCCGAGGCCCACTCACCCTTTGGGGTCCAGCTCACTGTTCAGGCTGGGCTGTCTGCTGTACTGGAGGCTCATGGAGCTGGATAGAAGCCGCCTCAGCCGGGTCACCGGCAGGGACTTCGAGGGTTTCTTTGGGCCCTGCCCATCTGGAGGAAGCAGAGGAATGGTTTCCACATACCCCAGTCCAGGGCAAGACTCTTCCAGCTTGGGGCAGCCACATACCTCTAGAGCTTGTTTTGCCCTTGTTCCCTGGTCCTACAGGAAGCAAGGGAGGGTTCCAGATGGCTTCTGCTGGAGCCAGAATTTCAGCAACACTGCTTGAGGGCACAGGGCCCCCAGGATCCTCCCAGCCCTCTTCCCCTCAGTTTCAGAAAGATATGCATGGGAGGAACGTGCCTGGGGTCTGAGTTAGAGCAGGCTCTATCTTCCTCAACTGGATGTGTGAGCTGAGCCACCAGGCCCCAAAGGGCACTTACTGCCTCTGGCTGGGGCTTTGTGAAGCATGGAAGGGGCCCAGCCTGTGGGTCTCCATGCCCTAGATGGACCCAGGGACTGGCTGTCTCTTTTCTGCTACCTTTGTCCCCTCCTGTGGAGAATGAAATGTTCTCTTTGGGGGGCTCGGGGGCCTCCTTGGTCTTTTTGAGATCCTGGTGCTTCTTCTCCTTTTCTTCCAACCACTCCTTAGGCGACAGCTTGTATAGGAAGTCCTTGTAGATCTTGTAATGCTGCAAAGTGTCTTCAAATTTGGAGATGTCACTAGACCCGGGAAAGGGTGGTGAGGTCAGGCTCTGCCTACTGGGACACCCCTCCAGAGGGGACTGCCCCTGAAGCCTGGCCACGCCTGGCCAAGCCTGGCATGCTCCTTGTTCTCCTGGGGACAGGCATGGCAGCACTGCAGTACTGGGGACCAATGGGGCTCAGACCTCCACAGTGACAGTGGTCTGTGACTTTGGAGTGGCCGTGGACCCTGGCGACCCTGTGTGCCAAGTGAACCCTGCCTCCTAGTGAGGCTTTGGCAAAGTCACTGAATCTTTTCTTGGCCTCTGTCACCTCATCCGTAAAATGTGCAGCTGCATCTGGCAGGCTTTGAGTCCCTAACTTATGAGTCCCTAAGCTATTTAGTAAGTCTGGGAGGTGAAGTCATGAGGTCTGTGCTGCACGGGGGGGGGGGGGGCTCCTTTTGGCCCTGGGAGGGGCGGAGGGAAAGGCAGCAGACCAGGATGGGCAGGCTCTCTCCTTTAGCTCACCTTTTGATGTTCATGATCTGGGTGGTCAGTTCACGGATCTCAATGATCTTCTCCACTTTTGCTTTGGTCTCCTTTTCAGCCCTGGGGGTGGGGATGGGGGTGGGGGCAGGGAGCCAACCGCAGACTGTTAAAGGGGGCGTGTACACTGCCTTGGGGGAGTGGGGGTGGGGTGAGGAGCCTCCTGGGGCCCCTTGGGCGGCTGGGCGGATGCAGGCAGGTTGGGCGCAGGTGCAGAGTTCCAGGGGGCACGGGGTTGGGGCGCGCGGGCTGCCCCTCCGCGGGGGGCTCACGCTCTCAGGGCCTGAACAGAGCTGCGGTCGTTCTCCCGGAGAAACTCGTCGAACAAGGCTGCGTCCTTCTCCAGGGACTTCTCTGCCTGCTCCAGCTCCGCCTCCTCCTTGGCCGCCAGCATCTCCAGCCGCTGGATCTCCTTCCGCTTCATGTCCAGGGCGTACTGAGGGCCACCGGAGCGGGAGTCAGGCTCCTGGCTGGGAGAGCCCCCTCCCTGGACCCCCTGCGCATTGTAGGTGGGCCAACCTGGATGAGGAATATCTGCCGCTTCTGGTTAATGTAGATGTTCATGTTATCAGATTCCATCTTCCTTTCTGCAAAGATAGGAGGAAAGCCTCTGGGGGGCGGGGTGGGCAGCGCGAGAGAGACCCGAGCTGGGCCAATCCCATCTGCTGTGCTAGGAGGCCCAGGTTATTACAGGGACTCTGGGAGATTGAGCCCTGCCTCTAGCAAAAGGAAAGAAGGCTCTGTTTATGAATTGCACTCTGCATGGCTGGAGACTGGGCCAGGAGGGGAGTCCTTTCCTATGTCTGACTCGAGCCTCTCTTGCTGTAGTACTCTTCTCACCTGGAGTAAGACTCTGGACACCCCCCCCCCCCATGGACATTTCATCCAACGGGATCTAATAACGAAAGTCCTATTAGGTCAGGACCTGCATCGGGGTGGTGAGAGAAAAATGGGGCACCATGATCTCTTTTTGGGGAACTCTAAGCCCCCAGGATCCAATTTCGGTAGAAGCTAAGTCAGCACACCAGGGTTTCCGCCAGGTGGGAGGAAATTAAGGTGGGTATCTGGAACACCTTCCGGAGGGCAACCAGAGAGGTAATGTAGCTGGGGCTAAGGGCCATGGGAGCCTCCTTCTCTCGTCTTTCTGGAAAGGAAGGCCTAGAAGCGCCCTGACTTTGGAGAGGCCAGGAACTGAGGAAAGGGCCATGGAACCATGTGGCTCTCTGCATTATCTCTTAAACCCTCTCCTTTCTGGAAGATGCTGTGGTGTGGGAGTCTTAAGTCTAGAAGCCTGGCAGAGACCCAGCTTGGCCTCTGTCTCCCTGGCCCACCTTGTGGGAAGACCCTTTCCCTCAAGGAGACCCAGCTCCCCACTGTAAGTCAAATATGGGATAAGGACAAGTCTTGTGCCTAAACATGCTGAGTCTAGTCTTCCCCATCCAGACACAGCCTGCCTCTCCCAGATCTTAGAAACAGAGGGTGGAGACAGAAATGAAAACCTTGCAGTGCTGCTGTTCCTGCTCACACAGAACTGGGCACGAAAGTGTCAGAGTGAGCTCGGGGCTCTCCACCCCAAAATAAGCCATGGGGCCAGGCGTGGAGGCTGGGTGTCTTTTTAATTAATATTCCCATTCAGTACACCTGCAGTCCAGCTGGGTTCCAGGATTTTATTGTCTGGGCTGGTAGAATATTAATGCATATTCTGCACTCAAGATTTCCTACTGGGTCAGAAAACTAATAAGAGCTCACACACACACATACACACACACACACGCACGCACATACAGTTCCTTCTAATTATATGTAGCATCTAAAGACGTTGGATCATACAACCCACGAGGTCGGCAGTGTCACTGGCCAGGAGGGGAAACTGCTGTGCAAAGGAGTTGAAGAGCCTGCCCAGGATAGCAAGGTCATTCAATGCTGAAACTGAGATCTGAACTCAGGGAACTTCATGCCACACAGACTCTCTTTACCATCAAGTTAAGGGACTATATTTTATATGTGTGCAATCTGCATTCATGTGCACGGTAACATTCCAAATGCAGGCAATATTGGGATTCAAAGGCTTTTAAATTTGTAGTCCATCTGGAACTGATGTGTGTGGCAGTGGGAGGCAGGGTCAGACATGAAGACCCCCACATTCCCCATTGCACCACAGCCCCGCCTCTTCAAGCACTTTAAAAGCATGAAGGGCAAGACCTGACTCCAGAAAAAGGGGGCACCTTTGGTCATGCAGAGCTTCCACGCTGTGTGGTCGTGGAAGGCACGCAGCCGCTCTGCCTCGGCGCGCGTCTCCTGGTCTTGCATCTCATCCTCCAGCTGCAGCTCCCGACGCAGGCTGGTGTGCTTGGCCAACACTTTGGAAGAGTAGGTCATCTTCTCGTGCACCTGCAGGGTCGTCTTCTGCTCCCGCTCCTGGCAGGCGGGGCCAGGTGAAGTTGGGCGGGGCCAGCATCTATTTCTACACCCTCCCCCACCAAGCCTAGGACAAGCCTCCTCCCCTCAGCATGTTGCCTGGGCCACCAAGGTCCGAGAGAGGGGTCCTGCATGTGCCGTCGCTGCACAGGAAGGCTGTGGAGCTGTGTGTGCCTGTGGAAGCACCTGGGATGCCTTGAACACAGCTCTCGGGTTGAGAGGAAAGTGGGCAGGGAGCATTTTCAGAGAGCAGGGTGAAGACGGGGTTCCCGGGGGAAGTACAGTTTGCCCAGTTAGATGGCATTCAGTAGTGCAGGGACATACTCACTAACAGATAATTCCTCTTTCATCTGAAATTCACACTTACTGTGATCTGCTAAATCTGACCCTCCAAGGTTCAGGGAAACTAGATCTGAGCTTCCAAAAGAAACTCAAGATCCCTGGGGTCTGGAGTGGGGCTGGAAAATGTGCATTTCCTGATGTATCTTTGGTCACTGGTTGGGTCTCAGTGGGAGCCACTTGTCCAAGGAATCTCAGATACTGAACCCTGAGTTGGGGCAGACAGAGTCAGCCCAGGAGGGAGCCTGGAACACTGGCCATGCCCATGCCCCCGAGAGTGTGTCCCAGAAACACGGCCCATGCTGACCACTTCTCAGTGGAGATGCCCCAGGTAAGTCCTCCCCGAGCCTGGCTGCAGGGCTGCTTGCATGCCACAGGGGGTGAGAATGGACAAGGGGCTCTTGGATGGGGAGGCAAGACAGACTATGCTGAGGTACAGACAAGGCAGGGGCTGGGGGTTGGGGCCGGCTCCAGGACTCCCAGGTACTGCCGAGGGGCATGCGTATCTGTGTGTGTGCACCTGTGTGCTTGTTGTGTGTGTGTGTATCTGGCTTCCAAGAATTCCAGAGAGGGGGATTATGCAAGGCTGGAGCAGTTGGGAGGGTGGTGGTCTCCTGGGGGAGGTGTGAGGGTCCCTGAGGTCTGAGATAGGTCTTGCAGGACAGGGAGAGTCTCAGGAGCTGATGACCTCTGGTGCAAGGGAAGCAGAAGTAAAGCCTCATGGTTGAGGCTAGTCCCCAGCAGCTTCTAACAGCCCACTTGGACAAGGCCCAGGAACAGTAGTGATAAAACCGTGTGAGAACAGTGGGACAGGTCAGAGACTGGAGAGCTAGTCAGGCTTTTGAAATGATTTTTTTAAAATGGTGAGCCACTGGGGTGCCTGGGCATCTCAGTTGGTTAAGCATCCAACTCTTGATCTCAGCTCAGGTCATGATCTCAGGGTCATCAGGCTTTGTGCTCAACTTGGAGTCTGCTGGAGATTCTTTCTCTCCTTCTCCATCTGCCCCCCTGACTTGTGCTTTCTCTAAATAAATAAAATAAAGCATTCTTCTGAGAAGGGCAATCAATCCTAGATACTCACTGCGCGAGACTTATTTCGCTCCTGTTCTCTGAGCAAGAAGAAATCCACATCTCCAGACATGTGGAAAGGATTTGTGGAACGGTCAGGAGCAATCGTGGACACTGGGGAGAGAGATACTTCATTGGAGAGATGAGCTGGCTCTTCCAAATGGTGGCCTGTGTCTCAGGAGTCCTGGTGTCCCCCCAGCCCAGCACGAGGAACTTGAAAGCACAAGCTAGTGGCAAATGTTCTCTTGGATCTGGCAGTGCCTGAAGTCCAACCCTGGACCTTCCAACTCCATAAACCCACCTGTCTGGTTTAACCTAGTTGGACATGGGCATCTGAAAGAGACCTGGTGAACCCAGCACAATCTGTGTCTCAGACGTCTGGCCCCTCTAAATTAAAGTCTCAGGAACCCCCATTCCATAGAGGAGAGAAGCAAGAGGCGGGAATTGATGGGGCCAGCTGGCAGGAGGTTGGCCAGCTCCAAAACAGAGGCACCTGCCTGCAGAGTGGCAGTGGGACACCAGGTGAACATACCCTGTCTGCAGGATTCTCCAGGAGCTTCCCAGGGGAAGGCTGAGTTTGTGGGCGAGTGAGGCAAAGCACCAGAGGCCTGGGGGGTGGAGGGCAGGGCAGGAATTTGGGAGATGGGAGCTGCCAAGGACCCCAGCTCTGCTGCTCTCCTACTCCTGTGGGTGAGGGAGAGGTTCCTGCTGCTCAGCTCAGCAGGGACAGAACCCAAGAGGCACCAAACTAAGGGCTTCAAAATATGGATGCTTTCTCCCCTTATCCTCGATTTAGAGGAAAAAGGGTTCCTTGTAAGACCAAACAAAACAAAACAAAAAATTCTTAGAAGTAAAAGAGTATGAGAACAAAATAACTCCTCCACTTTGAAAAAACTGTGGGTGACATTCTGGGGGTATTGCTTCTAGTAATTTCTAACACCTATTTTTAATAATTTCACATCTTTAAAAAAAAAAACATTTCACCTTCAGCAAATGCCTGGGAAATTACTAATTCGGTGAGAGCCTTGTATGCAAGTACAAAGGGGTGCAGTAAGGCAGGACTTAACCAGGGCATGTCGGGGGACCAAGAGTGGCAGCCACATGCCGCCTCGGGCACTGGTGTGCCACCACAGGCTGGCTCTTGGCAACTGACTTTCTGAAGGGGGAACAGGGGCCAGGGGCTGTGAGCATTCCCAAGCTTCAGAACCTTATGCCGACCTGCCTTTCTGGAGGTTTGTCCCATTTTACACCCTCACCAGCAAGAAGAGACTGTGAAGGGGATTCGAAGTAATGCTCTGAGGGTCTCAAAATACCTCCGCATGAGAGCTGAACTTATGAATGAGTGAAAGTGGAGAAGCTGGCCGACTCCATCCTGCTCAGGCCATCCGAGTGGACCAGAGCAGAAGCGAGAGGCGCGGTCTTCTCTGGCCAGTGCGACCCCAGCAGTCACTTAGACGGCTCCCCCAGGGTCTTCGCCTGCACCCATCGTATGGAGGGGGCAGAAAAGCTCCAAGTCCACAACATCTTTGTACTATTCTTTCAAATTTTCTCTAAGAATGAAATCCTGTCAAAATAGTTTACAAATCTGAGTGAGAGGAGTAAAGAAAGATGACCAGCTCCTAGGCCCCGCTAAGGGGACGAAGCCCGCAGCAGCCTCTGGTAGGTCTTAGCCTGGCTTCTGGAGACGGGAGAATGCAGGAGGGGGCGGCCCAAGACAGGGAGAGGTTACAGGGGCGGTGCCGGCCCCAGGGCCATCAGGGACCTGCAGAGAGGAGGGACAGAAGTGGGATGGGCTTGTGTGGGTTTGGAGCGTGGACACTCGTCCCACACCTAATCACGACTTTCTTTTACACACGGATTTTGTGGCTGCTAGAGGCGCTCTGGAAGAGACTTCAGGGCCTTTCTGTCTGAATTGGGAGGCTGGGGAGGCAGGTGTGGATGGTGCACCGGGCACATGGCTTGCCTCCCCTACCAAGCCAACCCCAGTCCCCAGAAATGATGTAACACACATTCAGAGAATGCACACAGCTCTGGACAAGAAGGGATGACTCTGGGTGGGGGGCGGTGGGCGGGAGTTGCCAGGGAGGGTTGGAAGAGGGAACGTGGCGGGGATGGGGTAAAGTGGGGGTGTATGGTCCAAGTAGGCCGGCCTGGGGGGAGGAAGGTATCAGGGAAGTGACGGCTCTGAGTGCAGCAATGGGGGCACGAGGGACCTGGACAGAACCACTGCAGCTCGCCCCTCCGCATGTCCTCATCCCACTCTCTCTCACTCCCTGTGCTCCTCCAGCAACCCCAGGCAGGGGTCCTAAATTCAGAATAGTGAGGACTGAGCATGGACGAGAGAGGCAGGGAAAAGTTAGAGTCTTGACGTACCCAGATTGTGGGGCAGTAGCATGCATGGGCTGCATGTCCCACAGCCCCATGAAGTCATTAATTATGCTAGTTAGCCAGCACGGAGCACTTAACCATGGCCAGACTTCACCTGACTGAATGTTTGTAACAACCCTGAGGTGGGAAATATCGTTACTCCTGGTGAGGAGGAACAGAGGGACAGAGAGGTAAAGGTGAGCTGCTCAACCTGTAGTAGCAGCGTGGAGACTGGCTTCTGAAAACAGGAATTGCTTGTGCAGTCTGGGGAGTGGGAAATGTTTCCAAGTGGAAATATGTTAATGGGAAGATGAGCCTACAACCCAGACTGGCAGTCATTTGAAGCAGATGATTCCACAAATGCCAAGTCGGTTTCACATTTAGTGTCACATAATACACACCATTATGGTTTTTTTCATATGGTTTCACAGAATACACCCCATTATCAGAATGAGGGAGAAAATGATATGACCTTTTCAAGGGATGCAGTGAAAGTGTTTGATACAATTCTAAACTGATTTTAAATCATAGTCATAGCAACCTAGGAAGAGGAAGAAACTTCCCAATCTGATAAGGGAAAGCATGGTGAGCTCAGTAATGGCCCCCAGAGATGTCCACGCCCTAAACCCCAAACCTGTGACTAGATTCCTTTATATGGTAGAGGGGATTTTGCAGATGGGATGAAGGACTTCGAGACGGGAGATGGTCCTGGATTAGACAGAGGGGCCTGATGTAATCACAAGGGTCCTACTAAGATGGAGGCAGGAGGGCCAGAAGCAGGAGGAGTAGGTGTGACGACAGAAGTGGAGGTTGGAGTGACATCACGGAAACTGGGCAGGTTGTGCTGCTGGCTTGGAGCCAGAGAGGGGCTGGGAGCCAAGGACGCGTGAGCCTCTAAGCTGGAAACTGCAAGGAAGCAGATTCTCCCCTGGAGCTTCTGGAAGGAGTTCTGTAAGATTAATTCCAGACTTCTGAATTCAGAATTGTAAGATAACATATTTGTGTTGCTTTAAGCCACCGAGTTTGTGGTGCAACAGCTACACGAAATGAATACAGGTATCTACAAGAAAGTTCCAGGGGGAAATATCGAATATTTCCCTTCCAGGATCAGGAACAAGGCATGGATACCCATCTTTGCACTTCTTTTTTTTTTTTTTTTTTTTTAGTGATAGGTTTTTTTTTTTTTTAAACATATATTTTTATCCCCAGGGGTACAGGTCTGTGAATCGCCAGGTTTACACACTTCACAGCACTCACCATAGCACATACCCTCCCAATGTCCATAATCCCCCCCCAACCCCCCTCCCCACATTAACCCTCAGTTTGTTTTGTGAGATTAAGAGTCACTTATGGTTTGTCTCCCTCCCAATCCCATCTTGTTTCATTTACTCTTCTCCTACCCCCTTAACCCCCCATGTTGCATCTCCTCTCCCTCATATCAGGGAGATCATATGATAGTTGTCTTTCTCCGATTGACTTATTTTGCTAAGCATGATACCCTCTAGTTCCATCCACGTCGTCGCAAATGGCAAGATTTCATTTCTTTTGATGGCTGCATAGTATTCCATTGTGTATATATACCACATCTTCTTTATCCATTCGTCTGTTGATGGACATCTAGGTTCTTTCCATAGTTTGGCTATTGTAGACATTGCTGCTATAAACATTCGGGTGCACGTGCCCCTTCGGATCACTACGTTTGTATTTTTAGGGTAAATACCCAGCAGTGCAATTGCTGGGTCATAGGGTAGTTCTATTTTCAACATTTTGAGGAACCTCCATGCTGTTTTCCAGAGTGGCTGCACCAGCTTGCATTCCCACCAACAGTGTAGGAAGGTTCCCCTTTCTCCGCATCCTCACCAGCATCTGTCATTTCCTGACTTGTTAATTTTAGCCATTCTGACTGGTGTGAGGTGGTATCTCATTGTGGTTTTGATTTGTATTTCCCTGATGCCGAGTGATGTGGAGCACTTTTTCATGTGTCTCTTGGCCATCTGGATGTCTTCTTTGCAGAAATGTCTGTTCATGTCCTCTGCCCATTTCTTGATTGGATTATTTGTTCTTTGGGTGTTGAGTTTGCTAAGTTCTTTATAGATTTTGGACACTAGCCCTTTATCTGATATGTCGTTTGCAAATATCTTCTCCCATTCTGTCAGTTGTCTTTTGGTTTTGTTCACTGTTTCCTTTGCTGTGCAAAAGCTTTTGATCTTGATAAAATCCCAATAGTTCATTTTTGCCCTTGCTTCCCTTGCGTTTGGCGATGTTCCTAGGAAGATGTTGCTGCGGCTGAGGTCGAAGAGGTTGCTGGCTGTGTTCTCCTCAAGGATTTTGATGGATTCCTTTCTCACATTGAGATCCTTCATCCATTTTGAGTCTATTCTCGTGTGTGGTGTAAGGAAATGATCCAATTTCATTTTTCTGCATGTGGCTGTCCAATTTTCCCAACACCATTTGTTGAAGAGGCTGTCTTTTTTCCATTGGATATTCTTTCCTGCTTTGTCGAAGATTAGTTGACCATAGAGTTGAGGGTCTATTTCTGGGCTCTCTATTCTGTTCCATTGATCTATGTGTCTGTTTTTGTGCCAGTACCATGCTGTCTTGATGATGACAGCTTTGTAATAGAGCTTGAAGTCCGGAATTGTGATGCCACCAACTTTGGCTTTCTTTTTCAATATTGCTTTGGCTATTCGAGGTCTTTTCTGGTTCCATATAAATTTTAGGATTATTTGTTCCATTTCTTTGAAAAAAATGGATGGTACTTTGATAGGAATTGCATTAAATATGTAGATTGCTTTAGGTAGCATAGACATTTTCACAATATTTATTCTTCCAATCCAGGAGCATGGAACATTTTTCCATTTCTTTGTGTCTTCCTCAATTTCTTTCATGAGTACTTTATAGTTTTCTGTGTATAGATTCTTAGTCTCTTTGGTTAGATTTATTCCTAGGTATCTTATAGTTTTGGGTGCAATTGTAAATGGGATGGACTCCTTAATGTCTCTTTCTTCTGTCTTGTTGTTGGTGTAGAGAAATGCAACTGATTTCTGGGCATTGATTTTATATCCTGACACTTTACTGAATTCCTGTACAAGTTCTAGCAGTTTTGGAGTGGAGTCTTTTGGGTTTTCCACATATAGTATCATATCATCTGCAAAGAGTGATAGTTTGACTTCTTCTTTGCCAATTTGGATGCCTTTAATTTCCTTTTGTTGTCTGATTGCTGAGGCTAGGACTTCTAGTACTATGTTGAATAGCAGTGGTGATAACGGACATTCCTGCCGTGTTCCTGACCTTAGCAGAAAAGCTTTCAGTTTTTCTCCATTGAGAATGATATTTGCGGTGGGTTTTTCATAGATGGCTTTGATAATATTGAGGTATGTGCCCTCTATCCCTACACTTTGAAGAGTTTTGATCAGGAAGGGATGCTGTACTTTGTCAAATGCTTTTTCAGCATCTATGGAGAGTATCATATGGTTCTTGTTCCTTCTTTTATTAATGTGTTGTATCACATTGATTGATTGGCGGATGTTGAACTAACCTTGCAGCCCTGGAATAAATCCCACTTGGTCGTGGTGAATAATCCTTTTAGTGTACTGTTGAATCCTATTGGCTAGTATTTTGGCAAGAATTTTTGCATCTGTGTTCATCAAGGATATTGGTCTGTAGTTCTCTTTTTTGATGGGATCCTTGTCTGGTTTTGGGATCAAGGTGATGCTGGCCTCATAAAATGAGTTTGTAAGTTTTCCTTCCATTTCTATTTTTTGGAACAGTTTCAGGAGAATAGGAATTAGTTCTTCTTTAAATGTTTGGTAGAATTCCCCCGGGAAGCCATCTGGCCCTGGGCTTTTGTTTGTTTGGAGATTTTTGATGACTGTTTCAATCTTCTTACTGGTTATGGGTCTGTTCAGGCTTTCTATTTCTTCCTGGTTCAGTTGTGGTAGTTTATATGTCTCTAGGAATACACCCATTTCTTCCAGATTGTCAAATTTGTTGGCGTAGAGTTGCTCATAGTATGTTCTTATAATTGTCTGTATTTCTTTGGTGTTAGTTGTGATCTCTCCTCTTTCATTCATGATTTTATTTATTTGGGTCCTTTCTCTTTTCTTTTTGATAAGTCTGGCCAGGGGTTTATCAATCTTATTAATTCTTTCAAAGAACCAGCTCCTCATTTCGTTGATTTGTTCTATTGTTTTTTTGGTTTCTATTTCATTGATTTCTGCTCTGATCTTTATGATTTCTCTTCTCCTGCTGGGTTTAGGGTTTCTTTCTTGTTCTTTCTCTAGCTCTTTTAGGTGTAGGGTTAGGTTGTGTACCTGAGACCTTTCTTGTTTCTTGAGAAAGGCTTGTACCGCTATATATTTTCCTCTCAGGACTGCCTTTGTTGTGTCCCACAGATTTTGAACCGTTGTGTTTTCATTATCATTTGTTTCCATGAATTTTTTCAATTCTTCTTTAATTTCCTGGTTGACCCATTCATTCTTTAGAAGGATGCTGTTTAGTCTCCATGTATTTGGGTTCTTTCCAAATTTCCTCTTATGATTGAGTTCTAGTTTCAGAGCATTGTGGTCTGAAAATATGCAGGGAATGATTCCAATCTTTTGATAATGGTTGAGACCTGATTTAGGACCAAGAATATGATCTATTCTGGAGAATGTTCCATGGGCACTAGAGAAGAATGTGTATTCTGTTGCTTTGGGATGAAATGTTCTGAATATATCTGTGATGTCCATCTGGTCCAGTGTGTCATTTAAGACCTTTATTTCCTTGTTGATCTTTTGCTTGGATGATCTGTCCATTTCAGTGAGGGGAGTGTTAAAGTCCCCTACGATTATTGTATTATTGTCGATGTGTTTCTTTGATTTTGTTATTAATTGGTTTATATAGTTGGCTGCTCCCATGTTAGGGGCATAGATATTTAAAATTGTTAGATCTTCTTGTTGGACAGTTCCTTTGAGTATGATATAGTGTCCTTCCTCATCTCTTATTATAGTCTTTGGCTTAAAATCTAATTGATCTAAGGATTGCCACTCCTGCTTTCTTCTGATGTCCATTAGCATGGTAAATTCTTTTCCACCCCCTCACTTTAAATCTGGAGGTGTCTTCGGGTTTAAGATGAGTTTCTTGTAGGCAACATATAGATGGGTTTTGTTTTTTTATCCATTCTGATACCCTGTGTCTTTTGATTGGGGCATTTAGCCCATTAACATTCAGGGTAAGTATTGAGAGATATGAATTTAGTGCCATTGTATTGCCTGTAAGGTGACTGTTATTGTATATTGTCTCTGTTTCTTTCTGATCTACTACTTTTAGGGTCTCTCTTTGCATAGAGGACCCCTTTCAATATTTCCTGTAGAGCTGGTTTGGTATTTGCAAATTCTTTCCGTTTTTGTTTGTCCTGGAAGCTTTTAATCTCTCCTTCTATTTTCAATGATAGCCTAGCTGGATATAGTATTCTTGGCTGCATGTTTTTCTCGTTTAGTGCTCTGAATATATCATGCCAGCTCTTTCTGGCCTGCCAGGTCTCTGTGGATAAGTCTGCTGCCAATCTAATATTTTTACCATTGTACGTTACAGACTTCTTTTCCCGGGCTGCTTTCAGGATCTTCTCTTTGTCACTAAGACTTGTAAATTTTACTATTAGGTGACGGGGTGTGGACCTATTCTTATTGATTTTGAGGGGGGTTCTCTGAACCTCCTGGATTTTGATGCTTGTTCCCTTTGCCATATTGGGGAAATTCTCTCCAATAATTCTCTCCAATATACCTTCTGCTCCCCTCTCTGTTTCCTCTTCTTCTGGAATCCCAATTATTCTAATGTTGTTTCGTCTTATGGTGTCACTTATCTCTCGAATTCTCCCCTCATGGTCCAGTAGGTGTTTGTCCCTCTTTTGCTCAGCTTCTTTATTCTCTGTCATTTGGTCTTCTATATCGCTAATTCTTTCTTCTGCCTCATTTATCCTAGCAGTGAGAGCCTCCATTTTTGATTGCACCTCATTAATAGCTTTTTTGATTTCAACTTGGTTAGATTTTAGTTCTTTTATTTCTCCAGAAAGGGCTTTTATATCTCCCGAGAGGGTTTCTCTAATATCTTCCATGCCTTTTTCGAGCCCGGCTAGAACCTTGAGAATCGTCATTCTGAACTCTATATCTGACATATTACCAATGTCTGTATTGATTAGGTCCCTAGCCTTCGGTACTGCCTCTTGTTCTTTTTTTTGTGGTGAGTTTTTCCGCCTTGTCATTTTGTCCAGATAAGAGTAGATGAAGGAGCAAGTAAAATACTAAAAGGGTGGCAACAACCCCAGGAAAATATGCTTTAGCCAAATCAGAAGAGATCCCAAATCGTGAGGGGGGAGAAAGGGGATAAAAAGAGGTTCAGAAAGAAGAAAAAATAAATAAATAAACCATCTTTGCACTTCTAATCAACACTGTAGTTAGGCAAGAAAAAGATATAAAAAGCATAGTATTGGAAAGGAAGGGCAAATAATGTCATCTCAAGGTGATGTGTCGAGGAGAAAATCTGAAGAATCTACCAACAAAATGGTTACAATTAGATTAGAGATGATTTGTAGGCCTCATTGCAAAGTGATCACAAAACTTGTATAAGATACAGTATATTCATGACCTCGGGGGAGGGGTCAGCAAAGAGCTTTGAAACAGGACACAATAAGTACCAACCATACAAAAATGACTGGTAAGGGCGCCTGGGGGGTCAGTAGGTTAAAACCTCTGCCTTAGGCTCGGGTCATGATCCCAGGGTCCTGGGATCAAGCCCCTCATCGGGCTCTCTTATCGGCAGGGAGCCTGCTTCCCCTTCTCTCTCTGCCTGCCTCTCTGCCTACTTGTGATCTCTGTCTGACTTGTGATCTCTGTCTGTGAAATAAATAAATAAAATCTTTAAAAAAAATGACTGGTAAAGTGAACTCCATGAAAATTAGGAACATTTGTTTATTAAGAGGCAACACCAAGAAAGGAAAAAGCAATCTACTAAGCAAGGGAAGGTATTTGCGTACTTAGAACTGGTGAATGATTTGTTTCCAGAATATGTAAAGAGCTTCTAGAAATCATTGAAGTAAAAGGACAACCCAGTAGAAAAATGAGCAGAGGCAGGGAGGCACTTTATAACACAGAGTCATCAGTGAACATATGGAGAAGTGATCACCCTCATTGGTCACAGGGAATACAAAATGCTAATACTTATCGAAAGGGCCAGATAATAGTAAAAGCATAGAGGTGCAGGGCATCTGGAATGCTCACACCTGTTGGTGGGGCTGTAAACTGGTACAGTTGTTCTGGAAAACTGCACAGTGGTATCAACTAAGGTTAAACATACTACCAGCAATTCCACCCCTTCATATACACCCAGGAGAAAGGAGTGCTTCTTTCCCTAAGTGGCATGTACAAGAATGTTCATTGCAGTATTATTTGTAATATTGAAGATCCAGAAACAACCCAAATGTCCAGCCACTCCAGAGAGAATAATACACTGTTGACATATGCACACAATAGGATGCACACGGCGACAACAAAGAAGGGAGTCCTGTGACTGGCATTCCACAGATGTGATGCTGAGTGAACAGGGTCAGGACCGCAAGAGCACAGAATGTGACCCCATTTATACAAGGTTCGAGAATGGATAAAGTGATTTTCTGGTGATAACAGAACAGTGCTATCTCTTGGGCAAAGGGAATATCTGGGCAGATGGAAAGGTTCTAGACCATGGGGTAGAAGTTACAAAATTGTATACGTTTATTGAAACTTATCAAACTGTATACCTAAGATTTGTGCATTTCACCTTACATGAATTATACCTTAGCAAAGAAACCAAACCAAACCCAAACCCAGACTGCTCACCCTTGCTATAGTGATCAATTTAGGCATCCACGAGCAGAAGAAGCTGTTGGGTGAATGTCTGATGGGAATCTGACTGAGGGCCAGGCAGTCACCACCTGAACCCACTGAGCATGGACTTCTTGTGAAAGGAGGTAGGAAGGATTCTGGTAGTCAAAGTGGAATACCAAGCATGTAGGGTTATGTCTAATTAAAGGAAATATGAGGAACAGAAGAATAGTTTCAATAAAAATGACAATGACCAGGAAGCAAACAGACACATACAGAATGGGGGACATTCTATAGGATACTTAACACCACTTCTCAATAAGTCAAGACTCAGAAAATGGAAGGACATGGGGGACGGAGGGACTCTGCAAGACTTAAAGAGAGGGAAGATGATCAGATCTCATCTGAATCCTAATTAGAACGAATCTTCTATAGGAAGACATTTCTGAGACATTTGGGAGCCTTCATTGTGGCCTTGCAGGGAAACATCCCTATTTTTGAAAAATGAATATTGCGGGATATAAGGATGAAATGACATGCCTGGATTTTACTTTAAAATATTCTGGCAAAGTACAGAAGCAACCCAAATGTGCCTTGATAGATGAATGGAAGGAAGATGTGATAGGCATACACACACACACACACACACACACAGGAGTATTACTTAGCCACTGTATGTTAACTATACTGGAGTTAAAAATTTAAAAAAAATTTCTGGCAAAAAAAATAAAAAGGACAGATGCAACAAATGTGGCCAAATAGAGTCTGGAGATGGGCACGTTCATTCACTGCATTTTGGTCTCTGCTTCTGAGCAGGTTTGGACTGTCATAATTAAAAGCAAGAGGGGACACAGTGGGGTGGGGGCTTGATGGGAGGGGGCTCAGCCTGAGAGAGCTAGGCTCAGGGAACATGCTCACATCTGCACTCCTCTGCAGAAGCATCAAACTGGCTAGTAAGCCTGGGGGGCAGCGCACAGTGTAGGAGCTAAAGGGATGAACGGCAGTGCACGGGCTTGGAGGAAGCAGTATGAGCAGCTGGCTGCCTACCCTACTTCCTCTTAATAGTTGGCAGCCTCATTGAATGTGCCTCATTGAACAGTTATACTTCACAGCCTCCTTTGCAAATACTGATGGCCACATGACAAATTTCTATACATTGGAATGTAGGCAGAAATTGCTGGGTGGGGCTTTTGGGAATGCTCTTTTTCCAGGGAGGGCTGAGTTGGCTGGTATGCAGTTTTGCTCTTCCCTTTACCCCTTCTCCTTGTCTGAAATCAGATGTGATGGCTGGAGCTGCAGCAGCCATTTTGTGACTGCATGATAACTTTGCAGTTGAAAACCCTAAGGTTAAAACTGGTGGAGCAGAGAGACTTGGGAAGTGGTCACCTGATTTCTTAGAACTGCTGTTTGTAGACCCTCATGGAGCTCTGGACTGCCTCCCATATTTCCCATTACTGGAAGAAAAACAAATCCTACTTTGTTTACGTTACTGTTATTTCAGGTCTCAGTCACCCAATTCCTAATGGAAATAGAAGCATTTCCCTTTGCCATTTGCATGGGTGACTATGTTGACGAAGGGAGATGTTTGACTCCCACCAACTTAGACTTTAGCTCCCAGCTTGAGGGCTACGTTTACCTTTTTTCCCATGTTTCTTCTTTTTTTCTTCAATGATTGAAGAAGAACTGTTGTCTGGGGACTCCAGGCTGTTCTCTGGAGAGAGACAAAAACAAAGCTGTAAACACAGAGTGAGGCTGGGGAGAGGCTTGGGCACCAGCATCCTCACTGGCCCGCTAAGTGGCCCTGGCAAGGTGCTCAGCTTCTCTGAGCTTCCGTTTCCACATCTGAGATAATCACGCTGACTTTGTGGCAAGTTGTGATAACTGTGCAAGAAAAGGGCCCATGTGTACACATGCCTGGCACACAGAACATATTTTGTGCCTTCCCTTTTGCATCCTTCCACTTGCTCCTTAAGAGGAGTGTAGGACTATTTTATTGGGAGGTCACAGACCCAAGCCCTCTGCCTCATGGCACTGCCCACACTTTTGCTGTGAGCCTCCCAGAATTTCCCTCAGACGCAACAGAAGATTCAGAGACACCCATTTTCTTGTCCTCCCTTCCACGGATACCCACAGGGAAGGGGGCAGTGGGTCTGATACTTCCTCCTACCCCAACTCAGAAATCATCTGTAGCTTGGCGATTCCAGTTTATGCCAGCCAGGGAGGGCAGCCAGCCACTGGCAGAAGGGGCAGGGGCTGCTGGAGAGCCTGGGGTGTGGTCTGGTGTGGAGCTCAAGGAGTTAGTCCTTTTGGACCAGCTTCGAGGAGGAAACCTGGGATGGTGAGGAGATGACAGGGTTCGCAAGGTAAGGGACGTGATACAGAAGGGCAGACCCTGAGCAGCTGGGCGATGGGATGTGGGGAGAACGAGGAGGAACAGCTGTCTTGTGGCACTGGCAGGAACGTCAAGGGCATGGGGCCCCAAAATCCCAAGGCCTACATGTCAAGCTGTGTATTTATAATGGTAAGGAGAGGTCAAGCCATATATATAATGGTAAGGAGAGGGGAGGCGGTAGGGAGTGGTGAGGCCAGCGGAGATTGTTCAGGAGCACAGGCTGTTCAGTGAGTATTTTCTTAGTGACTCAGGTTCAATTACCAGGTAGCAACATTTAACCAACCATATCATAAAAATCAGAACATACCACTATTATTCAAATAGACCAAAACCCAAACAAACAAACAAACAAACCCAAACTCTAATAAAATTCAGCTTTTTCTTAATTGAGAAAATGATGTGCAGACATAGCAGACTTTTTTAACAATGTCGTTTGATGTGTTATGATGACCACTGATGATGATGAACATGCCGCTATGAAGATCCTGTCAGATGGATCTTTGTTCACCTAACCAGAGGTATTTTATGCATACAGATTCCTTTTTTTTTTTTTAAGATTTTATTTATTTATCAGAGAGAGCGAGAGAGCACAAGCAGTGGAAGCAGCAGGCAGGGAGAAGCAGGCTTCCTGCTGAGCAAGGAGCCTGATGCAGAACTCGATCCCAGGACCCTGGGGTCATGACCCAAACTAAAGGCAGACTCCCAATCAGCTGAGCCACCCAGGCACCCCATGCACACACATTCTTAGATGCCCCTTACTTCTTTACTGAACAATGAATCTGCTTTCATGCTACAATATGGATGAACCCTGAGGACACTGAGCCCAGGGAAGAAGCCAGTCACAAAAGGACCACTTCTATGAGGTCCCTAGAGTCATCAAATTACACATAGAAAGTAGGATGGTGGGTGCCAGGGGCTGCGGAAGAGGGGATGGGAGTTAGTGTTCAATGGGGATAGAGTTTCAGTTTTACAAGGTGAAAAAGTTCTGCAGACAGATGTGGGGGATGATTGCACACGAATATGAATGTACTTATAACTGAATGTTCCACTTACAAATGCCCAAAAGAGTAAATTCTGTTATGTATATACAGTTGACCCCAATTTTTAAAATGCTAAAAAAAAAAAAAAAGAACGTCTGCTCATGTCTAAGTCTCATTGCTCCTTAGCCAGGTCATGTGGTGGACCCTGAGGCTGTTTCCAGTCTTAACGCAATTTCCAAGCTTGTGCAATGGTTACTCTCTATTACCTAGTTGAGCAGGACCGGGTCCCACACACCTGGAATTTTGTCAGTAGGACAGGTGATCAATGCATCTCAGTTTTAATTTGCACTTCTCAATTATGGAAACTATTGTGTGTCTTTTCAGATGTTAATTATCTGCTTGCTTCTCTGTTAGTATCCTTTGCCTATTTTACTATTGGGATGTTGTAGTTTTTAAATGATCTTGAGAACTGTTATCTATTAGAGGACTCTAGCTCATTTGTTTGTCAGAGCTGCTAAAAATATTTTTGCTCCAGCTGATATGACAATTTCCTTTGGATTGTCTCTCATGTGTTTTTCTTTCGGCCTTCTGTGTCTTGTTTAGAAAGGAATTCTGCATCTGAAAGTTAAATACATTTTTAAAACTCCTGTTTTCTTCTAGTACTTTAACAGAATTGAATTTTTAAATTTAAAAATTTTATAGATTTTATTTATTTGATGACAGAACAAGCAGGGGGAGAAGCAGAGGGAGAAGCAGGCTTCCCACTGAGTGGGAAGCCCAACCACGGGGGCTCGATCCCAGAACCCTGGGATCATGACCTGAGCTGAAGGCAAATGCTCAACCAACTGAGCTACCGAGGCGCCCCAAATTAAGAAGTTTTAAAATGTGAGCCTTCTTTTAGAAAAATTCTCCAAGGAAGACAGGGGAGGTGAACTGGGTACAAAATGTCCTCATAAGAAGTGATAAAATTTTAGTACCCCATCTGCCTTCTGCAGTACTGGAGTGCGGGGACCGGGGGTGGGGGGCGGTGGGGCGGTGGGAAACGACAGCTCCCCAGGGAAGCCATCAGCTGACTTGCTCCTCTCTAGCAGCCAGGGGTCTCTCCCCCTCTACTCCCCTGAGCCACCTTCTCTGCATTCCAATTACAAGAGGGCTGGGCCACCATCATGGGCCCCAGTTCCCGCCATCTCCCTCCTTCACCCTGGGACTCACTCAGCACCTCCCCTGCACACTGGCAAGCCTGTCCTCTCCACTGCAAGTCCCCGCCGCTCCCCCACAGAAGAGGGCTGGTGGCTTCAATGAGGGTGGGAGGGAGGGGTGGATGCAGGGCTTTTCAGGAGAGCCTGGGGGCTTGGTGCCAGACAGGAGTGGGCAAGGGAGAGAAGGAAGCACAGGGGAAAACTCCATCCCTTGGGTATAAACTCCTGTGTTTCAGGTGCTGTTTGCTGAGATGGCAGAGAAGGGAGGAAGTGGGGGGGCGGGCAAGAGGCCTGGAGCTCAGGCGGAAGTGCTGGGTTCAGGTGCCCGTGGGAGCAGCCAAACAGGGACTCTGAAGAGGCCACTCCTGATGGAGGTCTGGGGACTAAGACAATAGAGAATGAAAATGTGTCATTGGCGAATAGATGGAAACTGAGGCCGTGCTTGTGGTCGAGACAGAGGATGGCGGGGACAGCCCGAGGAACCCCGATGGTCCAGGAGCTTGGCAAGGAGGCCTGCGGAGCAGAGGGACAGGCGGGAGAAGACCAGAGCCCCGAGGGGAGGGTGGAAGAAGGAGCCAGGGTCTAAGGGGAGGTGCTTTTGGAGAGGTCTTAGCCCCAAGAGTGAGATTGGTAGTGTGGATTGAGGGGGCAGAAGCCAAGATCCCACAGGGTTAGGGAGGGGAGGCAAGTGGACATGGTAGGTTTGGTCAGCTCTCAAGGGATGGCTGGGAATGGAGGGGAGGTGCACAGTTAGAAAGGGACCATGCAGCTGGGGAACGGCCACCACTGGAATCCCAGCAAGACACAGAAGTGTGATGCAAGTGGCGTGATTGAGGGGCCCAAGAAACAAAGAGGGGCAATTCCGTAGCAGCCTTGCCCATCCCTGGGTATGAGAGGGCAAATGAGAGACACAGACCAAAACCCAAAGATGAAGCTGTATGAAGAGACTTGACCACGCTGAGCAGACTGGCAGACCTTTTTTTTTTTTTTTTTTTTTTTTTTTTTTGAGCTGGGGTGGAGAGAGTAAAATAGAGAGAGGGGAGGAGCAGAGGGAGAGAGACTCCCAAGCAGACTCCATGCCTAGCATGGAGCTGAGGCAGGGCTCCATCTCACCAACCTGAGATTAGGACCTGAGCCAAAATTAAGAGTCGGACACATAACCAACAGAGCCACCCAGGTGCCCCAGGGCAGACCACTTTAAAACACAAGTCATAAAACCACCGGTGTGTTTACCTCCTTCGCGGTGGATGGCACCTGAAACAGCCCCCAGTGTCCCCGGGCTCCAGGCACTCACAGCCTTCAGCATCCCTCCAGCAAGAGATCATGGTTGGTTTGTGTGGTCAGCTGCGGAAGTGACAGCATGGGACTTCAGAAGCAAGGCCAGAGAGGACATTTGGGCCCTGCTTTGCCTCTCTGGGATCACCTGTTCTGAAGGGGGTCAGCCCCAGCCAATGGCCACATGACTAAACCTGCCCAGAACTGATTCTCCAGCCCTGGTCAAGCCTTCCGGTGACCACGGAGGAGACCCCCTGGGTCTGAATCCCCAAGCCAAGCCCCTCATGAGCTCCTGACCCAAAGAAACTGAGCTAACTCATGTTTACTGTTTTTTCAAGCCCCTCAGTTTTGAGGTAATTTGTTACACAGCCCACTCTTCAGGGGCATCCCAGGCTTGGGAGGTCCAGGACCGCAATCCACAGGGTTTGGGAGACCCTACGTGATCTCACGCAGCGACCTCTGCAGCTTCTCATCTTGCTCCCAGCCTCACCCCTCCCTGCTACCCTCTGGCCACCTGAAGACTCTCACAGACCGTCCCACAGGCAACACTACCCTTTGCTTTTTTCACTGCACGGGAGTCCAAGCCCCGTCAGTCAACATCTCCCTCATCTGTTGTTGGCCCCCTGACCTCCCCCCCACATCCAGGACAGAAGGGCTTACTGCTTGCCCTCCCAGAGATGGCACTCCCCTCTCTTGCACGTGTCACATCTGGTATTATGTAGGGTCACCTTCTTTCCCAAGGTGGGCAACTGCTCCAGGTGCATTAAGGATGTCTTGTACTTTCTGCACCTGATGCTCTAGCACATGGGTCTTACGGACCCCACAGGGACTGTCCCCATCTCTCCACCCTGGGGTTGGTCAACCCCTAGCGAGAGTGAAGGAGGTGTCCAAGAGGGTGATTTACAAATGTAGATCAACTACTCCAGAGACCACATGCCCACCTACCACCTCCACCGTCAGCCTCTCACACCCAAGGCCCCTGGACCCTGCTCTAGTTACCCAGGACCAGGTCCTAGACAACTCAGGACAGCCTTGTGCCACAGAGTCCTGACATTACTCAAACCAGTCAACCCTAAGCCTGCACACCCTGCATCCTCTGCTCCTTCCTAAGGAAATCACGACAAAGGCTCCTGCCCACAGTGCCCCGCTCCCTCTTCCTCTGACCCAGCCCGGTCCTTTCCAGTGTGGCCCTGCCGCCTATTTCTAGGGATCTAAGAAGATCACACACTATCTTTCCAATGGCAGCCATCCCCTTGTCTGCTGATCTTGCTACACCTGAGCAGTAGTGAGACCGACAGTTTACTTATCTTTTATTTGTATGTCAATTTTAATATCTATGTTATGCCTTTACATTTTAATCGTTCTTATTACCTTGATCTATCTACAGGGTGTATTCCTGATTGCTTTTTTCTTTTTCTTTTTTTAGTTAACATACAGTGTTATATTAGTTTTAGGTGAGCAATACAGCGACTCAACACTTCCACACCTCACCCCATGCTCATGATGACAAATGCCCTCCTTAATTCCCATCACCTACTTCACCCATCCCTCTGCTCACCCGTCTGGTAACCATCAGGGTGTTCTCTATAGTTAAGAGTCCACTTCTTGCTTTGTCTTTTCCCCTTTGCTCATTTGTTTCTTAAATTCCACATATGAATGAAATCGTATGATATTTGTCTTTCTCTGAGACATTTTGCTTCGCATAGTGCATTCTAGCTCCATCCATGTTGTTGCAAATGGCAAGATTTCATTATTTCTGATGGCTGAATAATATTCCATTGTATACACACCACATCTACTTTATCCATTCATAGCCAATGAACACATGGGCTGCTTCCTTATCTTGGCTATTGGCTGCTATAAACTTCAGGGTGCATGTATCCATTTGAATTAGTACTTTTGTTTTCTTTGGAAAAATACCTAATAGTGCAATGGCTGGTTCATAGGGTAGTTCTACTTTAAACTTTCTGAGGAACCTCCACCCTGTTTTCCACATTGGCTGCCCCAGTTTGCATTTCCACCAGCAGAGCATGAGTGTTTCTTTTTCTCGACATCTTCACCAGCACCGGTTGTTTCTCGTGTTGCTGATTTTAGCTATTCTGACACGTGTGAAGTGATACCTAGTGTAGTTTTGATTTGCATTTTCCTGATGAGGAGTGATGATGAGCATCTTTTCCTGTGTCTGTTGGCCATTTGTACGTCTTTTTTGGAGAAACATCTTTTCATGTCTTCTGTCCATTTTTAAATTGGATTATTTGGTTTTTGGGTGTTAAGTTTTACAAGTGAAATCTACATTTTAAAACAACAGGAACCATGCTTGTCCATCCCCAGCTCCCAGCACGGGATCCGTGATGATATCGAGAAGGCAGCTGAGTCTCTGAGGGTGGGCTTTAGAGCAGTGTCTGGGCTGATACTGAGGACTCTCTGGTGGGCTCTGAGAGCTGGCAGGAGTGGGGCGGCGGGGGGCGGGGTGGGGAGGACAGGGTGAGATGGTCATTCACTGTCTGCTGGCCGATGGTTATTGGCATTCTAAGTGTGAGGTCCTGCAGCAGGCGCTGGCAAACCTCCTCAGAGCCTATATTCTAGACCGGTGACAAACACAAATAAGAGTGTGTTGGGCTTCCAATAATTTTGTGAATGTACCCAGAAATGGAATTGCCGGGTCATATAATTTTATGCATTCCTTTCTGAGGGACCACCCTCCCATGTTCCACAGCTGTATACCTCCTCACCAGCAGTGCACATGGGTCCCAGTTTCTCTACATCCTTGCCGGCACTTGTTACATTGGATTTTTTTTTTTAATAGCTATCGTACTAGTGTGATGTGATATCTCACTTTCCTAATGACTGATGCTATTGTGAGCACCATGTCATGTACTTATTGGCTCTTCGGAAGATCTTCTTTGGCGAAATGTCTGTTAACTCCTTTGCCCCCTTTTTAGTGGGTTGTTCATTTTTTGCTGCATTTTAGGAATTCTCTATACATTCTGGATATTAAAGATTTCCTTCAGTGTCTGGGTCTGGAAGGGCTGAGAGGGTGGTCTGGTGTCTTTAAATCACTATTGACAGAACTGGCAGGGAGGTCGCTCCAGCTCCTGGAGCTGAAAGAACGGCCAACCTCAGTACTGGCTTCTCAGCAACCACACACACAGCTGGGCTTGGGGAGGAAAAGGTCCTTATGGCCCACCGGGGCAGCAGCCAGCCACGTGAGGAACGTGGGCTGCCCTCCCCATTGTTGCTGGGCTAGAGGCTGCTCCACAGAATGTCACCATTCACCAAAATTTCCCAGCCTCCCCCTCCAGTTCTGTCCTGGAACCCGCAAGTGTTCATCCAGGCTCCAGAGTTCCGATTTCGGATTCTGAGGGTTGTGACCAGCTCAGTGGTTGTTTGGGTGGAAAGACTGATTCCTGGGAGCATTCTGCTCTAATTAACATCTCCCAGGTGTCACCTCATACGTGGATATTTTCTTCTTTTAGATGCCATTGTAAATGGAGCTGCTTTCTTCATTTCCACATTGGATTGCTTGGTGCTGGTGTGGAGGAACAGAGCTAACATCGATGTTTGGATCTTGTACCCTGCAACCCGGCTTAATTCATTTATTAGCGCTAGTAGCTTTCTTGTGGGTTCCTGGGAATTATTTCTATATAGGAGTGTGTCCATCTGGGAATAAGATAGTTTCACTTCTTCCTCTCCAATTTGTATATCTTTTCGTTCTTTTCCTTGTCTAAATGCTCTGGCTAGGGGCACCTGGCTGGCTCAGTCAGTAGAGTGTGTGACTCTTGATCTTGGAATTGTAAGTTTGAGCCCCACATTGGATAGAGAGATTACTTAAAATCTTTAACATATAAATAAATAAATGCTCCAGCTAGAACTGCCAGCATACAGTGTTGAATAGCAGTGAAAACAGACATCCTGGCCTTATTCCTGACCTTCAGGGGAAAGATTTCAGGCTAACAGAATTTTATTGAGGACCTGTTATGTGCCAGGCCCTGGGGAGACAGCAACACGCAAGACAGACAAACACTCCTGACCGGATGGAGCTTATGTTCTACTGGGGAGAGAGAAACAAGTAAGGAATGGTGATGAAGGTGGGAGCCAAAAAGCGGTATCAAGAAAAGTAAAACAGAGGGTGACATTTGAATAAAAGTCTCAAGGAGGTGGAGGAGGGAGCCACAGGGTGATCTAGGGGGAGAGCATTCTGGGGAGGGAGACAGCAGTGCTAAGACACTGAGGGGAGTGTCCCCAGCCCAAGGAGCATGGGCAGCTGAGTGGCAGGAATGGGGCAGCCCCAAGAGGGGAGCTGTTTGTGGCTTTTCTCTCCAACTGCACATTCTGTTCCAGCACACCCCACCCCACAAGCCCTGGCTGGGAAGTCTTAAGTCTAGTATGGGCTTTCACTGACTCCTCTGCCTGGCCAAGGTCTCTATCAAGTGTCCTCCACTCTCTGCACCAGGGGTGAGGCCTTGCCTGGGGTCTCCATGGAGGCTCTGGTGAATCAGACCCTCTGTCTGTGTCACAGACATTGCCATCCCTATATAAAAGTCATTAATCCCAGAAACTGCAATCTCCCTGCTTCAACCCCTCTCAGCATCTTTACAGAACTGAATAGTCCTCCCCATGGTCCATAGGCCTTACCCAAGTAGTTCCAGACTGGCCTTCTGTCTCTCCAACACTGAGCTCATATGAACCTCAGCCTTTGCTGGCCCTTCCCCCCTGCCTAGAATGCCCTTCTCCCTCTTTCATCCTTCAGGATTGTTATGGATAGGCATCAAATGTCACCTCCCCTGAGAGGCCTTCCTTGACTACCTCTCCCAGTTAAGTTATGCCTTGCCCCTGCCCAAAACTTCCGGTAGGTTTCCTTTCTACTGGCTGTTTGCTTTGCAATGTCTGCCTTCCTTACAATCTAAGTCCTAGGTTGGGGAGGGTATTATTCACCCCTGAATCCCCCATTAGAACACAAGCCCTCTTCCAGCTGGCACTTACTAAAGATTTGGGAATGAAGACCAAATCCAGAGCTTACTTCTCTGTCATATTCCAGCTGAGTCTTTGCCCAGACCTCTTAACGGCCCCTCCACCAGCACTCCCCAAGCATTATCTTCTGACTCAGACTTCACACAGTGGGAGACAAGCCAAGGCCCTAGAGGTGGTGTGTTGGGTATCGTAATAGTGAGTAGAGACCCTAATAATTGCAGTATCAAGGAGCTGAGCCCTCAACACGCACCCCCCCTTACAGGTCACAGCAGCCTCAGGGAATTGGGATTGATCCCATTGCACAGATGAGGCAGCTGAGGCTCACAGAAGTGTTGTACTCCACCATGTGTGTCTGACACCATGTGTGTTCTCCCCCTCGGCTGGGCTCCAGAAACGCCATCTGTACCTGGCTGAGGCTCAGAGCTCAGTGTCCCTGGGCTCTTCTCCCCCAGGAGGCCCCTCTTCCCCAGAGTCTTTCTGGCTCTTACATTCGTCCCCAGCTCCTACAGCTGAACCCAGGATGTCAGGGTCAACTGTCATCCTGGCCTGAGCCCCTGGCTGATGTGCTCCCATCCAGGCTGACTTCACTTGCCCACCTGGCTAGGTGCCCCTGCCTGGCTTGGCCTGCAAATGCCATTGGTCTGTCCACTTGGCTGTGCCTGCCTGGCCTGGTTTCCTCCCAAATACACAGATCCTCAACCCAGACCATGGAGATCAGCTTGGGGGAGGGGGACCTCCTATTTGCATATCACTGCCAAGGGAAGTGATAAACCCAATCTCGAGGGTCACAGGTTACTCCCCCCCCATCTCGCCATGTAACTACTCTCTTGGTACCATAGGATGAATCAGTCTAGTTCATAAAGCCTTCAACTGTCTTGTGCCAGTTGCATTATTTTGTGTGTGTCTAAAGTTAATTTGTTGTTATCTGCAAACATTTCAAAGCTATCTGTTTTTTTGGTAACTCCCTTTCAGACTTCCTTCAAATTTTTCAATTTGCCCTGGAGCAGAGTGAGCGCGTGCACAATGGCAGCGGTGGGGACACTTGTAGAGAGCAGCACACGTTTGACACAAGCTAAGTGCCCGTTCACATGGATTGGTTCAGTAAATTATGATACATTCACGCTACAGGATCGCTGTTCTGCTCACAACACAGAAAGTTGAAGGGAACTCCCGATGTATTGACAAGGAAGTCTTTTCACTGTGTCGGGGTTAATGGAAAAAGCAAGGCGCAGGAAGCCTGTTTCTTGTGTGGTCGTTTGTGTGAGAAAAAGACAAACGGTATAAACCATGTTTGTATGTATTTGCCTGTGTGCACAGAGCATGTGCGTGGAGCACGGGAAGCAGGAGAGGAGAGGCTCGTGCCACTCCCCTCTGAGGAGGGGAGACTGGGTATCTGGGGATAGGAGGGGGAGGGGCTTTCACGAGAGGGGGCTTTGAACACTTTTGAATTTTGAACCGTGGGAATCTTTTACCTATTCAAAACCAAATTAAATTAAAAGCACAAAGTTGACAGCAGGCAGCATTGACCATTCTGCCCACCTCAGTGCCCACGGCCCCCAGAGGTGCGCCCACAGCACTTGGCGGGAGCACCTGGCAGCAGACCTGGGACTTCGGTGGAGCCAGGACATCTCCCACAAGGGCCTGGGGCTGGTACTTCCTCTGGGCTCAGCCTAGTGACCTTAGCTGCAGAGAGGCTGAGAGAGACCCACATCCATTCTGGTACCTGCCACAAAGCCTGTTATGTGGTGAACTGTGCCCCCGCCCGCAAAATTAATGGTTTTGAAGACTTGAAATCCTACCTTCCAGCACCTCACAAGGTGACTCCGGGTCACGGCAGCCCTAACTTAGATGAGGTCATGCTGGAGTAGTGTGGGCACCTGATCCTATATGATTCCTGACCTTAATAAAAAGGGGAAATTTGCAACAGGCATGCACACAGGCAGAATGCCACGTGATGATGAAGGCAGACATAGCGATGACACGTTCCCTGTCCCAGGAACACCGAAGATTGCCAGCAAACCACCAGAAGCTTCCTAGGAGAGAGCTTGGAACAGACGCTTCCTCTGACCCCTCAGAAGGAACCAACCCTGTCAGTGACACCTGCATCTTGGACTTCAGCCTCCAGAACCATAAGACAATAAATCTCTGGTGTTAAAGCCACCACTGGGTGGTGGCACTTTGCTTATAGCGGCCCGAGGAAATAAAATGTGAAGTTTCCCCAGAATCTGGCACACCTATGTTTCTGCCTCATGGTCTGATTTGGAATCCCCTTAACCCTCAGTTAAGTCTGGATGGCACTGTCCCAGGCTCCAGAGGCTATCTTCGACTCTGAACCCATGCCAGCCCCATACTTACCGTTGTGAGTCATACCCTTGGAGACCACAGCAGACATGACCTTGGACATCTGGACAGAGGAACAAAGGCTTGCTGCAAAGCTTGATTTTGGCTAAAGGCGATTCCAACCTGAGGAGTGATACAGTGCTTGAGCCAGGTGATCCCCAGGCCCTCAGCTCCCCTTGCCCCAGGGGTGGGTGAGGAAACTTGGCATTTCCTTAGGGCCTACCATGTGACCAACACCTATAGTTCCCTGCCTCCCCCCTCCTTCATCCTCTCTCCCCTCCTTGACTTAGTTCTAGCTGCCCAGCCTAATCTTTCAGTGTCTAGAACATGCCAACCTTGGTCTGACTCAGTGGCCAAAAAATGTTCATGGACAACCAGCTGCGGAGAATGGGTCTCTCCCTTCAGCTCTGAGCTCATGTCACCCACTTCAAAGACACTACTCTCACCACTCCATTCAAAACAGTTTCTTTCTTCCCACCTCCATAAGACCTCACTTTACTTTCTCCTCTGCAATTACCACTCTCTGGTTTGTCACACGCACGCGCGCGCGCGCGCACACACACACATCGATGCATTGCCTATTACCCCTTGAACGGAAGGTCCAAGAGAACAGGGGTATTTTCTCATTTGGCGCCAACGTGCTCATCAAAGCGCCTGGCATAGCCTTGGGTCTTCGTAACTATTCATTGGATGAATTTTTCATTTTGCAGAGGAGGAAGTAAAGGAGAGATTCAGCTAGGTGTCCAAAGTCACACAGTAAGGAAGGACCTTAGCTGGGATTCCACCCCAAGATTCCTTGACTCCAAAGCCTGCGCCCTTCCAGCAACATTCTGCTACAATCCAGGAGGAAAGAAATCCTGGTCCTGGAGAGGCACTAGTTAGCCGTGCCCCGTCTCCCAGCACCCCAACTTGGCGCGGATGCGTGGGTCATACAGCAGAGGCGCACAAGGCAAGGAAGGATAGAGGGATGGCTGGGTAGCTAGGTATGTGATAAAGCAAATCCAGTAATAAATAAGGAAGGGCGGGCAAACTTGCAAAGAGGCCTTGCAAGGGGCGCCCGAGGAGCCCGCCCCAAGCCCTGCGCACCCCCGACCCGACGCCGCGCGCACCCACCGGCCCAGCGCGCCCGGGCTAGCCCGGAAGCCTCCGCACCGCAGTTCCCTGCTCCCAGCGCCGGGAGTTCGGTTTACGTCGCGAAGGCAACCATTCTCCCAGCCCGCTGGGACGGTGACGTCACAAAGCCGAGGCGCTCTGGCTACGTGGGGGTGGGGCCTGCGGGCGTCCGGGTCCAGCAGTAGAGGAGAGGCCTGGAGTCCCACCACCCGAGCTCCGGGCGCCTCCTGCGCAGTGTCTGGGATTGGGCCTGGGGCACAGGCGGTTCCTTCCTCCGTCATTCCTTATTCCGCACTCCTCCCGCTCTTTGCCTTTTGTTCTCCGATTCATTTATTCAGTGTGCGCTTCGGGATGCATGTGGTGCAAACACAGACCTGTCCTTTCTGCCGTGTGGACCTCACTCTCTAGAGGGTCCGTTCTTAAAAGTGTGGTTCCGAGGCCAGCGGCAGCAGCAGATAATGCCGGGAACTCGTTAAAAAAGCAAAAGTTGTGCCCGCCCCTGCAGCCGAAAGTCTGGGGGGCGGAGCCGTGCAATCTGGGCGGTAACCAGGCCTCCGCGTGAATAAGATGCGGGCTAAGGCTTGAGAATCACTATTCCCGAGGGTGAATGAGACTTTTTACAATAAAGACACAGCATGGCAAGGGCTATCAGTAGACAGGGCAGGGACGGGGTGATAAAGAGCAGGGATCCAGTTTAGATAGCTCAGATTCATCAGCTGATGTGGCCATGGGCTGAAGTGTGCCCTCTGCTTCCCCAGCTCAGGTCCCTGGTTCCTCCGAAACAGGAGAACCCCTCCCACAGTTCTCACCAAGGTCACCACATTGTCCCACGCATCTAGGGAATTTGCAGATTGACAAGGCTGCTTGGAGCTGGGGCACAGTCAGGGCTCTGTCTTTCTAGCTGTACTCTGCTCTGGAGCAGTCTGCAAGCAAGTAGGGTGCCAGTGAGAATCCCAGCAGCTCTCAGCTCTGCTCAAGGCAGGTGTAGTAGATAGGAAGACCAGTGCCACGCTCCTTGGATTGGAAGAAGCGGGGATCCCTGAATCACCACTGGAGGACAGCATTCTACTGTCATTATCTACAGGAGGCTTTGTACAAGGGAGGAAGGAAATTTTTATTATGTCAAGCCATATACATGATTTGTGCATGAGTGTGTGGGCGTGCCCACATGTACGTGGAGAGGAGAGGACTATTTGTTACAGCAGCTAGCTTGAACAGACCCCTTGAACAACCCCTTGAACAAACAAGTGGTTTCCATGTAGCCCCAGGGCAGAGGGTCCTTCTGCTGTCATTTAAAGTCCTAAACACTTTAGCCTCTGCTGGTCTCTGGTCTCTGCCACAGCAGAACAAGGAGCTGGACAGTGGAGTCAGCTATCAGCAAGGGCCAGAGGCACTTTATTAATTGGTGACTCAGGGAGGAAAGCAAAGAGTTTCAAAATAGTTTATCACAAATACTTGGAGTTCTAATGAGACTTTCAGGACTCTCGAAAATAGGTGACCCAAAGAGGGAAAAGCTACTGAGCATACTATCAATTCATTGCTATTAGCAGGTACATTTATGAACGATTGTAAATTATCTGTGAACCTTCAGAGTCTGTCTGGGTGCCTGACACTGTTCTCTGTGCCCATTTAATGCAGCCTGCCTGTGAGGTCGGCCCCTCTTATTACCCCGCCATCAAGGGGGAGATTGCACCACTGTGAGGTTAAGAAACCTGCCCGCAGAGCCGGCAAATAAGTGTGTTTTTCAGAAAGTCCATGGAACAGAGAGCTTAAAGAGTGGGTGCCAGGAAAATCCAATGAGGGGGAAAATGGCTTTTCAACAAGTGGTGCTAGAACAATTGGATTTCCACATGCAGAAGAATGAGGCTGAGCTCCACCTCATCCCATACCAAAATTAACTCAAATAGAACCAGAGACCTAAATGTAAGTACTAAAACTCTCAGAAAAAACAAAAACAAAAAAAAAAAAACACAGGAGTAAATCTTTTGTGACCTTGACTTAGGCAGCTATTCCTTGGCTCTGACACCAAAAGCACAAATGACAAAAGACAAAAAGAGATAGACTGGACTTCATCCCAGTTAAAACTTTTGTGTTGTAAAAGATACCATCAAGAAAGTGGAAAGAGGGGCGCCTGGGTGGCTCAATGGGTTAAGCCGCTGCCTTCAGCTCAGGTCATGATCCCAGGGTCCTGGGATCGAGTCCCACATTGGGCTCTCTGCTCAGCAGGGAGCCTGCTTCTCCCCGCTTGCTGCCTGCCTCTCTGCCTACTTGTGATCTCTGTCTGTGAAATAAGTAAATAAAATCTTAAAAAAAAAAAAGAAAGAGGAAAGAATGGGAGAAAATATTTGCAAAGCATATATCTGATAAAGGACTTGTATCTCAAATAATGACCTCCAACAACTCATTAAGAAAAATGCAAATAATCCCATTTAAAAATGGGCAAAGGATCTCAGTAGATAGTTCTCCAAAGAAGTTGTACAGATGGCCAACAAGCACATGAAAAGATGCTCAGCACACCTAGTCAGGGAAATGCAGATCAAAACCACAATGAGATATGATTTCACACCCACTGGGATAGCTCTACTCAAAAAGATGGTTAATAAAAGTGCTGGTGAGAATGTGGAGAAATTGGAGCTCTCCTACATTGCTGGTGGGAATGCAAAATGGTGCAGCTGCTTTGGAACACAGTCTGACAGCTCCTCAAAGAATCACACCAGAGTTATCACATGACCCAGCAATTCCGCTCCTAGTACTGACCCAAGCAAAATGAAAACATGTCCACACAAAAACTTATATGTGAATATTCATGGCAGCATTCTTCATGATGGCTAAGAAACAACCTGGATTTTCATTAAATGATGAATGGATCAACAAAATATAGTACTCTCACACATGGAATATTATATGGCAATAAAAAGAAATGCAGTACTGATAAATACTATAACATAGATGAACCTTGAAAACATTACACTAAGTGCTAAGAGACAGTCCCAAAAGACCATGTATTATTTGATTCTGTTTGCCAGGAATAGGCAAATCCACAGAGACAGAAAGTCTGTGAGTTGTTGCCAGGTGCTCAGGGAGGGATGGTGTTGGGGGAAACTGGCAGGGACCACTAAATGGAGATGTAGGTTTTTTCTTATGGGAGATGAAAATGTCTACATTAGATTATGGTGGTGACTGCACAACTCTGTGAATATGCTAAATGCATTTTAAATGGGTGATTATTTGGTACATAATATCTCGAGAAATACGTTAAAAAGAAGAAGAAATGCTCTTGACTGACTAACAGATTGAAAAGTGTTCATTGAGCTTGTCAAATAGGAGACTGTCAGTGGCCTGGGTGAGAGTAGTTTCAGGAAATTCTGGGGGTGATCTGATGGGTGAGGAAGGAGGAGACACAAGGGCCTTGGCTGAGGCCCTATCTTGCTTTTTGAGGGCAGTCTGGCACTGACCCACAGTGGGACTGGGAGATCTGACCAAGTTCTTTCCCTGCAGTTCTGCTGAAGCCTTGGTCATCAGAGGCAGACCCAGTGCCACATCTGAGAAACCAGATGGCTAAGGCTTGGGAGATTCTGTGTGCTGGCTGGTGAAGTTGCAACAGCGTTGTTCTGGATCAAAGACAGTGCTCCAGTGCCTGGTCTTCATAGGCTTTGTGGGGATGGGCGGGGTGGGGTGCAGGTCCCAAGTGGTCATGGGGATTGTGGTCATCCAGGAAGAGGGGCTGAGACTAAGCACCAGGCTTGAGGGTGTGGAGGAAGCAAGACTGAGAGAGAGAGAGGGGAGGAGAAAGAGGACAAGATGGAGGAACCATGGTGCTGAATTGGTGGGGGTGGTTGCAGCTAAGGTGGGGTAGGACATTCTTGCTTTTGGACTAGGAGATTTGAGACAGTAGGCTGTCACTTCCTGGACTGTGCCCCACAAGAGTGTGTCATTGAGCTTCAGGAGCCCAGGATAAGGAGATTCTCAATAATAGTTCCTGACATCATTTAGGTTGCATTTGGTTTCAAGAAACATAAAGCTCCATGAGAAAATGACTTAAATAAGAAGGCAGTATCATCTCACACAATGAGAAATCCCTCAGAACACTTGTCATATCTCCTAAGCAAAAACAATTTTTCCACACATGCCTAAACCAGTGCTAGCATGGAAAATGGGACTCTGTGGGGGATCTCAGCATCAGGGCATATGGCCCTGGGGAAGAGTGGAAGAGGGAGCGGAAGTTGAATGGACAATGTGTTGACCCCAACCATCTCACACTGAGGAGCCCAGTGCAGGCTCTCCCATGGATGCACATATGTCAAAATATCTTCCACCCCCTCTGTTCAGAGCCCACTTGGATTCCAGGCCTTTGCCTCTGTGGCATCCTGTGCCAGACCACTAGCTGCTGTCCTCCTACTCCTCTTTGCTTGGCTTATCCCTGGCTATTCTTTAAACCTCAGCCTAGAAGTCATTTGTCAGCCCAGCCATCCCTAGTCCCCAAGTCTGAGCTGATACATTCTTACAGTGCCCTGTAATCCCTTCAAAGCAATGGCCATTTCACAAGGGCCTCTATGAGTGTGTCTCTTCTGCTGTCGTGTAGGTCCCATGAGGATAAGAACTATGCCCTCTGACCCCTTGACCCTAATGTTTTGCACAGTACCTAGCACACAGAAGGTGTTCCATAAATATTTTGTCATATGTCAACGGATAGTGGATGGTGAATGGATATGAATGGAAAAGTAAATATTTACCTGAAAGAATGAAAATTCTTGGAGATGAATAAGTGAATGTGTGGCTGGCTGGATGGAGAGAGAATGTATGTATAGCTGAGCTATACTTATGTAGGTGGATGGGTGGCTGGTGTGTTGATGGGTGGACGTGCATCGGCTGGGTGGCGGAGTAGAGAGGTGGATGAATGGGTGGTGGATGGGTGGTATGGATAGATGATGCAGGTATGGTGGGTAGATTGTAGAGTGGGTATAGATGGGCAAAAGGAGGAACGAGCTGATGGGTGTGGGCGCGCTGTCCGAATCTACCACGGGGTGGCGCCCTACACCAGTTTGAGCCCCGGGCCGTGCGAATGCCCTTTCTGTCCAAAGGGGACTTACAAAAGAGGAACCTTTTGTCCTAGGTAGCGGTGAAAGGTTCCCCGGTGACGCAGGTTTGTAAACAAGTTGAAAAGACGCTGCCCTGCGGGCTCACGTCAAGTGCCACCTCGACCTTGGCTCCCTCGCCCCGGAGGCCGGTGTCCGGCTGCTCCTAGCACAAGTATGAGCTGAGCGTTGGGACAGGAGTCCTGCTCGCTGATATGAACGCAGCCACCCCTTCCTCGGCCACAGCGTCCCGGTTGGGGACCCCGAAGACGCCTGCCTTGAACTGCTGCAGAAAGTCGCAGGGAGGTGTTGAGGGCAGGCGGGATGTCTCAAAGCTTACGCAGTTCCTTTTGCCCACGTGGGAACACACATTATCCTAAGCTGCCTGACTTCGAACCTAATGGGAAATCTACATCCTGGCAAACTCCAACCCAAGACCATTCATCCCAGCCTTGGCTCCATCAGAATCTTAATTTATTCCAGACCCTGATTCAGGCTCACATTTTGAAACTGATCCTCCCCAGGCACTAACCCAAGGAGTCTTTACCCCAACTTTGCTGGGCCTAATCAGAGCACCCTTTAAACCAATAGTAATATAACTTAATAGGAACCACCTCCAAAACCAACCATGGATTCATAAATGCTTCAAAACACTGAAAAAATAGACAAATGCACAGTATGTTGTGGGTGCCAATTCACATCCACCCATGTGGGAGTGTAGGAAAGCACTAGCTATCTCAACATTTACCAATGCTGAGTATTATCACCCTTTCTATTCTCTGCCAATTTGATGGGGAGAAAAATCCCAAGTATCACTTTAATTTGCATTTCTGAAGGACTTAAAGGCAAATTCCCCCAGCAACTATTTATTAAATATTAAATATTAAACAAGGTTTATTGAAGCCATGTGATAAAAACCAGCACTTCCTTGGCCCCTGACACCCTGACATCCCTCCCCTCTTCTCAACTCTTCTGGCTGTTTCTTCTGATATGTGTCTTCATTTTTGTAAATAATAGGTTTAGATTTCAATCTCTTGATTGAATTGTGAATAAATATCAGTCGACTTCATGTCATGGGCTGAAGATTGAACATCCCATGCAACCCTGGGTTCTGTTCATTAGCTACCCAGTGTGGCTGACTCAGGGTTTGAGTACCCATGTTTCTTTGTCCTATTATGACTGCATTAGTGTTGCTCCCTTCTGACACTTCCCCAATGTTTGCAATTCTCCCTGAAATTAAATATTTTGTTTTCCACCTTCTTAGTTTTATCCATTTTTAAAATTATGAAATACAGAAATCATATGGAAGAATGTATCATTCTATTTCATTTGTTTATTTTTTAAAGATTTGTATATTTTGAGGGAGAGTTGGGGGAAGGGCTGAGGGAGAGGGAGAGAATCTTAAGCAAATTCCTCACTGAGTGTGGAGCCAGATGTGGGCTGACCCTAGGACCCTAAGATCTTGATCTGAGCCGAACCTGAGAATCTGATGTCCAACTGACTGAGCCACCAAGCACCCCAAGAATAATTTTATTTAAAAAAGAAGAAGAAGAAGAAAAAATATGCAGACTATGAACTGAAACTTTTCCAGTCTCTTAGAAATCCCTGGGGTCCTCACCCTGACTTCCGTGATGTGCTTTGCCTGGTTTGTTTAGTTTTATCACCCACGTGTGTGTCCTTAGCAGCTTGTTTAGTCTCACCTGGTGGTGAACATAGAAAGGTGAGCATTTGCCCTTCTTCTTTGGGGACTTGCTTTTTTGCTCAGCATCAGGAGAGCCATCCACCTCGGCTCACGTGTGTGTGGCCCATTCATTTTCATGGGTACCTGGTAACCTTTCATTGTAAGAATATAAGGCAGTTGATCTATTTTACTGTTGTGGAACATTGTGCTGTATCCAGTTTTTTTCTTTTACAAACAATGGTTCTAGAACCAATTTTCTCTATGTTTCCTGATGCACAGGTATGAGAGTTTTTCTTGGGTGGACACTAGGGAGTGGAATTGCTGGGTTAGAAGATGTGCATTTGTTCCGTTTTCCTGGATAATACCAAATTGTTTTCCAAAGTGGTTGCACCAATTTATACCCTGTGAACAGGGAATTTAAGTTGCCTTTGATCTGTTTCCTTGCCAACACTCTGTACTATCAGGCTTTTAAATTTTGCCAGTCTAATCTGCACTGTTACCATGGCCAGATAGTATCTGTTTCTTTACACATAGGCCTGTGTCCAGGTTCTATTTTATTCAACTGATCTTTCTGTTATCTGTTCCAGTCTATATGTCATGATCGCAAACCTTTGCAACCACCCTAAATATCACTTCCTAGTGCCCAAACACTCTCTGAGAGAAAGTCACAGGATGTAGACTTTTGAGAATTTCCAGACATTCACCTGATTGATAGTTTTGCTGGGTACACAAGTTTAGGTGGGAATGATTTTTTTTTCTGCTGGGATGCTGAAGGCATTTTGTAGACCCTTGCGACAGATAATATTTCCCCAAAAGAGCCAGAGCAATATGTCTAGTCCCACATGCATTTCTAGAACCTGGCGACTGTCTATCAGGATATAGACACCATTTCTTACCCCCTGAGCCTGGGGGACTGTGCAGCTGCCTTGACAAATGTGGCAAGAGTGAGCTTGTATGGTTTTCCAGGTTCCATCATACAAGGTGATTGGGTTTATTCTTGGCTGTCTGTCAGGACACTCAGCCCTGGAAACCAGTGTCCGTGTGCTGAGGAAGTCCCAGACACATGGAGAGGCCACGTGTGTGTGTCCTGGCTGGTAACCCCAGCTAAGACTTCAGCCAAGGATTTGCTTCCACTCCCAGCAATACGATGAGCAGTCTTTTGGATCATTTCAGCTCTCAGGCTTTGAATCACCCCAGCTGCGGCCAAGCGGAGCACAAGTATACCATCCCCACCAAGGCCTATTCAAATTGAAGATTTGCAAATAAGTGTGGTCATTGTTTTAAGCCACTAAGTTTTGGGGTATTTGTTACATAGCCAATGCAACAGAATTTCTTTCTCCTAGCTAAGCAGGAGGATGTGAGAGGTGAGTAGGCTATTCCTTGCACCTAAGGAGATCATAACATATTCAATTCAATTCAATTTGAAAAATGTGAGTAACCCACATATCCCCCAGTGCCTTGACATTTGCTCCTGTTTATAGCAATGTACCCAGACTCGACAGCGCATTGCCCTACTGAAGAGTGGAAGGAATAGTTGTAGGTCTGCTTCTCTGAGAAAGTTTGACCAGATTTTGCTGGTGACAAAGAGGTGACAAGAAGTTGGAGAGTGATGAGTGGCAACAATCTTGCCCGTACTGGTCCCCTTTGCAGTGCAGTGGTCCCTGGTAGGCACCTCAGCCCTGCCCACTCCAAGTCTGACATCCATGGGGGACCGTGAGCAAGCACAGCTAATCCCTCTTAAGTGTGGGCTGGAGCTGGAATTTAGGAAAGGTCTATTGAACCCGGTTAGGTTCCAACCTAGGTGGCTGGGCTCTGGAACACAGTGCAGCTTAGTGACAGCCAGAAAGGCAGTCATTGCCCCGCAGTCACTCCTGACCCAGATGAAGCAGAAGGAAGAGGTCACCTTAGGGAAGAGTGTGGCTGCTGTGAAGGGAGCCCTGGTGAGGCAGAGGGGTCCAGGAAAGACCCGTCCAGGAGCACGCAAGGCATGAGCTGCTGACAGCCGGGTCCTTCTCTGCCCTGGTTGTAGGTGGTGGGTTGGAGCCAGGCAGGGGCTGGTGCTTGGGCTGAGATTTGAGATGAGGCCTTGGAATGACCCCTGGGTGGGGGGGGGGGACAGCCTGAGCAGTGTGACATTATTCCTTCAATCATTCAAGAAAGACTTATTGAGCATTCATCACCAGCCAGGCACGATGGGAATGCAGCGAAGGACAATAGAAGCAAAAATCCCTCCTGTCAAAGAACGAACTTCCTCATGGAGCATGAGAGACAATGCATAAACACCCAACAGGCAGCAGGCCTGATGCAGAAGATGCAATGGCAAGGAAAAAAGCCTGGTGAGGGGACTGGGGAGGATTTGGTGGGGGTGGAGAGTTGTTACTTTGTACAGTGTGGTCAGCGGGGGCCTTCCGGGAAAGGGAACTTTGGCACAATGACCTGAAGATGGTGATGGCAGGAGTTAACCTCTTCCTGGGAGACCTGAATCCAGGAGAGGGCCAGCTGGATGAACCACTGGAGGGGGAGCAGGATGGAGGAGGGGAGGGAGGATGGGGAGTGCTCAGGGTGCAGAGCAAGCGTGGGCTAGGATGGTGGCAGGGATTTCCAGCTCATTGCCTGGGCTTTCACCTCCGTGGGTGAAGTGGGAAGCTGTTGGTGGGTTCCGAACAGAGGAAGATGTGGGCTGACTCATGTTTTTGGAGGGTCCTTGTCGCTGCTGCATTGGGAAAAGACCAAGGGGTAGAGTCCTGGATACATCGTGAGCGTGTTGCTGGGTGTTGGTCATGAGACAGAGGAGCCAGGGAGGACTGCAGAGATGATTTTGGCCTGAGTGACCTGTGGGCGATGGAGGAGTTCTTGCTCCCCGCCTGGCCTTGCCGGGCACTCAGCCAGATGCAGCTTGCCCCCCAATTCCCACCCTGAGCTCGCGTTTACAGCCGTCTGCAGTGCTGGAGTGAAAGTTGACTCAGATGGAAATCATTTGTTCAGCCATTTATTCGCTCAGCAAACATTTATTGAGCTCCTGTTCTGTGCCGGACACGTGGTAGGAGCTGGAGGTCTGTGGTGGTCTCTGTCCCCACGAAGCTCACAGCCCCTCAGAGTAGAGAGACATGGATCAGGTGAACGGGCACAGGGAGTGAGGGAGGGGCTTTGTGGACAGGAGGAGCACCAGAGGGAGACCCCTCGGTTCACAGTGAGGCAGGCCAGTCCAAGCTGAAGAGAGCGAGGCGGGGAGGAGGAGGGGCAGAGACACGACAGGGATGACAGACTAGGAGGATCAGAGGAAGGGGGACAGGGACAGCCGGGAGTTACACGGAGGACAGGACGGTGAGAGCAGCCTTCTTACAGAGCAATTGTTTAAGACCAAGTTGAAAGGCTGAGACGGAGCTCAGCCGGCAGGTCAGGGTGAAGCAGGACCCGGAGGGGCAGTGGCCCCTTTGAGAGACCAGAGTTCAGGAAGGCCCGGGGGAGCTCTAGGAACTACCCTGAAGCGTCAGTCAGCTTTTGCTCTGTAATAAACCACCCTAAAATGTAGTGCTTAAAACCACTGTGAGGAGGGGTGTGGTACGGCTGCAGGGGGCGGAGTCTGTGTTGGGCAAGTGGAAACCGCTTAGCTAGGGTCTTAGTCTCAGGAACAGCTGGGAATGGATTGGAGCGACAAGCGGAGACGCGGGAAAAACTGTTGCTCTGCCTTCTGGATGAGAGGGAGGCAGTGTGGACAAAGCCCCAGGGACTGGTGAGGGAGAGACAGAAACAAAATCTACAGGACTAAGTGATGGTCAGCCATGAGCCCAGGAAAAGGGCTGACCTTTGACCTTTCAGGAACTGGACCCCAGAGTTCCCTGCCCAGATGACTCGGAGCCTGCTCCCAGGCCTGACCCTTCCAAAGGGACACTGCAGCACAGGCATACGCCTTGTTAGGCCTGGGAGGGGAAGGGTGCTCTTTGTGGAGGCAGGCACGGGTGTGGACAGAGCACAAGCTCTGTCTGCATGAGGGTGCTAGACCCTGACACTCTGGATGGAGCCGGGAAGGGAGGAGAAGCAGGGGGATGGGACCTCTATTTCCCTCTCACCCCGGGTCCCACAAATATTAGGGGTGAGCAACAGCCTAAAGGCTGGTGGTGTCTCAGAAACACTCACGTGGAGATGCAGACAGGTGACTGGATTCAAAAGACCGGACGGAATTCAGGGGAGAGATCCCAGCAGGAGATAGAAATTTGAAAGTTACTGGCAAAAGGAAAGACTATAAGCCGCCCAGACCAATGGACTCTCTGGGAAAAGGCCACTCTCAGGGCATAGCATTGCTCTGAAGCTGTGTTGAACTTTGATTAGGGCAGAAAAAAGCTTGTCCTCTCAGAATAAATAGACTACTTGACACAGAAGTGTCAGAAAATGGCTGATTTTATTGCTGATGAGATAAAGAAGTCCTCAGATCCATGGCACGTGGGCAAGGAAGATAAAAAGAAAAGAAAAATGTACACAGTCAAGCTGTAATACCTAAACAGCGATGGGATCTGTGAACAAGGGAGATGTACTTGACAAGCCTCCAGAAGCCAGGAGTCAGAAGCTTGGTGGCCTGTGGACGACCAGCAGAGCTCTTCTGCAGGGCAAGGCACACAAGCCAAGGGCGGGGAGCAGAGCAAGAAGCAAGGCAGAACGGAACCCCAGGTGGATTAGAGTCTACCCACGAACAAACCAAACAAGGCATACTTGAAAGCTCAGCGGCCACATACAGCTGGGACATGGGTACGGATTTTGCATAACCATGCCAAGCCCCCAAAAGCTTCCCAGCCGAAAATAGAAATTACTTTTAAATGTACTCCTAAGAAACAGTCCCGAGTGACCCCAACCCTCCAGGGGCAAGAAGAAGACAAAAGGATCGTATGACCACCTTGAGCCAAGCTCCTCATCCCAACAGGGAGCTTTTGTGACCTGCAGCCCTCGCTCTGTCTCAGCCAGCTGCCTCTGACATTCTCCTTCTCTGTTTCACAGATGAGGAAACTGAGGCCAAGATGGGTCCAGACATGTGAAGGCCACACAGCTGGCAGGTCTGTGTGTCTGGGGTCTCGTTCCCTACATTGTTCTATCTTCTCCAGTGGTCAATTTTTCCTAGAAGCCCTTAATGCAGGTCCTTCTCTGTGACTCAGCATCCTTCTGGTGACCATTACTCTTGGCTGCTGTCTGTCAATGGCTCCTCCCAGGTCCTGGGACCCAGGCTCCCCTTACCTCTGGTCCCTTGTCCAGCCCGGCCTGCCCGCTCTTGTGGGCAGCCTGTGTCACCCCAGGTGGATGACAACACTTCCACCCCCTCACCGAACCATGCCCTGTGCTGGGCAGCTATCGTCACAGCTCCCATTCCTCATAGTGTGGGATGGAGATGCGGGGATGTCGAGGGGCATGCTTGAGTTTCCACCTCTGGTGAGTGTGTAGGTAGGACTTCCCAGTGTTAGACCCAAGCCGGACCTCTTGTCTGTCTGCTGGCTCACCTCTCTGATAAGAACTCTGTGTTTTATTTTCTTTACAAACATTGTTCCTCAGGGTGAGGGTTGTGACTTTTTTGTCCAAAACATGTGGCTCTTTGAGAACCTGGGCTCTGGCTTCAGATGACTTGGGTTCAAATTTGACCTCAGCCATCTGTGAGCTGTGTGACCTGGGGTGAGTTCCTTTACTTCTCGGTGCGTCAGTATCCTTATTTATACAACAGGACCATGAGTACACCAGGTCTTTAAGGTTATGTGAGCATTAAATGGATTAATACTGGCAAAGCACTTGGAACAGAGCCTGGCCTGGGCTAAGTTTTTGGTCCCACTTAGGGTCCTGCTGGCTTCACACTGTGGCTGCTGCTCGGCCTCAGACATCCTCATCCAGTTTACAGAAGGAGTCTCCAAGTGGGCGCCTGTCTCATCCAACGTCACCCCTCTCCTTTGACTCTTTCCATGTTGCTGTGGCCACACTGGCTTCTTTGATTTCTCAATGACACCAGCCCAGCTGCCTCAGGACATTTGCACTGTTTCCTCTTTCCTTTACCTTCAAGACTGCTGTCACCTTCTCAACAAGCCCTGTCCTTCTGGCCTGTTCCGCATTACAGTCTGCATCTCCGGCCTGAACACATCGCTTGGCTCCACTTCTTACTTCTCCATAGTGTAGCTCTCTTCTGACCTTCCTTATCATTTTCTGTCTGAGTCTTCCTGCTGCCCATTTTTGATCTTCCTGCGATAGACTACATAATCCTCGAGGGCAGAAATCTTTGCCTGTGTGTTCACTGATATGGCTTGAATGCTCAGAGAGTAGCTGACACCTAGCAGTGATGTTCTCAAGTGTCCTTGCACGGAAGGGGGAGGCCTGTACTCCAGACGCCCATGTTGCCCGAGGGCCCTGCGCTCCTGGTGCCCAGACCACAATCCGAATCAGACTTCTGCAACCCTAGCTGTTCGCATCCCTGAGTTTTCCTGGCTTCTCCGACAGTGGCAACATGCCCGGTGCTGTATGGGAAACATTTCCTTTTGCAAGAAGTGGCCAGAGGCATGGAAAAAAGTCCCAGCGAGGACCGGGACCAGCCAAAGAGGTCTTGATCCTTTCAGGCAACTGAAGAGGTCTTGATCCTGAGGATGGAGGATGGCCTTAGGCTGGGTGGGGGTGGGTGGGAGAAGATGCAGGAAGATTCGGAGACTGGATGCCCTGGTGGAGGCCTCCACTTACTCCAAGTATAGGGGCCAGGCCCTGTAGGGTTGAGACAGTGGTCCCCCTTCCTGAGCCAGTGATTCCTCCTCCCCGGCCCACAAGAGGAATGGGAACCAGGCAGGGCTGCTGGTGGGCAAAAAGGTTAGGAGTCAGTTAATTCAATTCTTTTTTTTTCTTTCTTTCCTTTTGTTTTTAAATTTAAATAGGCTCCATGACCAGCATGGAACCCAGTGTGGGGCTTGAATTTACAACCCTGAGATTAAGACCTGAGCTGAGGTCAAGAGTCAGAGGCTTAACAGACTTGGAGTCACCAGGAGGCCCTGCCTCTTTGATTCCATATCAAAAGTCAATGAGATACCTCGCAGATATTAATCCAACTTTAAAAATGCAAATACCCTTGGGGCTCCTGGGTATGGGAAATCCATTGGTTGAATGTCTGACTTGATTTTGACTCAGATCATGATCTCAGGGTCCTGGAATTGAGCCCCAAGTCGGGCTCCGCACTCTGCAGGGAGTCAGCCCCTCCTCCCATGCTGTTTCTTTCTCTAGAATAAATAAATAAATCTTTTAAAAAGATACAAATACCCTTGACCTGGCCCTACTCACCTCACCCTGCCCAGAACCACTATGCTACAGGAGGGGCTGACCGTGAATGGTGAGTCATGTACACAGTGGGACTGTCTCAGATGTCGGGGAATGTCCCCGTATCCATATGGAACAGCTTCAGGGAGACGGTTAAAGAGCATGTGTATGTGTACATGTGTGCGTATGTGTGTGCATGTGTGTGCATTAGAATCCACGTTGTGTATTAAAGATGGCGACCCTTTACTGCTTAACATATCCATGGAAATGTCCACAGGGTGGCTTCTGGGAAGGGGCACTGTGGGAGCAGGTGGCAATAGGAGGGACCCAGGCTCTTCACTGAACACCCTTGTCTATCTCTTGGCTTATTTGCTGGGTGCATGAGTTACACAGAAGAATCTGCTACACTGAAAACAGACATATGTGGTTAAGGTCCTAGCAGTGGGCACGTTGGGCACACGGTACCAGACTTCCATTCCTTTAGTGCCCTACTTGGGCCTCAGCTCAGGGCAGGCATGTGGTGTGTTCTGTTTTGAACCAGGGAGAGCCCACTCCTAAGTCACTGGGGAGCACGCTGAGAGAATGTGGCAGTCCTGGGCCATGGTGAGCCCGGGACCTTGGACCCAGGGCTGATGGCAGGATAGTGAAGGGCCCCGCACGACTATTCACTGCCCTTAGCTGGAAACAGGCCTTTCCATCTGGCCTGACCTCTGCTTCACTACGTGTGCTCACCATGCTACAGACACACTGGTCTTCTCTCAGTCTGTCTCACCTCAGTGCCTTAGCATGTGCTGAGCTTTTGGCTAGGAATGCTTTTTTGTGACTATGAGTCTGGCTGGGCCCTTCCATGTAAATACCCTGATAGAAGCCTGTCTTGACATTATATAACTATGCCTCCTGCTACCCCACCCCCGTCTCATTCTAGGGCTGATTTTCTTCATCTACGTTACAGAGAAACTCCCTCCCTGAGAGATATTTATGTAAGTGCCTGGAGCATGGGCTCCGTGGAGCTTGTCTGCTACCTTCTCCTCAGGACCCAGCACATATTCTGTGCTGGATAGCTACCATACACACGTTTTCTTTCCTTTCCCTTTTGATAGTATCCTTTTCTTTGCTGTTTGTTCTTAACAATGCTGATTACACTTTAGTGAAGGGATCCCATAACCCATGACTGGGTTCTAACTTGTTTAGTTGGACAGAGGGATAAAGACTTCTGCAAATGACCATGGAGGGAAGGTGTGCCATCCAAGGCTGCCCCTGCTCATGCCCCTTCCCTGAGCATGTTGGGGGTCTCATAGATAAGGGAATGTCACATATCTTTCTTCATCCTGCTGAGTTGGGCTGGGCCCCCCACCCCAAATGCCATCTCAGGTTGAGCTCTGCTTCTGTCATTTGCTTTTGCCTTCAGAATATTCCAGCATGATCCCCCTTAACTGAAATGACACACCTGGGTGGTGATGCACCCAGGATCCCCCACAATGAGAGGACCAACAAGGAAAATATTCAACAATGGGTGAGCTGCCCTGTCCCGACTCCCAGGGGTCCCCTGCTCCCAGCCACACCTTTGCCTTGGGCTGCCTGTGGCCCAGTAACAGAGGGGGGTGCCTCCCATAGCCAGCTCTGCTGGTATTCTGACCAGCGGAGGCCTGCACCCTGCAGCAGGTACTCTGAGTATCCTCCCCGCCCTCACTCAATGCCCGAGCTGAGTCGGGGGCTTGCCTCCAGCCTGTGGGCCTTGACGTCTGCTCTTTCCACTCCAACCCCCGCCCTCCTCCCTCCACCAGTTTTGCATCTTGTGTTTTTCCAAGGCTTCAAAGAGGAAACCTTTTCTCTACCAGAGCCCAATCCAATCCTTGGCTAGTCCTGAGGCTCGCCTGCCCTTATTCCCAAAGCCATTTGCATTTCCTTTGCCACTACCTGGTCCAAGCCAGCACAGGCGCTCACCTGGCTCCGCCAATCCTATCTGTCTTCTCCTCCTCTTTCCTCCTGGGTGTCCAGTGTCTGCTAGCCACCCCTCTCTCTACCCTCTGCCTTTTCCTGGAGGCTGACCTTGAACCTCACTGAAGCCTGTGTGGTTTGGCCAGTAGGAGGCGCTGCAGGCAATGGGAGGTGGGAGCAGAGAGGGGTAAGGCACGGTCCCATGCCAGGGCTCTGGCCTGCTGCTGACCGTCCCCCCCCCGCCCCCGCCTTCCCACTCCAGTCCTCCAGCTACTTCTGGCCTCAGTGGGAGTCACGGGTGGCCACACTGCCCCTCACCTGCCCCACCTCTGTCGAGAGCCCTGTCGTTGATTCAGTATCACCCGTTTGAGGGCATTGTCTTGTCCCTCAGGGACACTGGTGGACTGATACGCCCCAAACACTCCCTTTTGCATACAACAGCACAACAATCTTTTTAAAACCTAAATCTGGTCCAGTCTCTCCCACCCCTGAACACTTCAGTGGACTCCCATTGTTCTGAGAATACAAACACAAATCTTTATGACCATCAACAATAGTGTTCGTTTAATTGCCAGTTGCGGTCCCTTAGCAGGTCAGGAGGTTAATTGCATGGGTTGCATTTCTTTCTTTTCTCTCCCTCTGTGTAATGAGTGACAGGACCGCAAGCAGACCGAGTACAAGGCACCAGCACTCACCACAGGGAGCCTGGGTTAGGGGATAGTGTGAGAATCTGCTTTGGTAACATGCAAGCTGGGTGGACGTCTCCCTGTGGGCTGCCTTCCCGCACCTCCTCTCCATGCTTCTGCCGCATGCCCACAACTCCCGGCTCCCAGCCTCAGCTTCTTTTCAGTGCCTCAAACCCACAGGTTCTTTCCCACCAGTAGGCCTTGGGATTTGTTGTTCCTTTGGCCTGGATTGCCCTTCCCTTTGTTCTTCCCAAGAATTTCCTCTCGTGCCATGTCACCTCTTCAGAGAGGCCCTCTTGGGTTGGCCCACCTGAGCAGCTTCCCTCTGTCCATCGCCCTCACAGGACGTTGGTGCATTAGAACCTCCATGAGGACATAAACAGCTTTTGGGTGAGTACTCTTAACTGTTCGCAGCGCTTATTCTCATGTAATTATAAGGTTTTCCCTTGCCTCCTTGCTTATCCCCACTAGAATAGAAGCTCCCAGAAGATAGGCCCTTTCCTCTTGCTAACTGCTGTATCCCCAGACCAGTGCGTGGCATTCAGTAAGTGCTCAATACACGCCTGGCAAGAGAATGAGTGGATGAACAGTTTCTGAGAACAGGGAGGTTTCAGGGAAGCGCATCCCAGGATGCCTCGCATGTTTGACGACACTGGGTTGACTCTGGCTCAGGGGAGCGGGTGCAGGTGAGAATGGCTAGGGGCCCTCAAGCCTGGGACCTCTGACCCCTTGCCTGCCCTGGGCCATGCTCCTGTCAGTGCTGACAGCTTGGAGAGTCTTAACACTGCCTGACCAGACAGCTGGAACACCCTCCAGGTTCCTGCTCCAGGGGACAGGTCCCTTCATGTGGCAGAAAGCTTGAGGACGTGCACCAGGAGAGCCTCTGTCCTGCCTCTGCCACTGGCAGCCGGGGTCCCGAGACAGGTTCCTCTTTGTGGCCCAGCCCCTCAGCTGGGAAATCAAGATGGGAAGCAACATTTATTGTGAGACCTGGGGGATGCGATGCGCACTGCAGCCAACCCACTGAAAGGCTGGTGTGTGGTTTGACCCTGATAATAAATCACTCCAAATTGTGGGCAGAGCGGGTGCCTGCCAGTCTGGCCAGTTGGAGAAGGAGCTCCTTGTCCCACGATGGCTACCCATTACATGTCCTTGGTGGTTCCTGAAAGGCCGTGGTCTGGGCCCCCTGGCCTGGGATCTTCTCCCTGATCAGGTCCTCTTCTGAATAAGCTAAGCAAAGGGGCGTGGCCTCACAGGAGAGCGTTTTTTTCTCTTCTTGAGGGTGGGGGTGGGGGTTGTGTGAAAAGCCCGCACAGGACGGGAGAAAGTGCTGAACCAGGGAGAGCGTGCGGGGAAGGACAGGCCTCCGGGATGGCGGGCCTCGACTTTTAGACCGGTCTAATCTCAGCACACGCCCATCCTAGTAAGTTCCACCTGGCCTGAAGAAGCTCATGAGGGCTCAGAAATGTGGCCGGGCTGGAAGGTGACGGATCACTATGCAGCAGGAGGAAAATTATCCTAAGCCATAGGGAACCCTGAAAGAGAGGAATTTGCTAAATATGACACCAGAGGCTTCTAGAATCCCTGACTGCCTGTGGTTACAGAAATCTAAACAAATCCTGCAACTCCAAGAACGTGGTTGTCCACATCTACCCTGCACAGAATTCAAGGAAGAGAAAGCTCAGTATCACTCTGCGAAGTAGAGGATAGTTTCCGTAGTGCAGTGGTTATCACATTCGCCTGACACTCTACGAAGTACAGGATAGAAAAAGGCACTCTACAAAGACACAGAAGCAACCAGGAAGATATATACATAGGAAAAAATTAACTTCACCAATAATCCAAGAGATATAGATTCAAACAGTGGTACTTTTTTTAAACCCACCATGCCGGCAAAAACTGCCCCAAATTTTGTCACTTTTGATAAAGCGTTAATACTCAGTACTGAAGAAGATATGGAAAAGGAGGATTGGGATTCATTGATTGCGGGGATCTAGATTCATATCATTTTTGGAAGACAAGTCAGTCAAAAGATACCAAATCTAAAAATACCCTTTCATTTAGAAATCTCACTTTTCAAATTTATCTTTAAGAAATAGTAGGATAGGGGGCGCCTGGGTGGCTCAGTTGATTAAGCGACTGCCTTCGGCTCAGGTCAGGATCTTGGAGTCCCTCAGGTCAGGATCTTGGAGTCCCCGAATTGAGTCCCGCATCAGGCTCCTAGCTCCATGGGGAGTCTACTTCTCCCTCTGACCTTCTCAGCTCTCATGCTCTCTCTCACTATCTCTCTTTCAAATAAATAAATAAAATCTTAAAAAAAAAAAAAAAAAGAAATAGTAGGATGGGAGCAGGCGCTAGCATTTGCCTTTAGCTCAGGACCCTGGGCTCGAGCCCCACATCCTTCTCTCTGTCCCTGCTGCTTGTGCTCTCTCTTGCTATCTCTCTCTCTCTCTTTCTCAAATAAGTAAATAAAAAAAAAAGTAGCATAAGTACACAAAGATGTACTGCAGTTTTGTATATGATAAGGAACAATTGGTGGGTCGCTATGTTGCACACCTGAAACTAATATAACATATGTCAGTTACACTTCGATAAAAAAAAATAAAGACCCATTATTCGTAAAAAAATTTTTTTTTGCTAAGTAAGTATAGAATACTAGGTAACTTGTAAAAGTAATTGCTATTAATCTATCCTTATTGGCACGGAAAGATGTATACAATCCATGGTTCTGTTTGAAAAGGCTCCAGCAGCAACCCAATGCCCATTGATGGATGAATGGATAAGCAAAATGTGTTGGAATATGGTTCAACCCTTAAAAGGAAGGAAAATCTGTCACAAGCTACCATACGGATCAACTTTAAGGACATTACAGTTCCTGAAAGAAGCCAGTCACAAGAGAACAAATCCTGCATGATTCCACTCACATGAGGTCCCTAGAGTTGCCAGACTCCCAGGGACAGAAAGCAGGGTGGTGGCTGCCTGGGGGAGGAGACTGGGGAGTTCACATTTAGTGGGGATGGGGTTTCAGTTTGGGGAGATGAAAAATTCTGGAAAGAGACAGTGGAGATGGCTGAACAGCAGTGTGACTGTATTTAATGCCACTGAACTAAATACTTATAGGGTTAGGAGGAACGATTTTATGTTATATGTTCGTGGCCACAATTTTTAAAAAAGTCTGTAAAATAGTATGTATGATGTGTTTCCATTTTTGTAATAAGCAAGAAAATGTTAATAATGATGGGATTATGAATGACTTCTTTTCTTCTTTTTTATATCTGTCTGTATTTTTGGATTTGGGGGCAGTAAGAACATTTACTACTATACAAGTACCAAAAAAATTATGAAAAAAATAACACTTGAAGATGCACAATCAGATCATATTTTTTCTGGTTATAGAAGTACTATATGCTTATTGTAGAAAATCTGGAAAAGTAAAAAATAGAATGCTCATAAAAGATCACTGAACCCGGAGCCTGATGTGGGTCTCGATCTCACGACGGAGATCATGATGCTGAGGTCATGACCTGAGCCAGAAGCTTAATGGTTGGAGCCACCCATGCGCCCCTAAAAAGAGATCCATTATAATCCCATTACTCAATGTAAATGCTTTTAAAAATCATGGATGTAAATACTTCTCTATGTATTTCTAATGTTTTCTATAAGCCTGTTTTTCTTTTTATAATCGTATATAGAATACACGATTTTGTATCCATATAAATTTTGTACCCTGCTTTTCTTCACTTTAACTTCTATTAATAGTCTTCTGAAAACCCAGTTTAAATTGATAAATGATATTCCACCGCACAGATGGGGTATCGTTCATTATCACGTTCCTATGGTTGCATACTCAGTGGTTTCTAAGTTTTCTTAGTTGTAAGCAACGCCGGGAAGAACAAGCCTGTCTACAAATCGGCCTACAGATCTGATCGTTCTTTGTGATCAGTTTCTACAAGTGGACTTACAGACTGAAAAGTGATATGTATATTGCACCGTTGCTTTCTGCAAATGTACCTCTTTACACCAGGGTTATAACTTCAAATGTCCTTGTAAGTTGGATGAAAAGGGTATCTTGTTTTAATTTGTGTTTCTTTGATCAGTCATGAAATTAGTGGTTAGAAATTTCCCTGTGCGTGCACTGGCTATTTTTATGTTTTGTTTATGTCTTTTTCCCACTTGGGTCACCGCTTTCCTTATTGTATTTTGAAATGACGAATTTCCCCTAGAATCTGACAAGTAGCTAGTGTCAGGCTGGTGTGGTACCTTCCACTGCACTCGGTGTCTTCCTGTTAAGTCCAGGGCCCTTGCACAGAACCCCCCCCCCGCCCCGCGCCCCCCCCTGCACCTGTGAAGCCAGCCCTGTTGATCACTTCCCAGGCCCACTGCTGGCTCCTTATGGTTGCTCAGAGCCAGTGATAACTAGTGACTCCCTGGACTAATAGGACGGGCACCCTGGAGAAAGAGGATGGGAAACTCAGGCTGGATGTTGGCCTGAAAAACATGTTAAACCTTGAGGACTTTAACCAGGCAGGAATGATTCAGTAACTCCCTGTTAGCCATCAATATCAACATCAGCCAGCAGAGCGAGGACGGGCCCGATTTCACTGGGAAGGTGATCTTGATCGGTCTTCACTTCCAAATGTGAATTTAATTCCTTCCTTGAAACCTTGGCTATGGAATTTTTCTCTTAGAATTTCTATCTGTCCCATTGGTTTGGTTCTCAGGATGTTCTGCTATCCTGTCTTGATTGGGTTTTCATGAATACTATTAAGTATTACATTTTCAAACATTCTTTGTTTTTTCCAAAGAATTTATTTATTTATTTGACAGAGCGAGAGAGCACAAGCAGACAGAGCAATAGAAAGAGAGGGAGAGGCAGGGAGCAGGGAGCCCCAGTGTGGGGTTCAATATCAGGACCCTGGGATGATGACCTGAGCCGGAGGCAGGTGTTTAACCGTCTAAGCCACCCAGGAGCCCCATTTTCAAACATTCCTTCTTGTCCTCTGAGTGTTCCTTTTTCCCGATGGCTGGTTCTTGGTTTCAGTGTCTTCCGTCCACTCTGTCCCTCTGTCCTTACACCTACACCTCTGGAAGATCCCGCTGCACGCAGGCCTAGGGGACCAAGGAACAAAGGTCATGGCCCTGGAGGTCCAAGTTGTGACCAACAGCCAAGTGGGCACAGGCCTGGGGTGGAGCCAAGCATGCCAGCCCACTGTGGTGGGGGGGGTTGGTCAGGACAAAGAGGTGACACTGGCTCAGAGACTCAAAGTGGCAGTGTTGTAAGTAAGAGAGGAATCTGTCTTGTGCCGACCCACCATCTGAGCTGCTGACTGCCAGGGCTGGGACAGCAGGCATCTTGGCACCAGGGCCCCAGACTCTTCTACTGCCGGTCCCTGCCTTCTCTCACATGACCACTCACAGCCACATATAGGCTTTAGATATTGAGAAGGGGAAAGAAGAAGCGGGGGGCATGCCCCTGCCCTTTAAGGCCTCCATACAGAGGGGACCACTGTCCACTGGAGAAACCAAGGCTGAGGTGTCAGCTATGCAGTCAGGTCTGGGTCGTTCTGAGAATGGGGCTGGGAACCCAGGCACCTGGAGTCCCAGCCTGTCTCTAACCAGTTGCAGAGATCAGAGCAAGTTACTATGCTCTGTGGGTCCGTTTTCTCCTCTGCACCAAAAGTTCGGCCAACATAACCTTGGAGGGGTCCTGAGAGGAGGCCTCTGAACCCATAGTCTTCTGAGGCAGTTGAGGAAGCCTCAGCTTTGGGGAAGGAAAGGTGAAATCAGGCGGTGGGTAGTTCTCTCAACTGTGCTGTGGGCCAAGGGGCAAGCAATGCTCCCCAGGCCATTCACGCAGCCCCCGAACTTCCAAGCTTTCTTGGAAAAGCTTCTCTGGACTGGTGCTAGTACATTAGGTAACTCTAATTAAGTGCCTGTTGTATACCAGGCCTGGAGCTAAGGCCTAGTGTTTATGAGTGTTCTCTATATGCCAGGCACTACTTTAAGTGCCTTATAACTTCTCTGTGAGGTAAGCCCTGCTGTTATCACCGTGGGAATAATGAGCTTACCATGATCTTTGTTCCTTGCCCCAAGAATTCCTGGGCGCTTCTGTGCCCCAACTTATCCCTGACACCTTGTTAGGGGGTCCTCCCACCTCACACCTTGTTAGGGCGTCCTCTCTCCAGACCCTTCTCCTACCTCCCTTTCCCAGGGTCTCAAAGCCTTCTCCAGGAAGCAGAGGATACCTCCCCAATTCCCACTACCTTTTTCTCTTTCAGGATGGAACCTGCGCACCATCTCCTGCTGGCTGTGTGATCTCTAGTAATCAACTGTCTCCATGTCTTTATCTCTCCAACTGTAAAATGGACCTGGTAGGAGGGGAGTGATGGGGACTCAATAAAGTCACTGCTTAAAGAGATTAGCACAGTGCCAGGCACACTTCCCTGCCCTCCCCTTGCCCACTTGACTTTGGCCCAGGGGGCTCCTGTTCTTTCCAGCTGATGGGCCTGCTAAGTTGTATTCTGGGCAGAGTTGCAGGGTGTCCCCAAGAGGAAGCCTTCCTTTTCTACGGACTTGCTGGGCCAGCAGCCAGCTACTTCCCTTTTCTGGTGTACAGGCAGCACCAAGAGCTTCGGTGGTCTGTTTAGTATTGCTGATCGCAGGGGCTGCAGGCTGGTAGGAGGTGTGAGATGGGGTTCCACCGCTGGGCATCCAGCTGTTCTGGCTCCATTCAGATTCCTTATGGGGAGATCATCACCGAGAGGCAAGGCTGGCCGCTAGGAGCCATGGGATGAAGCAGAAATGCATACGGTGTCTTGGAGCCAGGACTAGCAACCTGGGAGAGAGAAAAATGCTGAGATTGGTCCCAGTTCTAGTTTTGTCTTTGCCACTGCATTTGCTGTGTGACCTCAGGTGAATTGTTCCATCTTCCTGGCCTCGACTTTCTTTACTGTAAAATGGGTAGAGTCAAGATATGCCAGCTGTCGTCTGTCACGGCATTGTGAGAGGCACACAGTAGACCATCTGTCTCTGAGTGCATAGCCGTGAAGTGTCCAGCAAGGGCCTGGTACACAGTCAGTCCAAGCTCTTTCTCTGCCGACCTTGTTAGCAGCCTGGGTCTGGCCAGGCTGACTGGGAACCCTTGCTATGAGGCAGATATGGGACTTTCTCCCCTTGGGTGCAGTGGTGGGGGCCAGCAGGAATTGGATGACAAGGGAGTCATCCGCTGTGATCGGCCCTGCTACCACCATGACATGAGTCACGTGACATGCGACTCCCACTAAGGGGGCCAGGAGCAGGGATTTGAAGGCCTCTTCCACCTGCTGTCCTGGCTCGTGTGTCAGGGCTGTGACAAATGTCTACCTGATTTCAGCAGACTGCCAGCTACTCCACTGCGGGAGGGGACATCGCACGACATCCTCTCTATACTCCCTTCCAGCTCTGGTGTGCTGCCCAGGGCAGTGGCTGCCAGCCACATGTGGTACCTTATGGGACATCAGGGATATGGGGAACATTTCCCCCATCACAGAAACTTCTAGTGGATAGTGCTGCTCTAGATTTCTTTCCAACTTCACTCCATGAGCTAGGTGCTGCAAAGGGTCACTGAGGAGATGAAGAAAGGGTCCAGCCCCCAAAGAATTCACTCACTTGCTCAGCATCCATTAATCAAGGACCTTCTAGGTGGCAGGATGACGTTGTGATAGCCAAGACGGACCTGCTCCCTGCCTTCACAGAGCTTCCTGTTCTGCAGGTAGAGAAATGTCTGCTGTAACAGAGACCCAAAGTAATATTGGGTTAAACAAGCTAGACTAACTTTAGTTTTCTGTCCTTCAACGCCCAGGCTGGCAAGGCAGAGTGAGGCTGTTGGGGTCTGTATTCCTCCACCTTGTCCTTGCCCATTGCCCTTGTCTGCCTTCCAGCCTTCCAGCTAGCAGGGAGGAGGGAAGGGAACAAGGAAGGAGGCACGCCCCTTCCCTTCACAGGGGAACTCAGAATGGACAACCATCACTTCTGCACACATCCCATTGACCAGCTGCAAGGGAAGCTGCAGAATACAAGCTTTCTTTAGGGACAATTCTGTGCTCTGCTGAAAGCTGGGAGTTCTGGGAAGGGATGGATGAATATCGGAGGACTGGCAATCTTTGCCCCAGGGAGATAAGCATGAAATAAATGAACACACCCATAAGAGAATAACCCTTGAAAAATGCTTTGAAGGAGAGGTACCTGGTGTAGGGAAAACATATAAAGGAGGTCGGGAATGTTTTCCTGGGGAACTTATATCTGAGCTAACAGGAAAGAGGGGTAAGAGTGTTCACAACAAAGGGAGCAGTGTGTGCGAAGGCCCTGTGGTCAGAGGAAGTATAGCACACTCCGGAAACTTAAGAAGGCCTGGTCTATAAAAGAATACACAGAAATCTTCTATGGAAAAAGGTGAATCAAGTCCCTGGGAATGGCCTTCATAAGGCAGCTACATGGAGGCTGGGAGTCAGGTTTATCTACTCTGTTCCAGGCACTTTTCTAAGGTCTTTGTGCGTATCTTTTAACCCTCAAACAACCTATGAGATAGCTACCTGTGCCAGTTCTTATCTTTAGAGAGCAGATGCCAAGAAGGGGTTAGATGTGCAAGAGGCTTGTGGGGGTGCCTGTAGAGGATGAGGGGAAGGAGGGAGAAGTGGGATCCAGTGAGGAGAGCCTTAGATCTAGGTACGGGGCTGGCATCCAGGAAAGGAGAAGGCTAAGGAGGGAGGATGGGGGAGAGAGAGCCTCAGACTGCAGGGCAGCTTGGAGACCACTTGGCCACATTCGGTAGAGGGCCCCAGAGCTCAGACTGCCTTTGGGGATGCTGGGCGTCAGAGGGTCAGGTAGGAGCACCTGGCTCCAGCCCCTAACATCCTTACTCTTGCACGAAGCTGCACCAGATCCAGAGGGTGCTGCTGAGGCTGTGAGTCAGCAAAACTCCCCATGGCAGCCCTTTAAGAAAGGGATCGAGTAGGACACCTTCATGGCTGAGGCACTGCTGCTGTGGTCCCCATATTATAGGTATGCTGGCAAAGGAGAAACCACTTTCATGAAGTTACACAGCTCAGGGGTGACACAAGCAGGATTTGATCCCAGACAGGTCTGTCCAGAGTCCTTGCTCTGACCAAGGTAGGGCTGTCCAAGAGAAAGTGTTGCCTTCGGGTGGGACAAGTGGGAGCAAACAGACACTTGGCTAGAGTTCTGTCACTCAGAGCATTGAATGCCAGGTTAAGTTAAGGCATGGGCCTTTTGCTGTGGTCATGGGGAGCTAACGTGGGCTCTCAGACAGGAGACCGCCCTGGCTGGCCGCTTGTATCCCACCACAGGAGAGCGAAGGAGGTGGAGTGGGGACAGTTGCAGAGATGACTAGGTGGGAGGTTCTGGACATGGCCCTGGGTGAGGCAAGAGTGGGATGGGGGCACACAAGGGGGTTAGGATGTTATTATCCTCCCCAAATTCATACATTGAAATCCTAACCTCCCGGTACCTCAGCATATGTACTATATTTGGAGATAGGGTCTTTAAGAAATAATTAGGGTAAAATGAGGTCATTGGGGTGCATGTGAGTCCAATCTGACAGGTGTTCTTAATAAGAAGAAGACATTAGACCCCAGACATGCAAAGGGGGCAAACGTGTGAGGACTCAGGGAGAAGACCACCATTCTTAGAAGGAAACCGTGCCGACACCTTGATCTCTGACTTCCGGGCTCCAGAGCTGTGAGGAAATCATGTCTGTTGTTTAAGCCTGGTCTGTGCTGTTACAGCAGCCTGGGCTTCCTAGTACACTGGGGCCGAGGGGCAGGCTTGGCAGGTTTTCCTTAGGATGCATTTGCTTTGTGATGTCTGTGAGGGGCTCAGGGGGAGATATCTGGGGAAGATTTGGAGTTGGAGTAGGTGTGGGAGGCCAGACCTGCAGATGCTCTGTGGTTCAGGGATGTGGCTTCCGTGACAACACACAGCGCCCTGCCCGTGTGGCAGAATGACAGAATTGGTGAGGCCCACAAGCACGCTCAGGACAGGCCCTGCCATCTGGCTGTGGGTGTCCGGGGCCTTACTGTGGGCTCAGCTGTGTGCCCAAGCTCCCTCAGCTGGGCCTCTGGAGCCCATAAGGGGCTGGACAGACCATGGGGGGTGAGTGTGTGGCGGGCCCCACTGTAACTGTGTCACTGGACATTGCATTGTCTTCCTCGGCAACACGCTCCCCTCTGAGCAGCCTTTCCTCATCCATAATGCTGGCCTCTGGGGTGTTGTGAAGACCAAAGAAATTAAACACCTGTGAGGTGCACTGTGAGTGCTGCTGTATTGTTGACCTAAAAGCTGGAGCTCACCAGCAAGGAGGGTTGCCCCCAGACAGGCTGAGGAGGAGTGATTTTGGGTGAGGATGGGGGCAGCAGGAGGCAGAGGTGTCCTGGGCAAGGTTAGGAGAGGAGGGGCTTTGGGAAGCTCTGCCGGGCTGCCCGGGAGGAGCTGCACCCATTGGAAGGACAAAGCTACCTGCCAGTGACCCATAGGGGACAAATCCAACTGCATGTCCCCCACATCCTCATCTGTTACCAGTGCCTGTCACCTGCCAAACCCTCTTGGAAACTACAGGGCCCTTGTTCATGGCCTGTGCAGATGAGCCTCTGGGGGCTCGGAGCAGGGGCAGAAGGTCAGAGACAGACCTGGAGGGGCAGACACAGAATGTCTAGCACACAGGGAGGGGGCATCCATCGCTTCCATTATGAACACAAAAGAGACAAGCATGTTATTTATAGTTACATCATATGAAAACCAAGACAGAAATGCTGAGTGAGACTGAGGCCAAGTGGAATTGTACTTTTTATGTCATGCCTTTCTGCGGTGCTTGAACACTGACACAGTGCGCAGGTATTTTTTTTTTTAAGATTATTTATTTTTTATTTGACAGAGAGAGATCACAAGTAGGCAGAGAGGCAGGCAGAGAGAGAGAGAGGAGGAAGCAGGTTCCCCGCTGAGCAGAGAGCCCGATGCGATGCGGGGCTCAATCCCAGGACCCTGAGATCATGACCTAAGCCGAAGGCAGACGCACTGAGTCACTCAGGTGCCCCTCGCAGGTATTATTATTATTATTATTTAATTTTTTATTTTTTAAATTTCTTTTCAGTGTACCAGAATTCATTGTTTATGCACCACACCCAGTGCTCCATGCAATCCGTGTCCTCCATAATACCCACCACTGGGCTCACCCAACCTCCCACCCCCCGCCCCTTTAAAGCCCCCAGATTGTTTTTCAGAGTCCATAGTCCTTCATGGTTCACCTCCCCTTCCAATTTCCCCCAACTCCCTTCTCCTCTCCATCTCCCCATGTCCTCCCTGTTATTTCTTATGGTCCACAAATAAGCGAAACCATATGATAATTGACTCTCTCTGCTTGACTTGTTTCACTCAGCATAATCTCTTCCAGTCCCATCCACGTTGCTACAAAAGTTGGGTATTCATCCTTTCTGATGGAGGCATAATACTCCATAGTGTATATGGACCACATCTTCCTTATCCATTCGTCTGTTGAAGGGCATCTTGGTTCTTTCCACAGTTTGGCAACCATGGCCATTGCTGCTATGAACATTGGGGTAGAGATGGCCCTTCTTTTCACAACATCTCTATCTTTGGGGTAAATACCCAGTGGTGCAATTGCAGGGTCATAGGGAAGCTCTATTTTTAATTTCTTAAGGAATCTCCACGCTGTTTTCCAAAGTGGCTGCACCAATTTGCTTTTCCACCAACAGTGTAAGAGGGCTCCCATTTCTCCACATCCTCTCCAACACACGTTGTTTACTGTCTTGTTAGCAAGTATTATTTTTTTAAAGAATTACTCAAATGAACGGCCTGGATGTCAGTCCAAGAGGCTTGGGCTTAAATCTCTAAGACGACCGAGAATCCATATCCTTGGTCCCATCAACAATGTGGCCACTTGCTTTCTTGCATTTTCTGGCTGAGCAGGCCCTAGAATCTTCCTCTCCAAGGGGTCCTGGACAGATGCTTCTCAGCAACACCGCTCCCTCTTCCCCAGGTGGTGCTCCTTGCTGCCCTGGTAGAGCTTATTGACCTTCTTCTTCTTCTTCTTCTTCTTTTTTTTTTAAGATTTTATTTATTTATTTGACACAGAGAAAGAGAGAGAGGGAGAGAGAGCATGCGCACAAAGTGAGCACAAGCAGGGGAAGTAGCAGGAAGAAGGAGAGGGAGAAGAAGGCTCCCTGCAGAGCAGAAGTCTGATGCGGGACTCGATCCCAGAACTCCGGGATCATGACCAGAGCCAAATGCTTAACCAACAGAACCACCCATGTGCCCGAGCTTACTGACCTTCTACAATGCTGTCTTCCTGCTGCCTGGGGGACTGTGTGCCAGGCTTCCCATTTCCCAGCATTGCCCAGTGCTAAAAACTGCCTCTTCCCAGTCTCTCAAATTTCTCTAACACCTTTTCCCATCTAGTATTATATTTGCTCCTCCAACAACCCTGTGAGGCAATTAGGACAGGGGTCTTGCCACCCATTTTGTAGATGAGCAAACTGAGGTTCGGACAGGCAAACTAACTTGCCCAAAGTTTGCCCTAGAGGTAAGCCCCACTTCTGCTGCTGGGGCCTTTGTGACTAGTCAGAGCTGGACAGGCACTGGGGACTCAGGTCCTTTTCTATACGAGACGATGTAGAAATAGGGTAGGAATTAATTCATAGGGCAAGTATATTAGAGGTTTTCATTGGTGAATAGAAATGTTTCTTTTTCTTTGTCATCTCTGTTTGGAAGGGCACTACCTGGCTTCCTTTTCTTCCTGGAAGGGAATTCTGGTAACAGATCCCCCCCGCTGCACTGGAAGAGTTTCTCTCCCTCAGTATGGCCTGGGGTAGATGCTATAGCTAGCCACTCAGGTGGACATTCAGTTACGTAGGTTGCCAGTGTCCCCATCCACTCATTCATTTGTTTATTTATTTATTTACCTAACACAAATTTACTGAGCCCCTGCTACATTCTGAACACTGCGCCATGAAAACGTGTGAAACCTGATGTAGCCTGGAGGTGGGAAATAAGGCTTTTATGGTTTTATGGGAAATAGGGTTTTTGTGCCCTACAAAGTTAAGTCTGAGCTGATATCCCCAGGATGAATGGAGTTAACCAGGTGCTGGAGGGAGGAGGAGAATGAATCAGAGGGGAGGGACTCTGTGCAAAGGCAGTCCTTGGAAACTAGCGTGGGGCTGTCCTGGGTCTCTTTGGGGAGAAAACTGGTCTTCTAATTTCTCCAGGAACCAACTTCTTAACTCATTCGGGGTAGGTTCCTCAGCCCTGTGTAAGTCTCCTCAGGCTGATCCTGTTTGCTTTAAGTCTTTCAGACAACCATTAATTCAGCGGTTGAGCACTTAACTGTGTGCTTGGTGCTAGAGCTATGAAGGGAACAAATGGACAGAAATCACTGCTTTGGTGGGACTTTCATTCTATTGGAGGAGAACAAAAACAAACAAAATAAAATGTAAAATGTATAATACATTAGCAGGGAATAGATGCCAATAAAAAAGTTAAACAAGATATGGGAATAGGAAATATTAAGGAGTGTGTTAGATTGAATGGTTAAGGCAGGGTTCCCTGAGAAGATAACATCTGAATGAAACCCCGAAGGAGGTGAGGGAACAATGCAATTTGTGGGGAAAGAACTTGTATAGGCAGTGGGAACAACACATTCAAGGGCCCTGAGGTAGGACTGTGCCTGGTATGTTTGAGAAACTGCAAGGAGGCCAGTGTGGCTGGAGTGATGTAAGCAAGGGGAAAGGAGTAGAAAGTATGATCAGGGATATAATGGGGGCTGGGGTACAGATCCTGTAGGGCATTGTAGGCTGTGATAGCTGGGCTCCACTGGAATGTTCTGAGTCAAGGAGAGACATGATCTTACTCAGGTTATAACAGGAGCATCTTGGCTTTCCTTCAGGTTTTTCCCCCCTGCTTTGTTGAGACACAACTGACATGCAGCAATGTATGAGTTTAGCATGCACAACATAATGGTTTGATTCACATATAGTGTGAAATAATTACCACAGTAAGTTTACTTAGTAGCCATCATCTCATATAGATATAATAAAAAGGAAAAGCAAAAAAAGGAAAAGAAAAATCCTTCTGGTGAGAACTCTTGGGATCTACTCTCTTAATAACTTTCCTGTACATCACACAACAGTGTTGAATGTCAAGTTGTACCAGACAGCCCCCAGGGCTTGTTTATCTTACACCTAGAAGTTTGTCCCTTTCCACCACCTTTTCCAATTCCCTCTCCCCCATCCTCTGGTGACCACAAGTCTGATCTCTTTTTCTAGGAATGTTTTGTTTTTAGTTTTTAAGATTCCACACGGAAGTGAAGCCACAGAGTATTTATTTTTCTCTGCTTGTCAGTTTCTGACCACCTAAGTGCCCAAGCTGCTAGGAGGTATTTCATCTTCTACACCAGCGTCCTCCAACCCTGGCCGCCAAGCCGCGGTTTGGCTCTGGGTGGCAGCAGGCGCTGCATCCCTGGCCCCATCTGGGTGCACAGGGAGGACCACATGATCCAGGGGCGAGCCCTGGCATGGACGCAGGAGCCCAGACCCACAGCATTCCAGAGAGCCCAGACAGCTCCTGGCCATGCATTCCTGTTCTGGCAGTGTACTGGGAGAGGAGCAGAGAAAACGCTCTTCACCTCCCAGGCCAGGAAGGGAAAAGATATTAACTCCTTAGAAAGACCTCTGCTCACGTGTCCCTGGGGTGCCTGGAAGATGCCCTCCTTGGGACAGACAGGCTCTGCCTCACCCCTCCTCTCTCCTTACCGGCTAAGAGACCCAGGGAGGACCGCAGCCCTCAGAGTCCGTTTCTTCATCTGTAAATACTTGGTTGAGGATCCCACAGGGGTAAAGGGCATAGCAGGGTGCATGGCACCTTGGGCTCACTTGTACTTCTTGGGCAAGTCACTCTGAGCCTCCCTCTTTCCACCCCTGAGTGGACTGCCAACGCGTCCCCGGACTGCTGCGGACTACAGCAGCCTGAGCACGGCCTTTGCAGCCTGTGGAGCACCGCTGTGTCTTCGGGAGGGTGGCCCAAACACCGAGTGTCAGTGACTGGAGGCAGGGGTCAAACGCCCTCAGACCTTCTGAGAGGCCTGGGAGGCAGCGCCTTGAGCACTCACTTTCCCTGGGGGTAAGAACCGTGATTGCTCAGCAGAAAGACCGTGCCGGATTGCCTAAGACAAGTCCCCGACTTCCCCGGCTCTCAGCGGGAGACACAGCGGCAGGTGCACGGCTAGAGGTGGGAATGGAGGCAGACCTGGCCCGCGCGGCCCACGGCCCCCACCTGGACCTCCACTTTGGAACAATCTCAGGGCTCTGGGCGGGGCCGGAGGCCCGTCTCACGCTCTCACCTGGGGACCGACCTTCAGAAGCGGGTCCCAGGGACGCCGCGAGCCCACGGCCGTGGTGGGGGGAGGGAAAGCGGCTGGATACCTCGGGCCGCGCTGGGCGGGTGGCTCCTGCACCGGGTGCGCGCGGGCGGCTGCGGAGCCCCGCGAGCAGCGCAGCTGGGGCGGGGCTGGGGGCGGGGCTGGGCGCGTGACGCGCGGTGTAGGCCAATGGGGCGCGCGCCCGGGGCCGAGCCTCCTGCGAGCCTTCGCTGCGCCCGCGGCGTCACGTGAGCCGCGGGGAGTGAGCGCGGAGCTAGCGGCGGCGGGCCAGTGCTCCGCCGCAGCGACCCGCGGTCCAGCGGGCGAGCAAACCAAAGCAGGACCCGCGGCTGGGCCCGCGGCCGCCGCCGGACCGGGAGCCAGGCCGCCGCCCCCAGCCCAGTCCCCGGGGCCTCAGGACCGCCGGGGCCTGGCCGCTAGCCGGGCGTGCGCCAAGTTCAGGTGGGAAAAGCTTGGGGAGGCCGGACGGCCGCGTGGACGCGGCTCCGGGCGCCCACGGGGCTGGTTGGGGCACGCGTGGGGCAGTGGGAGCGCTGACTGGCCTCTGGTCGTGTGTCCGTGTCCGGGTGCCCCCGCCGCTGTCCCAAGCTCCGCCCGAGTGTCCGAGGAAATGTCGGAGGAGCGGGGTGAGCCCCTGTACTGGCCCGGGGATCGGACAAGCCCGTGGGAGAGTGACCCCAGTTGCCCATAGACACTTTACCCGCGCAGGTCCGGGACGCCGCCTCAGCGCCTGGTCCCGCGAGTCCTGCGCGCCTTGCGGGCCGGCCCTCCCATATGGCGGGCACCCGGCCGGGCCTGGCGAGAGGAGCGGACAGGCGGACACGCCGGCCGGTCGGGGGCCGGGAATGGGGGACGGAGTGGTCTGTGGCGGTGGGGTTACTGTCGGTCACCGCAGCCGTGGCCTCCGGGGGAGGGGGGTGCGGGCCGAGGGCATGGTGCCCGGCGGGCAGAGCTCCAGGGCTCACCGAGGGGTCTGAGCTGGTCCCCCACGTCTTCCTTTCCCACGCACCTTCCCACACCCGCGCGGGCACCCACGTCAGCACCACGCACGAGTATGTCGGGGACACCCTCTGGTACAGTCACACTGCTGCCGCGCACCACGCCCCGCACACGCACAATCACACGACACGAACTCACACCCCTTCGCTCACACCCGCACCCTTCACACGTCTTGTACTCCTACTACCCACTCGGAGTCCCTTGGTTCTTTCTACTGACCATGAGCAGATCGGTGGCCGGGGGTTGCGGGGGACGGAGGAGAGGCCGCCCCCACCCACCATGGCCGTCTGTTTCGGGTTCCCTCTTTCCTCCCCACTGTGGTATTCCCAAAGGACCACCCCCCCAACCCCCCTCCAGGACACAGAGGGGATGTTTTCTTGCCCAGTCCCTGGGGAGCTGACAAAAATCCCCAAATGCTTTAGTCCCTCAAATCACCTTTCCCCCAAGAACTAGGTGGCTCCCGGGAGCCCCCGCCGTCCTACAAGTGGGAGGACGCCTGGCCTCTGCGACTTTGGGGCCTGCGGATGGCGCAGGGAGCGAGACTCTTATTTTGAAGGGCGGCCCCCACCCGCCACCCCCGTGATTTGCACGCTGACCCAATGGCAAGCCCTTGGCCGGCGCTGGGCTTGTTATCAATTACATGTTGTTCCTGCAGCCGCTGTGTCCCCGGGAGGATAAACAGCAGGCCTGGCCGGGTTGGTGGTGGCGGGGGGGGGGGGGGGGGAACGGAGGGGTAGGGGGCGGAGTCCGGCTGTAGGTCGGGGACGGTGCCCGGAACAGTTTGTCCCCTCCCCCTGCATGCAGGCTGTGTTTCTGGCCCTGCCATGTGCTGCTGTATTTTAGCGCCCCAGCCGGCTCCCTCCAGCCCTGGCGGGCCCTTTTTCTACCGCCAGCACCCAGGGTAGCCCCAGGGCCCCTTCTCTGCTCTCAGTGCCTGAGTGTCCAGCCCAGGCTGCTCAGCCCTGCATTAAAACTCTTCTGCCTGACTCTGGCCATTCTATTCCTGGTGGAATCCCCACACCCCTATTGCCTGTCTGACTTCCTGAAGAACGTCGTCTCATTCACTCAGCAAATTGTGCTAGGTCCTGTTCTAGACTCTAAGATAGTGGTGGACTGGATAGTCAGAACAGCTTGTATTTTGTTGGGGAGGTAGAAGATAAAGTACACAAACATAACCACGATAGTTTCCTCCTGGTAGCAACTGCTAGAAGAATATAATGTGGGATAATTTGACAGAGGGTGGTCAGGAAAGCACTCTACCCCGCCACCCCAGACAGTGACTTCAGAGCTGAGATCTAAATAAGGCATTCCCACTGGGAGCACTGAGGGGAAGAGGGAACCACAGAGAGGGCACAGTCAGTGTGGAGTGGAGCAGGTGGATGTGAGGTCTGGGAGAGATGGGCAAGGCCCAGGTGCTGGGCTGCTGGGAGAGAAGGGGTCACATTTCCTGGAGAAGTTAATAGAAATTCTCTCCTACCCTACCCTACTATACTTACTTATTTCCCCCACTCTTTCTTTTTATACCATTTCATCTGTGAATATCTCAGTTACCAACTGTGATACTATCATCACACTTAAAAATATTAACAGTAATTCCTTACTATCATGTAATAATATTCAGTTGGTGATCACATTTCAGGGGAGAGTTTTAAGTGGGCAAGAACATGGCTTGATCTACCTCTTCCCACCAGTTAAGGCCTGGGTTCCAGGAAGGCTGGAGTCCCCTTGATTCCTTAGGCTCACAGCAGAGGGACAGAAAGAATATGTGTTCACCTATTTGGAGGTTAATCCTAGTGGCCGGTACTGACCCACACTTGCGTGTGGCACCCCCATTGTAAGTGTTCAGTTGTGTTAGCTCACTGAACTCTTTCAGCAACCCGGGAAGTAGGCACCACTGGCAGCCTCCCCACCCAACAGACCAAAACACAGACACAGATATGTTGTGCTACCTGCCTGAGTCTGCTCAGCTAAGTTGCAGAGGCAGCGCCTCCTGCTCATAGGGTAGGTTAAAGGGGTGGTAGCAGGACCTAGGGCCCAGTGTGGGCTCATTGCCCTTCACATTATCTGGCACTTTCATTCCTTCTTAGCATCTAATTCTGTGACTAGTGTGTATTTTGCAGTTCCCAGTTTTAAATCCTCAGATGAGTATTTAAAATCAAAGAGCCGGGGCGCCTGGGTGGCTCAGTGGGTTAAGCCGCTGCCTTCGGCTCAGGTCATGATCTCAGGGTCCTGGGATCAAGCCCCGCATCGGGCTCTCTGCTTGGCAGGGAGCCTGCTTCCTCCTCTCTCTCTGCCTGCCTCTCTGCCTGCTTGTGATCTCTGTCTGTCAAATAAATAAATAAAAAATCTTAAAAAAAAAAAAATCAAATCAAAGAGCCAAATGTCCTCCTGGTGAAACTGCCCTGAGGCGCAGACTTGCCAAGAGCATCTACCTTGCCTTAGTTTCCTGGAGCTCCATGAAGCTTCCTGGATTAGTGGGAAACCGAGATCATTGGAGCCTGGAACAGGTGGGGAAACTGAGATTTGGGGAATGCACAGCTGATGATGATCCTAGCTGGCCCTGAGAGGTCTCTGTCCCTGGCAAGGCTTGTTGACTTGTTGACTATTGGGTAGCACTGTATGCCAGGTCCAGGAGTAGTCCTCAAGACAGAGCATAGGGGTGGGTGCAGAGTGATGACAGGCAGCAGAGAATCTCTGGTTTCAGATATAGAAAGTTCCCTTTTACCAAACCTCACTGGTCACTGGGTGGGGACAAAGGTCCACATAGGTGGCCCAATTACAGCTGTACACTGTTGACTCTCCTTGGACACCGGACCTAGCATGGCCTTCAGAGGAGGCAGATGTCCCCTCTCTTCTCTGTTGATATTCTCTGAGCCCCTCCTGGGCACCAGCTGCCACGCTGGGAGCTGGGAACACAGTGGAGACCTAGCAGCCTAGCCTGCCCTCATGGAGTTCATTGTCTAGTGGGAAGACGGGAGTTAGCTGAGCCTTCCTGAGGTGGTGAGTGCACCATGGGGGGGGGGGTGGTACAGGCCACGGGCATTTTATCTCCCATCCCACTAGGCGGCTGTGAAGTCAAAATGGGGTAGTGGCCATGCAAGTGCTGGGACCTGGGTCCACTTTTGCGCTCTTGAGTTATCCCTGTGGGGCAGGGTCCTGTTCACCTAGTGGTAAAGCCTCAGTAAAATGCCTGGGTACAGCTGAGAGCATTTTGTTCTGTCCCTGCCTTTCCCATTTCACAGAGGAGGCAGGTGAGGCTAGAGGGATCTGAGAACGGGAGGGTGGACGAGCTGTCCCCCTTCAGATGGGGAAACAGACTGTGAGGACAGGGGCATATGGGTCTTTAATCTTTTTTCTCTTTTCCCCCACAAATTAGACTTACCTGATTAAAATACGGACTGCTAAATTAAGGTTCACTATCAGATAAAATAATTACTTAATAAGAGCATGGCCCATTTAATATTTGGGATATACTTGTGTTACAAGTTGCTTGTTTTTTAAAACCTGAACATCAGATTTAATTGGGTGGCCTCTAGTTTTATTTGCTCAATCTGGTAACCCTACTCAGGCCCCAACCACCCAGGGGTCAGAGGGCAAATGGCCAATCTCCTGCCCCTGCCAGTGACTCAACAAGAATGGAGCTGAGGTCAGGTGTCCTCAGAAATGCAGCCACTCCAGTTAGCTGGATGGGGTTCCCCAACCTTGGCCATTTCAGGGTACAGAGAGCCTTCTTGCGTACTTTCTCACTCACATGCATTCATGCTCAATCATTCACAGATACACGGGTGTTCTTTACCGAATTGTTCTGGAAACCCTGTTTGAAACCAAAAGTACCCTGGATTGTGCAATGGGCTTGGAGAGCGCTCTTTTGCAAACAGGTGGTGCAATTTCGGAAAACACTCTTGCAGATAGAGTTCTCCCACGGGATGGGATGGAGACAGGACCCAGGCATTTGGCAGTGGGAGCCTGTGGGCCAGCAGCGGAGTGGGGGCACAGGCCCACGAGGTGGCAGGTGAGCATGCCGTCCTCCTGACCAGGCCTCCTTTGTTCCTCTCTGCAGCTGCCAACGGCACGGCCAGGCCAGCATGGTGGACCACTTGCTGCCAGTGGACGAGACCTTCTCGTCACCGAAATGCCCAGTTGGTTATCTGGGTGACAGGCTGGCCAGTGGGCGGGCGTACCACAGGCTGCCCTCGCCCCTCTCGGAGGATGACAGCGACGCCTCCAGCCTCTGCTCCTGTGCCAGCCCAGACTCACAAGCCGTCTGCTCCTGCTACAGTGGTGGGCCGGGTGCTGAGGGCCAGGACAGCATCTTGGACTTCCTGCTGTCCCAGGCCACACTGGGCAGTGGTGGCAGTGGTGGCATTGGGGCCACCGGCGGTTCCATGGCCTGGGGGGCCTGGCGGAGGGCACCGACACCTGTGAAGGGGGAGCATTTCTGCTTCCCTGAATTTCCTGTGAGTGACCCTGATGATGTCCCAAGGCCCTTCCAGCCCACCCTGGAGGAGATTGAAGAGTTTCTGGAAGAGAACATGGAGCTGGGAGTCAAGGAGGCCCCAGAGAGCAACAGCAAGGACGTGGAGGCCTGTGACCAGCTCTCAGCTGGGCCACACAGGAGCCACCTCCATCCTGGGTCCAGTGGGAGAGAGCGCTGCACCCCGCCTCTGGGCAGTGCCAGTGTGGGCGGCAGCCAGAGCCCGGGTGCGGGGCCTGCATCTGATGGCCCTATCCCCGTGCTGCTACAGATCCAGCCTGTGCAGGTGAAGCAGGAGTCAGGCACGGAGCCCACCTCCCCTGGGCAGGCCCCGGAAAGCGTCAAGGTGGCCCAGCTCCTGGTCAATATCCAGGGTCAAACCTTCGCACTTGTGCCCCAGGTGGTGCCCTCCTCCAATGTGAACCTGTCATCCAAGTTCGTGCGAATCGCCCCTGTGCCCATTGCTGCCAAGCCCATTGGGTCGGGACCCCTGGGCCCTGGCCCCACCGGCCTACTCATGGGCCAGAAGTTCCCCAAGAATCCGGCAGCAGAACTCATCAAAATGCACAAATGTACTTTCCCCGGCTGCAGCAAGATGTACACCAAAAGCAGCCACCTCAAGGCCCACTTGCGCCGGCACACAGGCGAGAAGCCCTTTGCCTGCACCTGGCCGGGCTGCGGCTGGAGGTCAGTATGACAGGTGACAAGGCGGGCGCTGAGCACAGCGATGAATCTCTGCTCCCCTGGGTTTGCGGTCAAGGCCTGGTTCACCGTTAGATAAGGCTGATTAGGAAGGGGAGAGGGGGGCAGGCAGGGAATGGTGCCAGAGCTGGCATGGCTGCCCAGAGGTTTCCTCATCCCTAGTGATCACTAGAGCCTAAAAAAAACTGGTCTCCAGTTTCATAATGACCAAGTAAGGCTTGCTGCGGCTCATGCCCAGGGCTAGGAGCTGGGCCATGGCAGAAGGGCCCTCTCCTTAGTAACGAGGGCAGCTAAAAATGATGGAGTTAAGGGCTGTGTATCCAAGGGGGCTGTGGCCACGTGTGCACTGCTCCCTCTGGGCCTCACAGCACCCCTAGGGAAAGTACTACCCTGGCTGCCATCTTTCAGCTGAGCAAACAGGCTTAGACTGGCTAGGTAACTTGCCCAAGGCCACACCACTTTGTCAATGGGATTGGAGCCAGAAGGTCCTGTATCAGAGGAGTCACAACCTGGAAATGCTTCTGTTCCAACCAGAGGGACCAGCTTCACTTGCAGATGTTCTTGGACTCACGGGCTGGGCTTGGTCCTTTCTCCCCTGTGGGTACTTGAAGGTGTATTTGGGAATCTTCAAAGGACATCCAGGCAGGGGGTGCTGAGTGAAGATGGAAAAGTCCTTGTAGACTCCATTCTGTGTGGTACAGCAGGGGAAACCAGCTCTCAAAGGACAAGGGGTCTTGCTCAGGGCTATGCAGGCAGCGGGTGGCAGAGCTGGTGGGCCCCTGGGTGGGCTTGGGTACCTTGTCCTGAAAAGCAGGTAGCCGGGAGCTCCCATGGCCAGGGGTACCATGAAGACTGGCTGTCCCAAGTCTTCAGCACACTGACCCCGTAGGAATGTGGCCCCCAAGGAGGGCGGCCTGTGCTCCCACATTCGTGCACTGCTGCCGTGGCTGCTGCTTTGTAGATGTGTGCGAGAGAGCGACGAGGTATGCTCATCTGTCTGTGTGCAGATCTCGCAGCAGGCGGGCAGCTGTGCGTGTGCATATGTGTACACGTCTTGCTTTCATAGTGTGTGTCTTGGTGTGTTGCATAACTCCCCATATTTGTGTACCCTGTTCGCGTGTGTGCATCTGTGTGGGTGTGACCGATGGGGAGCCGTTAGCAGCTTCTGTTTTCTTGACCTGACTCATCTGAGAGCGCTGGAGAGTTGGCCCCAGGTGGGAGGTGCTGGCCCTAGAGTCCTGGCTGGCTGTGGTGTGGTGGGATCGGTGACTGGAAGATCCAATGTGAAGCTGCTGCCTCTTTCCGTGGAGTGCTGGGCTGGCCTGGGAAGGGACTTCTCCCAAACAGCATCTGGGGTTATGGAGGTCTTTCCTGATGAAGGGTGTCACCCAGCCACTGACCCCACAAAGGCACCCATCAGACAGGCCCACATGGCTTCTGCAAGAGTGGGCACAGTGTTGACACCAGGGTGGCGGTGCCTGGTGTCCCATCCCTCCTGGGCCTCCTGGCACAGTCTGCAGGTGGGCCCTGGGGAGACAGGTGCACCTGTGGGGCCACTTGTGAGGCCTGACACACAGGTGGGTATGCAGTGTTGCTGGTCGGAGCTTGGGGGTTGGAGGAGAAGCCGAGACACTGGGGTGGTAGAGGCAGGCACTCAACTGTAGAAGGGAGGGGCATTGTGACACCCTGGATAGGGAGTAGCTGGCGGTAACCGTGGGGAGCCTCAGCCTAGGTCAGCCTCCAATTCGCCATGTGCCTCCGGGGAGGTCCCCCTGGCCAAGCCTCAGTTTTCCTCATCTGTGAAGTGGAGGGCCTGCTCCCTACCAGGGTCAGGGGTGCAGGAACACTCAGCACTACCCCCTTCTCATTGGTGGTCCTGTTACTCAGAAAGGGCAGAGTCTGAGAAGGGTGCTATTTTGGAGGTACCCCAGACTCCCAGGGACTCCTCTTGGATGCATATTTTCTTGGTGGGGGGCAGGGCTGTGGAGGGGTTGGGCATCTGGCTGGCCAGAGCACTGGTCCGACTCATGATGGGCTTACGTTCCTGGGCACTGTCCCCTGGCCACTGCTGATTCTTGGCAAGTGGCCCCTCCAGTCAGGTAGCACCACGAGGCAAAAGGGTGTGGTCCTTGGTGAAGGTTGCCGGCTTGTCCCATTCCCCTAGGAGGAGGGGACCTGTCACCTTCTGGGCTGTCCCAGAGAGCAGATGGAACCCTCAGCCCAGAATGCATCTTACAGAGGCAGGTCTCAGCTCCAACACAGTATCCTCTGGAGGTGGTAAGTTTCCCATGGTAGCAGGTGTGCAAGCAAGTGGGAGTGGGATTTGTGGAGGGGATTCAGCTTTGCCACTGTGTGGGCCTTGGCACTGGTCTCCTTGCCCAGGACCCTCTTGCAGGGGTAGGCTGCTGTGTGCCTGGCATAGCAAGGTCCCTTGAAGCTGACCGTGGAGCCATCCCTGGCTCCAACCACTCCTGGACCTTCAGAGGGCCTCTCCAGCTTCTCCCAAGCTTCCCCTGGAATAGTGTCAGGCCTTTGTGGAGTTATAGGTGACAGAGGCACAGGGAGCTGAAGTTGCCTGCCTTTTGGGAGAGCTATTTCTCTGAGAATGCAAGAGTCCCTGGTTGGCCTTCAGGAATCCTGAGCCCCTGGAGATGCACACAAGATGCACATGTCCCTTGTATATGGAGGGAGCCCTCTCAGTATTTGGGCAGGAAGACAGACTGGCTTTGGGGCAGCTTGGTCTGGACTGGACAGCAGTGGTAGCGATGATGACAGTTACGCGCCTTATTTTCTGACCACTTACTCTATGCTGGGCACTGCTCCAAGTTCTCAGAGCAAGAATACCTTCCACAGATCTCCACCCTTGCTTGTATACTTCCTGCCACAAGGAACTCATTACCTTATGAGGCTATTCTGGCCTTTTCATGTGCTTTGGTAAACTTAGATTCCTATCCAAACTTCTCATTCTGGCACGATCTGCTTACCGACCTCCCTTCCACAATGCAGGCTCCCACTCAGGCCCCTGCCCTCTGTGCACCCTCTGTGCATCCTCTGTGCATCCTCTCTGTGCCCTCTGTCTCCAGCACTTTCCTCCTGATGGCAATGGTAGTTGGTCTTGCAATGGTCCCTGCTTTGTTCTGCACATGTCACATTAGATAAGCTCGTTGCGCCCTTACAACAGCTCTGTGATGTGGAGGCACCAATCTGTATTTCCCAGAGAGCCCACAGGGATGGAGCTCGTGGGCATGGCTCTGGCTGTGCCCTCAGGTGGGCACCTCGGTCCCACCTGACCCACCAGCAGTCTGGTGAACATATGTTTCTCACCTGGGAACTCAATGCCTGCCGCTACACAGCTGGCCTTTCCCTTGTCCTCAATCCCTTGTGCCTGGTACCAGAATGGCTGAGTGTTCTCTCTCTCCCACAAGGCCGTGAGCTCTTTCGGGTGTCATGCCTCTGGGCTAGGGGGAAAGAGCCAACAACAATGGCAATAACAGTAGCTCCTAATGCATGTTCTGAGTGTTCCAGAGTAACTTATTTAATGCTCCAAGCAAGTCCACGAGGTGGGCATCCGGATGCTGTCCCCATCTGTAGAGGAGGCATTTGAGGGACAGAACAGTTAAGTAAGGTCTCCTTGGTCACACAGCTAGTGGGTAGCACAGTCTGGAGTTCAACCCAGGCTGTTTGCTCCCCAACCTCCTCCACCCAGACTCAGGACCTCTCTCTAGCCCCCTGGGCAAACCTTCTATGGGAGGTGGCCTGCTTGAGTGGTGGGAAGAAGGACCTCCATCTGCAGCTGGGCTTTGGGCAGCCCCCTGAATACTTGCCGGCCTTCTCATATGGGGAGCTTACCACACCCAAGGCTGCCTCTCTTTCTGGTGGCCCTGTGAGCAGTTTGCTCTTTATCCTGCTGGGCTGGTTCTGGCCCTGGCACTGTGTCCTGCGCCCCTTTGTGAAATGAATGGTGTCCTCCCCTTCCCCCAACCCAGGTCATCATTTGCCAGGTAACCAGCCCCCACTTCCTTTTGCTTTTAGTCCTGAACCCAGTATTCCTTGTCCCCTCCTCTCTTGGGACATGGTTCTGGCATTCTTGATGGGGCCCAAACCAGACTTTTCCTATCGCGATCTAACTGTCTGGGAAGTGGCTGTTTGTCTGCCTTCCTAGAAGTTTCCTTGCTACGCTCTCGGACACAGGCCCCCTTTGTTCACGGCAGCAGAACATCCTGTTCCGGAAAGGCAAAACCATTCCATCCAGAAAGAATACCCTCCTTCCACAGCTAATATGAATATTAATAACTTCTAGCAGCCCTCTGTGGCAGGTACTGTGGTCATCCCCAGTGGACATGGGAGGCCCAGAGAAGGGTAGTTGCGGGCCTGAGGCCCCAGAGCTGGAATGTGGCAGGGATAGGATTCAGACCCAGTGGTACGCTGCTGGCCTCCTCTCTTAGCCCCTGTGTCACTGCTGCTCCTGTTCAACAAGGCATTTTCTAAGTTCTGCCTGCACTTGGCAGAGCGCCCAAGTGTTCTTGGCCAGATTGTGCACGGTACCACTCCATGGAGCACCATTCCCATTACAGTCCTTGAGACCTGGCTGTTGACCGTCGTGACTTACTGGCTGATGGAAAGGGTGCTTTGCACAAAGGTGCAGTGTGTGCCAGTTGTGGGGCTGTCGTGATGGGCTGCTTCCCTTTCCTGCACCTCGGCCACATGAATCGTGGTGCTGACCCATGTGCCCCTAGACATCAACAGGGACCAGGCACGGCGCTGAGCTCCTTGCAGGTAATCATTGAATGATTGCCATGTGGTGAGCACTGTTCTAAACACTCAATGCCTTTTACAATCCTCAGAGTCCTGTGAGGCAGAATTGTTATTTCCCTGTCTCCAGGTGGGGAAACTGGGCCTCAGAGAGCTTGGTGACTTGCCCAGGCCCTGATCAGTGGCTGAGCTCACTGCCTGCAAGGCCTGCATCTTACCCACATGGCCTCCCTCCCACTGTGTCGCCTTCAGTGTCCTCCAGTGGCTGCTGTCTGGGAGAATGCATGTGAGGGTGTGAGGTAGGGATCTTCTGAGGGCGCACTTCTCAGGTCTGTGACTTCTCAGGTCACAGGATGCTGAGGCAGCAGGGAAGAGGTTTGGAGGTAGGGACAACTTGTTCTCAGTCCTGGTTCTCCCACAGTGTCCGCGTGGTCAGAGGGCCACTGTGGTCTTTGTGTCAGCTCCTTTGGCCTCTGAGATGAGTCCCAGAAGGTGGGCCAGAATCCTGAGGTCTTCACTGGATGAGTGAGGAAACAGGCCCAAAATGGTTCCTGAGCTTGCTCAGGACTGCACAGGGCTCCCGGTGGGATAGGGACCTGAAAGAATCCAACCATGTCGCTGGCTCTGTGACACTGGCAAGCCTCTTGTCCTTTTTGAGCCCTTGCTGTGGTATTGTCTGTTCTCTGGTACTGATCCTGTCTCCCTCGCCAGAAAGGGGCAAGATAACCCAGTGCCTGGTGCCCAGGAAGGCTCAGCAAAAGCTATTGCTGGTGGCATCATTTCTGTGGCTTCCTGCCTGCCTGTGTTCTGGGCAGGCCCACCCGTTCAGAAGCTGTGTGTTCAACTCCGGCTGGGGGCAGTGGCCTGGCCTGGGAGCAGGCTCCAGACTCTGACCTCCAGCGTGCACTGATGCCACTTCCTCATTGGCTCAGGGCTCCAGAGACACACACTGCCTAGCCAGGCAATGTGGAGGAGGCCAGGCACTCTGTAGTCACCAGGGTGAACAGGGCATGGGAGAGAGCCATGCCAGGACCTTTGCTCTGGCCTTGGCTGCTCTGTCGTGATAGGGATGCTGGATCAGGCCCTCATCACTCTGAGCCTCAATTTCCTCATCTGGCAGATAGGCCAGTCAAGCTTCCATTATTCCAAACATATGCTGAGAGCATTGCTCTGTGCCAGCCTAAGTTGGTGCCCTGGGAAGTGAAGTGGAGTGCCTGACTCCAAGTGCAGACCCCTGGCTGTTCTCTCAGGACCAGGTCCTAGGCTCCAGAGGTAGCTGAACTGGGCTGAGCTGCCTGTCCTCTGGGCTCCCGGGCAGGCTCCCTGTCCAGTGCTCAGGCCTTCCTACTCCCCAGCTGAACCTTCCCCAAGGCATGTTCCTTCTAGTCCTCGGTAGACTGTGGGATTACGGAAGGCCTCCACCCACAGGGGTGGACCTGGTACTTGTGTGTGTGCACACATGTGTTTTTGTATGTACACACACACACCCACGTGTGAGGTGACTGTATGCATGTGCACATATGTAGAGTGGACACGTGTGTGCAGTGCATCCATGTTTGTGGCATGCCTGTGTGTGGCATGTATAAAGGGGTGTGTACATGTGCATTTCATGGTGTGCACGTGTGTGTGTGCGTGTGTGTGTGTGCAGGCAATAGTACTTGAGAAGAATTCCTTGTGACAGCCCTCCATCCTCAATGGGTGCTTGCTGTGTCAATTGTTTCATGTAAATGCACTTACGGGCACCTGCCATGTGCCAGGCCCTGGGCTGCTTGTGGGATGGACCACAGGGAAGAAGACACACATGTCTTTCCTCATGGAACTGATGGTCTAATGGCACAGACTGACATTCACCAAAAAGTTGAAAATGAATTTAAAGTTAAAGTGAGGTGCATTTAGTGCCATGGGAGCCTAGAATGGGATACAGTCCTGGAGGGCTTTCTTGAGGCAGTGACATTTGAGTGATGGAAGAGAGGGAGCAAGAAGAGGGGAGGGAATCCCATTTCAGATGGAAGGAACGGTATGTGCAAATGTCCTGTGGCAAGAGAGACCAAGGATGGGTCAATGTGGGTAGAGCACAGAGGAAGACAAGTATGTATGTGTGGGGAGTGGGATCTTATTGTCAAGATGAGGGTTATGGGGTGGGGGTGGAGGGGCTTCAAATCCCAGAAGTCAGTGACAGCGGTCTCAGCCTTGTGGCCCAGCTGGGATCCTTACCTCTTCCATTAGTAGCTGCTCATTCTCAGTGGCCTCTGGGCTTTGGGAGCATTTGCTCCCAGGCAGGCTGAGGCCAAAAGAGGGAGGTGGCAGGTGAACCATTTAAACTCTCAGAAGTATCTTGCAGTGGTGTGGTTTTGTCTGGTGACAGCTTAGGGGACCCAGACTTCAGGAAAGCCGTGACCAGGAGCGGGGCAGGAATGTGAGTCTGCATACAGTTTATGTATGGCTGTAGTGAAGGCAAGGGAGAGGAGCCAGGGGCTCTCTACAGTGCTGGCGAAAGAGACACCTCTCTCAGGCTTCCGTTTCCCCTGTGGATGGGCTTCCTCATGCAGACCTTCCTAGAGCCCTAAGTTCTGCCTGGGGGGCAGCTTCTCAACAGCTAGCAGGGTGCTGTGGAGAGTAAATCCTGGGCTCTGGTGGGCTTAACAGCCCCTCAGAATATTTACCAGCTGCTCGCAGGCCCAGATGCCCAAGAACGGACTGCTGTGCGGCCACTGAGCCTTTTATTGACAGCTCTTCCCATCCTGGGGTGGGGGTGGGAGCAGGCTGGGGACAGCGACTTTTCACCAGGGGATTCAGAAGTAACTCAAAACCTGGAGAAGTGTTGGCCCCGCCTACCTGGCGGGCCCCGCCTGCCTGGCCAGGTAGAGCCCTGCACCTGCGGCTGCCTTCTGGGTGGGCTCCTGGCGGGACGGGCCTCCCTCACCGTGGCCCCTGAATGTCCCGCAGGTTCTCCCGCTCCGATGAGCTGTCGCGGCACCGGCGCTCGCACTCGGGGGTGAAGCCCTACCAGTGTCCTGTGTGCGAGAAGAAGTTCGCACGGAGCGACCACCTCTCCAAGCACATCAAGGTGCACCGCTTTCCTCGGAGCAGCCGCTCAGTGCGCGCGGTGAACTGAGCGCCCGCCTGCCCCCGCCCCCACCCCCGCCTCGTTATTTTGTAGCAATAATTTATTTGCCTCTTCAGAGGGACGTGACAATGTTGCCAACCCACCTTCTGAAGCCCAGGAGGTGCAGGAAGATAGGGGCTTGCCTGAGAGGCGGGAACCCAGAGCCCCCAGCCCGCTGCCTTTCCTAGGAAGACCTAGAGCCGCGCCCACGTACCTGGGGGCTGGCACCCCGTCCCCGCACCCCCCGCACCGGGCTGCAGGCCGGCCTTCCCGCCTTTGTGCCTTTGTGCCTTCCCGCGGGCCGGCCTTTGCTAAGGCAGCGCTGGGATCCTGGACCTTCTCCCACTGGGCTCCCTGCCTGGGCCAGGGCTGGCACTTTTTTGCTCAGAAGAAATGTGCAGTTTTGAAATGTCAGTTCCCAGAGGGAGCCATGCTGGGAAGAAGGAAGTAGGCCAGAAGTCCAGGGCTGCACCGTGCTGTGAGGGTGGCTTTGTCCAAGATCTCCTGCTCAGCCTGACTACGGGAGGGTAGGAGCTGGGCAGGCCATGGCGCATCACCAGGCCCCTGGGCAGAGGTGGAATTAGGCTGAGTTGCCCCCTCTGTGGGGGTCTGGGAACGCATGCGCTTGAGTTAAAGGGTCCGGCAGACAGACAGATGCCGGCTAGCCCCAGAGCATCTGTACCCAGCATGGCTCATCCCCTCATCCCATTTCCAGACAGATCCAGACACCAGCCTCCATGGTCCCTTGGGGAAGAGAGGGGAGCAGGCTGCATTGCGTGTAGGAGAACTAGGTAGAGCCTCCGAATCCTGATTTAGAAATGCATTCCTTATTTTGTCTAGAATTAATATCAAATGAACTAGCTTGTTTTGACAGGTTTATTTCACATCCTATGAATGTATGTAAATAAGCTGTACATAGGTACATCTACATAAAATATCTTTTAATAACATATCAACATTGGTGTAAATTTGAAATTAAAAAATCTATAAAGCTGGTGTACATATGTTACAATTATGTATATTTTCTTTGGTCCTTCATAAAAATATATTTACTTTGCCAATAAAAAGAAAAAAGAACTCAGTGACTTTATGGCATTCATGTGCTATTTTCCGGTGCTTTGCCAGGAAATGGGGGTGATTCTGAGGGCTGAGTCTCTGTGTCTGTGTTCGCAGCATTTAGCGGACCTTGATTTGTACCCAGGAGGACATGAAGACCCCTTTGGGGTTCAGCGTGAGGTGCAGCCCATACAGGCTTCTCAAATCGACCTCACCTCCATGCCAGCTGCTGGGTTTCTGTTCACCGCAGTTTGCTGGAGGGCACCTTCTCCTCTCTCCACAAACCCAAATCCAGCCCCCATCCCAGTGTCACCTACAGGAGGCTGGCATAGGCTAGGACAGACCCACAATAATCAGTGCTACTCTGACATACTGTTGCAGACCCTCACTCAGTGCTCCCCGAGCAGGCTTCAGGCATCTACTATGCACCCACTGTATGCATGGAGTGCCGAGGAGACTCCCTTTAGGAGATGGCATGTTATTCTCACCTGCCCGAGACATTGTAAGTGGACTGAGTGCTGACTGGTAGAGAGGAGCCTTGGAGGGGGCAGTATAAGCGATGAGGCCACCTCCTCCACCCATCCGAGCTACTCTGAGTTCTGGGGAGACAAGTCCTCCCGAACTCCTCCAGATTTTTGGGATCTCCACCATGTGCTTGCACAGTTGAAGTCTGAATGCTTCCACCTGTCCCGGGTGGGTTGGAAGCTGGGGACAGTGGGAGCTGGAGAATAAGGAGAGGCCTTGAGCTGGCAAAGGGATTCATCTGGGTGGCTGAAGTTGGGGAGGGCAGGCTGGGCTTGGTGGATGCTGTGACAAGGCTGCCCCAAGTTTCCTGTCCACATGAAGTGAGAAGCAAGGACCTTCTAGAGGTGATCCTTTCCCCAGAAGCCCAGTGCAAGCACGGCAAGTCTTTTTTAGTGACACCTTTGGAGATGGCGGCAGGTGGTGATGCACCCATGGATTTCCAGCAGAGGGATGTTGGAGCAAAGTATATGTGCACATGCCTGTGTCGTTATCTACCTCTGAAGGTGGAAGCCATTGTTCCTGCTGATCAGAGCTATCTGCCACTGTCATCTTTCCTGTCTGATGGGAGCTGGCAGACATGAAGCTTTCATGTGTGTCCAGCACTACAGCATGGATGATTGGAGAATGGACACTCCATCCTGACCTGGTCCTGGGGAAAGGACTTGGCCTTGTGACCTCTGCCCTTTGCCCCTGACCAGACTTACTCTTTGTGGTCAAACACGCTCTGGGGGAATGAGGCATTGATTTCCAGGTACATTGATGTGGGCTTTCTTTATCCACAAACAAGCAATGCAGCCTGGATAAGAGGAACAGTGGAGGTCAAGATGGCCATACAGATGGAATGAGTCGGTGAACCCCTGCGTCTTTGATGCCAGGCACTGACCCAGGATGCTGCTCACCTCATCTCAGTGTGTGTCCCCCAAAGCCCACTGCACTGAGCTTGCAGTCCTCTGGCTGACCTCTCCCAGCCAAGGTGAGGCTGACCATGTGTGCAGTGTGGTCTAGCCCTCACCCTCAGCCTGGACTCATCATCTGGATGGGCAGCACAGCCCAGGTCCCTGCTTTCAGGAGGGGTCAGCTGAGAGAGGGCTGGCAGGGGCAGCAAAGCAGAGGGAGTGTAGCCTGAAGACCACTGCCTCTGGATCCTCCCTCCACTTTGGGCAGGTTTATTAAACCTTTCCGAGTTCAGCTTCTTCACCCTGTAGGCTGGACTTGACAGTTCCCAGGTTGCAACATGGCTGGTGAACAGTGAGTGGGAGAGCGAGTGTCACTGAACAACAGCAAAGACCTTTTCGAGGGTGGGAGCCTCCTCTACTCAGATGGAGAAGCTGGGGGAGGCAGGGCCTCTGTTCTCTGCTATGGCCTGTGTCTATGCAAGTGCCACTGTGGTGGGACCTGTGGGGATGCTGAGAGCTCTGTTGAGACTTGTCTCTTACCTCTGAGATACCTCCATGCCACCACCTTTGTCATGCTTTGTGACTTCTATGACTGGAAGAGTAGTGTTTGTCACAGCCTGTGAGCCAAGAAAGCAGATGAAGACACTGGCCAGTGTGCCCTGTTTGTAATCGAGAGGAATCTGGACGGTTGCAGAGCAGAAATCTAGCCTTAACAACCTCCTGGGACCCTGCCTTGCATAATACCCCTTCCCCAAGGTACACAGTGGGGAAGAAAGTATCATTTATTGAGCACTGTACCAAGCAGAGTATGGGTTAGCTTACTATAACAAAGAGTCCCCCGCCCCCAAACACTGTGGCTTACACAGGTAGAAATTAATTATCTCTATTGGAATGATCTGGAAGTAAGCAGTCTCAGCTCATAGGTGGCTAGGGTGGGACAGCCAGGCTCCTTCTCTCCTGTTGCCCTCCATACCCTAAGTGCTGGTCCAAGACGGCTCACCAGGGTATCAGGTGAGCCCACAGAAAGCAGGCATGGAGCTGCGTGTTCCCTCTCTCTGGGAGGGCATGGGCTGGGATTTGTACAGTTCAGTCCCCTTGTGTGTCTTTGGCCAGAACCTAGTCACATGGCCTCATCCACCAAAAGGAAAGCTGGAAAATGTGGTCTTGATCTGAGAGATCGTGCGCACAACTAAAACACGGGGATTCCACTATGGGAGAATGAAGGGGAGCTTGGGATCTGTCTTTCCACTGAAAGCACATCCACCACACCTGGCAGCCTGCCCACCGTGGGCCTTCCTGCATTCCTGGCAGAGCAGCACCTGTGTAGCATGGTGAAAGCATGGGGGGCCTGGTGGGTCTGCTGACCCATGGCCTCATCCACATTCTCAGAGTGAGTCTCACTGACAGGTGGGGGACCAATAGTCAGGCTTTAGGGTACAGTAGGGAGTCACGAAGGCAAACCGTGGGAAAGAAGAGCTAAGATGCTTTGGTTGACAAATCAAGGCTGCAAATGGCAGAATCCTGACTCAAATGGACTAAAGTAAACAAAACAAAACCTCATAATGTTATTGCCTACTCCTGGGTAGGGTCCAGAATCCATACCAGTGCTCTCAGGGCTGAGGAACAGAAGCAGAAAGACCCCAGGTCCAGGCTTCTAGGGAATTGTAGTTTTCCTTGTGCTCTGCACATTCAGAGTACCCAAGGCCCCAGGCAGTGGGTTCAGGGGAGGTGCTGCTGGGAAAGGGTGTGTTAGTCTGGACAGCAGCTGCTGTGACTAGGGGCTTTGAATGTCACATGAGGGGACCAAGAGGGAGGGAGTCTGTCCTCTGTGTGACAAACACAAAGTCTAAATGGAAAAGATGTCAGATGGAAGGGAGCAGCATTCAGAAGACTCAAAGAAAGGACACACCTCCACCATCCACTGCAGGACCCAGAAAGGCATCTCTGGAAATTTCCTGTTACCATCCATCTCCTGCAAAGCCACAGAGAGAACTCAGGGTGGAACAGAAAAGCAACAGGACAGGGTGCAGAGAGAGATGGAAAGGATGAAGGAAAATCACAAGGAAACAAAGATGATAACGTCAGATTTAAAGCCTGCCTTGGTACAGCAAGTGGGGCAGGCAAACTCCATAGATCTTCAGAACAAGTGGGGAAGGAAGGATGGAAATGAGATACATAGGTATGGAAGGCAGAGAACACACCACCAACAGCTGGATGCTGAGGAGTCTGGATCAGATTCCAGAAAAAGAACATATATACTAACACATAGCACATATAATGTACTAATATATAGTACACTATTACATAACATAATCACTAATATTTAACATATATAACATGCTAACACGTAATACACTGATACATATGTAGATAACATACTAATATATAACAACACATAATATACTAATAAATAACCCAAAACATAGAAATAAATGTGCACATACAACATACACTAATATATGACATATATACTAATATAATATAGTATATAATTCTGACTACGTATACATATAAGTGGCGGACTGGGAAAATATCTTACCCTTGGAGGACAGGAAAGCATAGTGGGTAGGTCTTAGAGGCATTTAGTTGGAATGAGGCCAGGTAAGGTTGGTTGGCCTCTCTGAACTTCAGAGTCCTTACCTGTGAAATGAGTGTGATAATGCTGACCCCCGGGCTATGTGAAGATGGAGTAAGTTATGTTTAAAACAACAGACCCATTGCACGGCGGACTAGAGGCGACAACTGCTGATCAGGTGGAAAGGAGAAAAATGCAACAACCAAAGAAGGCCTCCCACTGGAGGAGAGCATCTGAGATAAGGACGCAGACACTCAGAGCAGCCACATCTCATAAGGTCCTGCTGCATGTTGTAGACCTGTCAGCCCTCGGTGGGAAGGGACACCTGGCCTTGAAGAATGAGCGTGTAGTGGAAAGAAGTCTGGACTCTGAGACCAAGAAATCTTCCAACTGCCATCAGTCCTTCCTTGTCTAGCTCATCTGTGCTGACTCTCAGAGCCCTTCAGGCACAAGGACATGCCAGCATTTGCCTCTGATGGAGACCCAAGGATCCTCCCCAGGGCTGTTTATTGCCCACCTGTACCCAACATTGGTTCTGGGAACTGGGCTCAACTCTGATCTGAGGTAATCTTGCAAAACTCACGATCAGTGTCCGTATGGAGTGGCAGCTGGCACAGGTGAGGAGTGGGATCACCATAGCCCCTGTCAAAAGATGACATCAGAGACATGACCAACTGGGAGATGAGCAGAAGGAAGAACTAGCACAAAAGGAACGAGGTCATAGCTGGACATATCTAAGAATGAAAATAGATTTATGTAGAGATGAGTCTAAATACTTGCAAATGGGTTTTAAAATCTAAACGCAGATGTTGAATACTGTAGCAGAAAGAGGAGGTAAGTTTGCAATGATGAAGTAATAACGTAATACCAGTTATCTGGATCTAAAGCCCCAGGCTCTACGAGCAGACTGGAAGTTGTGTGAATGTTTTTTTTTTTTAAAGATTTTTTTAAAAAGATTTTATTTATTTATTGGACACAGAGAGATCACAAGTAGGCAGAGAGGCAGGCAGAGAGAGAGGAAGGGAAGCAGGCTCCCCACCGAGCAAAGAGCCGGATGCAGGGCTCGATCCCAGGACTCTGGGATCATGACCTGAGCCGAAAGCAGAGGCTTTAACCCACTGAGCCACCCAGGTGCCCCTTAAAGATTTTTAAAAAATTTATTATTTATTTGACAGAGAGAGACCACAAGCAGGCAGAGAGGCGGGCAGAGAGAGAGGAGGAAGCAGGCCCCCCCCCGCCAAGCAGAGAGCCCGATGTGGGACTCGATTCCACGACCACCAGATCATGACCCGAGCCGAAGGCAGAGGCCCAACCCACTGAGCCACCCAGGCGCCCCTGTGCGAATGTTTGAAGCACGTCTGTCATGAGCCAACTCTTTACCAAAGAACTTGTGGCCTTTTAGAAGAGCAATTTAATTCAGCCACATTCCTTGATATTCTATTTTATATTTCCCTCTTCCTGAGAAATCTTTATCTCGTGCACACAATGAAGAAATGAAACCAGGTGTCATTTTTTTTTATGATTTTATTTATTTATTTGACAGAGATCACAAGTATGCAGAGAGGCAGACAGAGAGGCAGGCAGCGGGGGGTCGGGGGGGAAGCAGGCTCCCTGCTGAGAAGAGAGCCTGACACGGGTGGGGCTCGATCCCAGGACCCTGAGACCACGACCTGTGCCGAAGGCAGAGACCTAACCCACTGAGCCACCCAGGCGCCCCCCAGGTGCCATTTCTATAGGGTAAATTGGTTACTGGTTGAACAACTGTCCCCAGAGGGCTCAGATCAAAAGGGGAATGATGGCCACCTGTCTGGTCCCACAGCAAAGTGGGTGGTGGATCCCACTGGAGCCCTTGGATGAGAAGTAGACACTCATGCTGGCTTAGGGATGCTGTGGGACAAGTGGATGCCTGCCCCCCCCACCCTGCCAAGAGGATGTTCAGGACCCGTGAAGGCACCATGCAGAGAAGTTCTGGTTCCCACCTTGGGGGCTGAAGGTGTGGCCCCTCTGTGTGTGTCAGTTTGAGGGAGGACTTTGGGGGTGGTAACACAGTGAGCAGTGGGAGTCCTTTCTCTCCTCTACTCCCAGTCCAGACTGGTGGACCTTGCTAGCAATTTGGTTGCACAGCTGGAATTTCACAGGCCCTTCTGGGCTGAGGGTCACAGACATCCTACACAGAATCCCCATGGTGAAGCGGGTTACGCCTTCTGGGACACCTGTGCCTTCCTCTCACACTCGCTGACGTATTTTTGTGTTCTTCAAGTAGTGATGATGCCCCGTGGTGGCTCAGCAGACTGCTTTCTACTACAGCACCAGTTTGGCGTGCGGGTTCTGAGAGTCTGGCTGCTCAGGTCAGTGTCATCTGTGTCACCTCCCCTGAAGGTTCGTGGGGTCCTTTGACTCTGGTGGTTTCCCTTGGAAAATACTTTTTCATGTTTCTTTGAAATACTGTAATAAAATAAATTATATACTAAGTAGTATTATAATTTATAATATGTAAGTAATATAATTATAACGTATATTTTAATATATAACATATGCAATATACTATATATAACATATATACTAAGATAAGTATAATACAGTACTATAACATGACCAAATAACATATAATAACTATATGCACACATATAGAGCTTAAAGAACACAACTGTATTATATACTGTTATATATAATTTAAATAATAGAATTATATAATATAAGGCCCCCAGGCTCAGTCAGTTAAGCGTCTACCTTTAGCTCAAGTCATGATCCCAGGGTCCTGGGATCCCAGATCTCCTGCCCCGCAGGAAGTCTGCTTCTCCCTCCACTCTGCCTTTCTATCTCTCTCTCTCTCTGTCTCTCATGAATAAAGAAATAAAATCTTTAAAAAAGAAGTATGTGATATATAGTACATCCGCTACCTTCTCTCTGAGGCACCCAGGAACTTGCTTCTTGAATCTGTCCCTTTGCCACTTTGTAAGCATCTTCCTCTTCCTCCTAGAACATCAAATTCCCTACCTCTTTAAATACACAGAAGAATTTAGAATCAGACTCTGGGTTCCTGTAAACTCTCATTGACTCCATTTCCTCATCTGTGTGAGATGACAAGGCACCTCTCTCAGAGGTCATTGCGCAGATAAAATGAGTTAGAACGTGAAATGCACTTAGAGGAGCACCTGGCAGGGAGCAGAAGCTGTTATTATTGACGGTGTGTTTATTACTACTCTTTGTTACTTGAGTTTTCCCTTAGTGCCACTATCTGCTTCACCTCGAGAGGCATAATAAGACAATTCTGCTGAACGGACACAGTACTCTTCCAGTAGACATTTGTCAGATCAGACATTCCCCAGTACCAATGCCTTGGCATCTAGTGCGCAGATGGCTCTAGCAGAGGGCAAGCTCATTCCCTCTGCAAAAGGATCGTGGGGCTCTGTTTAATCCATGTCCTCTCCATGTTCATTCACAGACCATTGAATACTTAGCGCTAGGGAGAACTATAAGCCAATGTGTTCAAGCCACTGCTGATTAAGTCAAGCAATAAACACGACAAACCCGATCAGAAACTGTAGTGGCTTTAAAAGGTCATTTACATTTCATGGGTTTTATTTCATTTTCCTCAATAGGAAGCTAGTCATGGGACTGTTCCATTCAATGCCACCTGGGAATAGTATCTGGGCCTGAATTCTTTTGTGGCATCACTCCTTCCACCCCGACAGAGGGGCAGGCCTTGTAGCCCTTGAGAAGGACCCCCAAATATATGCCCCGGTCTTGTGAGGCCTGAAATGCAAGGGCAGTGGCTTGTCTCTGGGAGGGGGTGGTTATACTCTTGGATAACTGGGCAGTTGAGCCTCACTCAACGATGTCATGTGGGTATTCTGGGCACCCTGTGGTGGGGGCTGGTGACTCTTGAGTTTGTGTCCATGGAACTGAGGATGAGGGGACATCTTAGGTGCTTCTTTTTTTCTCCCTCCACCTCCTGCTGCCATGTTGACACTGGCATTGTTATGGGGCCATGTCACAGTGCACGCTGTCTCCTGAAATCCATTCTTGTCAATTCACATCTGGCCTCCACCTAGCCTACGCTTCCTGCCAGAGGGACACTAGACAAATTTACTGTGTCTAGAGAAATGTTCTCGGGCTGCTGGAGACACTGAGTCCCATAACATCTGTATTCACGAAGAGCAGCTCACTGCCTGCACGCACACACACAGACGTAAATATGCCCTTGGTATTGTTTGTGAAGACCTTACCAATGACAGGAACAACAAAAAGCGGTGATGGGAAGGGAGGAAACAGGATGATCTTTACTGTATATGATGTAATTATCCAGACAGTCAGAAAATAATCACCTGAAGGTCTACCAGAATTTGTGACCGCTCAGTTAGTGACCTAATGCAAGCTAAACATGTGCAATTAGATGACTTACATTGTCATTGCATCAGGTAGCAATTGCTGCAGAATGACCCGCCTCAAAACCCAGTGCTCTAAAACAGAGGTGATTTCGCATTATGGCTAATGCATCTGTGGTCTGGCTAGCGCTTTGCTAGTCTAGGTTGGCCTCACTCACACGTCTGTGGTTTGGGGGGGATTCTGCTCTAACTTGAGCTAGGCTGGGGCAGTGCAGTCCAAGCTCTTCTCTCCATGGCACTCATGATCCTCCTGGGCTCAGTGGGCCAGCTGGGGCAAATTTGCATGGGAGGGCAGAGCTGGGATCCCACATGGTAACCCCTAACCATGGTGACCCCTAAACATGGTGAAGGCTAGAGAGCAAGTTCCAATGTACAAACCCATTTCCAACCTCTGCTTGTGTCCTGTGTACTACAGCCCATTGACTAATGTAGGTCCTGTGGCCAAGTGTCAGGGGTGGTATAGGTTACCTGACCCCAAGTGAGAGAAGTGTGAATTCACATGGCAAAGGACATGGATAAATGGAGTGATCATCACTGGCACCAACCACGTGGTCAAAAACCAACTAGAGCTATAACAAGATTAGCATTCATGACTTTCACAACAGCAAGAAAAATCACAAACAGTGTGGCAGTAAAGTGATCAGAAATGTGTAAGAATATATGATAAAACTTTAATGGAAAACATAAAAAGACTGAATAAGTGGACTGAATGGAGTTACCTAACATTTTTCTTTTATCAGAGACTCCAAATTGTAAAGAGTCCCATTTTTGGGGTCATATTAATTCACATTTCAAAGTAGTTCCAGTACAAATTCTAAGGAGATTGTTTTTAATAAAACTTTACTTGGTTTTAATATTTATCTAGAAGTATAAATGAACAAAAGTGCAATATAATTTTGCATCATGGTGGTGGTGGTGGTGAGTAGCCTGCGTTAGGGCCTTAGGAAGTATGGAAACATCCTGTAGAAGTAAGAGAGTTTTATCTACTTATTTATTTATTTTTAAAGATTTTATTTATTTATTTACTTGTTTGTTTCAGAGAGATCACAAGACAGGGGAAGGAGCAAGGGAGAGGATGAGGGAGAGGCGCTCCCCTGCTGAACTAGGAGCCTGATGTGGGGTGATCCTAGGACCCTGAGGTCAGGATCTGAGCTGAAAGCAGATATTTAACTGACTGAGTCACCCAGGCCCCCCGTAAGGGACTTTTAAAGAGTGGTATTAGAGTAGACAAAAGAAAAAGAAAAAGAATATTAAGATCTATTTAATACATGGCAGTGGACAACTGGTTATTATATGACATGAGGAAAGATAAAACCTGACCTCACACCATACACACAAAATTCACTCCAGATTAAAGAGCCTAACATAAACACTCAATTATTAAAGTACAAGAAATAACAAAATAGAAAACACAATCGAAATGATACATTTGACACCAACAGTTAAAATCTTGATTTAAGAGTAGACAACCATGGATAAAGTTAGAAGGACAAATATTATTTAAAAAAAAAAGAAAGACAAATATTATACATGGAGAGAAATGTGTGGGCTAATGATCCAAATATATCTGGAATGCATAGACTTGTTCTACAGATTAGTGAGTAAAAGGTAAGAATGCCAACAGAAAAGTGCGCAATGGGTATAAGCTAGAAATGCCAAGTGGCGAAAAAGTATAGAAGGTGTTTGACCTTAGAAATACACACCAGAACATAAAAATGACAATATATCCTATTTATGCTGGCTAGATTGAAAAAAATGTAAAAAACTGACAAAATATCTGGGGTGGGGAAACAGCTGCTCTCCTCACTGTTGACTCCAGCACAGTGTTTTCTGGAAGATAATTTGGAAGAATTTATCAAAATTTAAAATATGCCTGTTCTTTGACCCAGCAAACTCACCATTAAAAATCTGTGTATGAGAGCATTATGCTAAGTGAACTAAGTGGGACAGAGAAAGACACATACTTTATGACCTTACTTATATGTGGAATCTAAACAAAAAAATGAAACTCAGAAGAGATCAGATTCATGGTCACCACAGGCTGGGGGGAGGCAGGATTAGAGAAGGGGATCAGATGGTACAAGCTTGCAGTTATAAGACAAATAAACAAACACCAGGGATGTGTGTTTATAGCCTGGTGACAATAGTGAACACTGCTGTATGATATACTTGAAAGTTGCAAAGAGAGTAAATCCTAGGAGTCTGCATCACAAGGAATAAAACATTTTTTATTCTTTTTTCTTTTTGTAGCTTATGAGATAATAGATGTTAACTAAACTTAGATTCTGGTAAGTGTGTAAGTCCAACCACCATGCTGTGTGCCTTAAACTTGCCCAGTGCTGGGCATCAGTTACATCTCAGACCTGCAGGGAAAAAGAACACTTAAGGAAGATGTTTTAAAAATCTACATACAAAGGTATGCATACAAGTTCTTTCTAACAGTATTCAGGGCTGCGAACAGTGGGGAACAATCTAAAAATTTACTAATGGAGAATTGGGTAAAGTATGGTGCCCAGAAACTAGCTCTTTACTTGGTTGGCAGTGAAGTGGTCATAATTAGATACAATTTACATATATAAAAATTATGCAAAGTGTTTTAATTTTTAGAATCACCCTGTGCACACTGGATGGAAGTGTTGGTGAAGGCGGAGGGGCCTAATTAAGGTGTAAATACACGAGTGCAGCAAGAATATGGAGAGGCATGCTCAGGGGAGAATGCAGGCACTGAGAGCCATGAATGCGTCCCATCCATGAAGGAACATCTCCTTCATCAGCAAAATGTACCTGGAATGTGACCCCTCCTCCCACCTGCCAGGCCCCAAGCACCCAGGATCTCTCGCAAGGACTGTTGCTGTCAGTCTTGCTGATCTGCTGCCTCACACTCAGCACGCAGCCAGAGCACCCGGATGAAATCTGTCTGATCTTGTCTCTCTTCTGCTCTGAACCTTCCAGGGATCCCTCTGTTTCATTCAGAAGAGAAGGAAGACCTGGTAAAGCCCTACTAGGGCTGTCTGCCCTGCGCCGCAGGGACCTCACCACCTACCAATATTCTGCATCCATTCCAGCCTAGTCTGCTGTTGTGGGAAAATAGACCGCTCTTGCCTTGTGGGCTGCGCACTGACTGTTCCCTCTGCCTGAAGCGCTTTTCCTCAGCTACCCCACATTTCATTCCTCCCCTTCCTCAAGTCTGTGCTTAGGTGTCACAGCATGGGAAAGGACTCTGGTTGATAGTTTGTGTCTACCTTCATGTCTTAGTCTTGTTAAAGAGACCCTGGTTATGCAATGTGTCCTTAGGGCGAGCTGGGAGGGGGTATTCAGGAACCCTCTGTACTATCCTCCCAACTCTTGTAAATCTAAAATATTTCAAAATAAAAACAAAAAAAGTTGTGCCCACCAGCACTCCTTATCCCTCTGCGTTCTTGATCTTTCTCTGCAGCACTCCCCACCTTCCACACCGTGATTTACTCCTGTGCCCATTCCCTGTTAGACTGCTCCGTCAGGACAGAGTTTGCCATAAACCCACATCCTGGAACAGATGCTGTAATATTATTCTATAAATTCTAGTTTCTGGACACCACATATTGAATAGTAAGTTATTTACTGTTAACATAGGTTTGATTAGTTCCCAAATGTTTGCTGTCATAAATGTTGCTACAAAATAGAAGATCTTACATACATAGTTTCATACACAGATTTTTTTTAATGGCTGGGTTTCCTGGGTCAAAGGATAGACACATTTTATATTTTAGTAAATTTTTGCCAAATCACCCCAAAAAAATCATGCTGGAAACATGATTTACCTAATTATTCGGTTTCTTATCTATTCTTCACTAGAACATAAACTCCTTGGGAATTGGGGTTTTGCCTGTTTTTTTCAGTGCTATAAACCCAGCTTCCAGAACAAGTATTTGTTGAGCAAACAAAGTGGGGTAGTAACAAGAGCTATTGCTAAAATTGATGGGATAAGATACAGAGATTCAAATATATTATTTTAAGTTAAAAAGTAGTGTGGTAGACAGAATAATGGTCCTCCAAAGATGTCCAAGTCCTAACCTTGCAAAAAAGGATGCTACAGGTGTGATTACCTTAAGGGTCTCCACCTGAGGAGATGACCCTGGATTATCTGGTGCACCCAATGTTATCACAAGGGTCCATATTGAAAGGGTCAGAAGAAGGTGTACAGTGGAGGCAGAGGTTGGGGGAGAGATTAGAAGATGCTGCTGGCTTTGAAGATGGAGGAAGTATTGTGGGTGCCTCTGGAAGCTGGAAAGGCAAGGACGCTGATTCTCCCCCTGAAGCCTCCAGAAGGAACGCTGTCCTACCAACATCTTCACTCTAGGATTTCTGACCTCTAGAATGGTGCGAGAATGACTTGGTGTTTTCAGCCACCAAGTTCACGGTAATTTGTTACAGTAGCAGTAGGAAATTAACCCAGGTATCAATACAAGAAATAAAATAAAAATGTAAGTCCCAAACATGAGCTGTGGAGGAGGCAGGAAGGAGAGAGGGGGGAAGGAAGGTTACTGATACCATGTCTTTCCTAAGGGAATTGGCAGAGTCCAGAGTCAGCAACTCCAGACGCAGGTCATTTCACATGTCAGCTGCCCTTGGATGCGGTCCCTGGTAGGATGAAAACCAGACAGTTAAAAGAGGCTGCTCTGCACACGCACCCCAATGTTTATAGCAGCAATGTCCCCAATAGCCAAACTGTGGAGAGAGCCCAGGTGTCCAGCCACAGATGAATGGATAGAGAAGATGTGGTATATATCTACATAGACTATTACTCAGCCATCGAAGGAAATGAAAACTTGCTGTTTGCAATGACACGGATGGAGCTAGAGGGCATTATGCTAAGCAAAATAAGTCGGAGAAAGACAAATATACGATTTCACTCATCTGTGAAATTCAAGAAACAAAACAGATGAACATAGAGAAAGGGAAGGAAAAATAAAATAAGACAGAAACCGAGAGGGAGACAAACCATAAGAGACTCTTAACGCTAGGAAACAAACTGAGGGTTGCTGGAGGGGCGGCGAGGGGAGGGGGCAGGAATGGGGTAACTGGGTGGTGGGCATTAAGGAGGGCACATGGTGTAATGAGCACTGGGTGTTATATGCAACTGGTGAATCACTAAATTCTACCCCTGAAACTAACAAAAAAGAAGCTGCCCCTGGAGGAGGGTGGGAGGAGGTGGCCAGGTTGTCACCTGCCTTCTTTGCTCTTTAGTGCTCATGGATTGATGATCATGGGTGAATCTCACCACCATAAAAATGTACTTTTAGAACCCACTCTTGCACTGGTACTCTGGAGAAGTGCACTGCGTGCTCTCAGCAGCAGTCCAGCGGCTGCTGAAAGGTGCAGCAGACTGGGGCTGCCTCTGCCTACAGGGAGGTCATGGTACCTGGGCCCTGACAGCTCTCAGAAGCACTGGCCAGTGGGAAGGGAACCCAAGGAGGAAGGTAGAAAGCCCAGGGCTGGGTGCAGGTACCATGTACAGTGAGGCAGAGGCTTGGCCCGTGACACCCCTTCTGCTCACCCGCAGAGACTGTGGACTGACTACCATCTTCACCCAGGCCCAAGAGGGCACCTCTGTTCTCTAGGCCTCTGCTAAAGAGTTCCAGTACAGGCCTGCATATCCGTGTGTGCATGCCCACGTGAGCAATACTCGTGTACATGGGTGGGCGTGTGTGTGTGGCTGCGTGCAGCCAGGTAAGTCCAGGCCTGTGTGTTCGGGCGTGCCCTCTGGTCTGTGCGTGTGCGTTCAGGGCTGTTCTGAATGTGTTTATGTGCAGATACACGTGAGTGTGTACAGGCTCTGTGTGGATGCATGTGCATTACTGTAATGTGTCCTTGTGTGTGGAGAGCAGCTTCTGCCCATACTTTGTTTGGTGCTCATGATTCAAAAACTCAGAGCCAGTGCTCACTTCGGCAGCACATACACAAAAACTCAGAGCTAGCATTTTAAAAGATTTCACATAAAAATCTAGATGTTCAGCTTCTTTTGAAAAGTGATAAGGCAGTACTGGGCCATGTTCCTGACAGGCATCAACCAACAAGAGCCCTTGGGCTTTGCCCTGCCCTGCCCTGTTCTTCTAGAGGGGTCATGTGGCCTCCAGTTTGTTGGAGAACTCACTGCTCCCTACTGTCTCAGACTTTACCTGCCTCACCCATCTATGTTACCTCTTGGATTCGTCTAGAAGTCTGAGGTCCTTTGGTAAAGTCCCAACAATTTGGTAGCAAGTTCCAGCCTGGTCAGTTAGTGCACCCCTGCCCCAACCTGGCCAGCGTGCCCATTCCTGCTTTCATTCACTTTCAACTGCTTTGTCCCCATGGTGACTCTGCCCCTCCCCAGGCTTCTCCTGATGTCTTCCTAGTCAGTTATGGCCTCTTCATCCTGTGTCTCGACTGGCGTCTTATTCTTTCTTCAGCTGCACTCTAGATGTGCCCCCTCCTCCAAGAGGTCTTTCCAGATCTTCGCCAACCATCAGTCACCCCTTCTCTTCTCCCTGGCTTGCCATGCTTCACTACAGATCATACTGCTGGCAAGTGTACCTGAGTTGGAACTAGAAATCTCCCAAGGGAGAGAAATATCTTCATTTGTGAAAACCCTTGATAAGCCCATGGCATAAGAGGGGAGGCATAATTGTGATTAGCAGCCAAATCATTAAAATCAAAGAAGAACTCCAAGATACAACTGTAAGAAAATGAAGAGCCTAATTAAAAAAAAAAAAAAAAAAGATCAAAGACCTGAAGAGAATCTTCCTCAAAGAAGACACACAGATGACAGTTAGGCAAATGAAAAGATCCTCCACATTATCTGTCATCAGGGAAATGCTAATTAAAACCACAGCAAGACACCACTACACATCTATTTAAATGGCCAAAATCCTGAACACTAACAGACCAAGTGCTGGTGAAGATGTGGGACAACAGGAGCTCTGATTCACAGCTGGTGGGGATACAACATAGTGTGGAGACTTTGGAAGACAGTTTGGCAGTTTCTTATAAAACTAAACATTTTCTTACCATAAGATCCAGCAATCACACTTCTTGGTATTTACCCAAATGAACTGAAAACTTATGTCTGCACAAAAACCTGCACATGGATGTTTATGGTAGCTCCGTTCATCATTGCCAAAATTTGGAAGCATTCGAGATGTTTTTCAGTAGGTGAATGGATAAACTGTAGTATGGTCATACAGTGTGATGTTATTCAGCACTAAAAAGAAATGAGCTATCAAGCCATGAAAAGACATGGAAGAACCTTAAGTGCATATTACTAAGTGAAAGAAGCCAGACTGAAAAGGCTACAAATCTATGATTCCAACTATGTGAAGTTCTGGGAAAAGCAAAACTATGGAGAGGGTGAAAAGATCTGTGGTTGCTGGAGGTTGGGAGGAGAGATGATTAGAGCACAGAGGATTATTAGGGCAGTGAAAATACTCTGTGTGATACCATAATGATGGATACATGTCATTATTCATTTGGCAACCCCACAGAATGTACAACGCCAACAGTGAATCTTGTGTAGACTATGGATCTTGGATGATAAGGGCATGTCAGTGTAGGTACATCTATTGTAACAAATGCACCATTCTGGTGCAGGATGCTGATAATAAGGGGGGTTGTACATGTGTGGGAGGACAGGGGATATAGTGGAACTCTGTACTTTTCACCAAACTTTGCTATGAACCTAAAATTGCTATAAAAATAAAGTTTATTAATTAAAAGCAATGAAACAAAAAAAAATCAAGTTGAGTTGTGTCTAAAACCGCATCAGAAAGTGAAACCCTAATTAGTCAAAATTACTTTTGAAAGTTTCCTGACATATCCACAGAGCACCGTGTGTGATGTACACGAGGCACGTTGGGCACTGACTTCCCCTCTCTCTGTACACCCGTCACAGCTCTACTTCCCTTCAAGTTGGGTGGAATCAGTAGTCAGCCTACAATTATTTTGTATGTCTTGTACATGTCTTATACATGTCTTGAAATGACATGTATTTACATGTCTTTCAATGCTAGGATCACCATAAATGAGGCTGGAAATGTATGCTATGAGAACTGGAGTCAGGATTGGAAAGCGCACCTTCTAGTACACGCCCATGGATTATCCCACATGATGCATTTTCCTCCCTCATTTTCAGGAACTACTGTAACTAAGTTCCTGTTAAGTTAAAGGGATGTGTGAGGTGAGTCCTCAGAGTGAGGTTTAGTCAAGCTGCTTGACATGGTAAAATAGAGGACTATGGGCTGGGGAAGGACCAGATGGAAGGATAGAGAGGGGAGAATGAAGGTAGAAAGAAAGAAAAATGGTGGATTTGGAGAGATGAGCTGTTTTTTTCCCCACACATCCAAGCTGGTGCTGTGTAGAACAGAGCCAGCCAGCCCCAAATCAGGCACTCGGAGCACAAGATGATCATAAAGATATTTTTCCTTGGGACATTTGTAGACATTTTCAGGAGGGATTTGGATGCCTACAAGACAGAGCATTAGGGATGTAGAGCCGATGTTAATTAGATCTCAGAATACAGGGCAGCACCAGGTGACATTCAGTCTATCCACCATCATATTCATGGCTTATGGTATTGCTTTCGGTGTTTGATTCAGTGGGTTTGTTGCCACACAGTGAAAGTAGGAAGGAAAATGGATGGAACCTAGAGGACCTCCTAGTACTTCCAAATCTTATGGCAAAATTTAGTGGAAGACCCCAGGGACTTGGGTTACCCAGTGGTAAGATGAAGAAGCTTCCTAAAGCTGGCTGAGCATGCAGGAACTGTGGCTGGGAAGGGAAGGTGGGAAACACAGGCAGCAGCTACGGCCTCATGGTCCATTGCTGAAATGAAGATATGGCCATATTTGCTTGTCTTTCCTTGGTTAGGTCACAGAGATGTTTGTACAGTTTAACTTATCTTTCCTCTTTCTTTCTCCCATTGATGTGGTTGGGATGCTTTGTAAACTCTTGGAATGCTAAATTGTAAACTTTACAATTTTGCTATGTTTCTATATGTTGAGATGGAACCACAACAACCAGAGGAGATGTGGTCATCACTCAGGAGTTGGGGTTTGCAGCTGAGGTCACCAACTGAGTGTGTCAGTCAGTCAAAGGGGTGGACTGTGCTGACCAATCTGTCTTGGCTCCCCAGCATTATCCCTCCTTACTCAGTTCGAGGAATTGGATCTCATGTGATACTTACTTACCTTGATCCTGGGCAGGTTATGGGTCTAGGACCTATGCTTGGCCAAGCAGATGCTTTTGCCTTGAGCCTTGGATTTGGAGCAAATGATAAAAGAAGAGAGGGCAGCTCATGATTCACATGATGGCCTTCATTCACATGGTGCCTGGGCCAGAGCTCACAACAGTGCTGGCATGGTGTCCAGGACTCAGCAGCAGTGCCATCCAAGACCAACGAATCTCTCCCTGTTGTGTGATCTTGAAGGGGATTCTGCCCATGGATCTTGCCCATTGATCTGACCCTCATTCTCTGATAGATGTGGTGAGCTACTCTGGATCTTTTATTAAGTCCCTTTTCTGCTTATTTAAGTTAAAGTCAGTTTATTGTTTGCAGAAAGAAATCTTGAGCAATTCAGTCTGTCTGCCAATGTGCCCTTCAGGTGGCTTGTGTGCCCCTCTGTGCTCCCCCATCAGGTCCTACTCAGAAGGAGGCAGTGGGAGCCAGCATATGAAACAGGCCCTGGAGAGGCCTGGTCCTGTATGGGGGCAGGCCACCTAAGGAGGTGGGGGCTGTTCAGTTTTGACTGTTCACCTCCATCCCGCCAAGGATCACTTCTACACCACACCATGGACCTATTCTTAGACAGCATTGGCTCTCTGTGCCTCTCTGAAGCTCCCCAAACCTTTTGTCCTTCCCTCTGGTCTCCCTAACCTCAGTCTCCAGCCCCCCAGGTCTGAGCCCAGAGAAACCACACATCTTGGTGACAACAGGTGATTTTATTGACTGAGGAGAAATCCAAAGGGAAGAGACAGAGATGTAGGAGAAAGAAACTAATTGGTGGACCAACATTTCCAGGAAGGAGGACGAGGGGCACCGAGAGGATTTATCTGCCAACAGGTGGGACCCGTCTTTCCCCCAGATGGCAGAGGGAGAGGGAGGGTGCAGGTGATTGCTCACAGGTGGTGGCAGCAGAGAAGGGAATTGACTGTATCCTTCCTCTGCTGTGACCTCCCTCCCCTTTCTGCCTGAGAATAAAAACTCAGCTCTTGGGCATTGCATGATGTCTTCTCAGTGACACTCGCCACTCAACAGCACATAACCTAGTACAGCCGGGCCAGCCTGCTCCTCTCTTCTCATGCCCCCATGTACACAGCCATTCTCACGTTTGTGATTTTATTCTGTTTTACCTATTTCGAATGCCTTTCACATATTCTTCAGTCTTGGTTTCCCCCAGAAGCTAGGAGACAAAGATTTGGGTAGAAGCCATTTATTCAGGGAATAGACCTAGAAATATTGGTAGGGGAGTGGGAAGTGTAGGGCGGGTTAACAGCAGCTCTCCTCCTTTGCTGGTGGGAGTCACTTTGGAGGCCTTCATCCTGAGGACTTCTGTCTGCCCTGCCCGATAAGTCACATGTGCAGCCTGGCCTCTGGCTACCCGCAGGCATGGAGCTGCAGGGAGCCACTGTCTGGCGGGGAGCTACCTGCAGGTGGCCTCTGGGTCATGCAGGACTATGCCTGCTCACCATCTCAAGGCCCAGTTTGAAGACAGGAATAAAATATCCACGATGTCTAGGTGCTCTAGTAACTTCCTGAGTCTTCCCAGAAGCCTAGTGAGGCAGGTATAACGGTGACTATCCCCATGGTATAGATGAAGAAACTGAAGCACAGACAGGTTCAGTGACTGGCCCAGGGTCACGACCTCAGTTAGCTAGTGCTGCATAACAAGCTACCCTAAAACCTGATGTCTTGAAACAACACTTGCATTGCCTTCTATGATGCTGTACATTGACTGGGCTCAGTTGGGTGGGGTTCCTGCTTGTCTCACTTGAGGGTTTCTTACACAGGTGGTGGCTGGGCCTGGAATCTCCAAATGAGCTCCACGTCCATGTCCTAGTGGGGACAGCTGGCAACCTGAGTCTGTTCTTTGTCTTCACTTTTGCTTTTGGTTTCTTGATGTGGTGGCTGGATTCCAAGAGTATGAAAGTGGCAGCTGCCAGACCCTCTTCAGGCTTCAACTGGATCTAGTGCTATATCTTCTCCACCTCTCTACTGGTGAAAGTGAGTGGGCCACCCAGAGTCAACATGACTGCTGGGAGGTGAGGCTCATGAGAGTCATCTTTCAAGACCAATGACCTCAGTTGCATAGCTAGTGAGAGACAGTGGCAGATTCCAGCCAGGCTCTGGAGCCAGTGCTCACAGCATGACACTGGATAGTTCACTGCACCTGGAGAGTCACCGTGCAAACACTTGGTGGACAGTGGAGGATGACACATGTGATGTGCGGGAGGGGTGCCACCAGGGAACCCCCTGGAGTTGGTCAGGCACTCCTGGGCAGGGATACAGTATGGAGCAGCCTCCTGCCTCATGACCCCCTGATGCGCTCTATCTCCCACTTTTTATACTGCACTGGAATCTGATTTTTCCTATAAGGGAGAAGATAGCAAATGTTTTAGGCTTTATGAGCCACATCCATCTATGGTCTTTGCTGAACTTCTTCTTGGTTTCTTTCTTTCTTCTTCTTTTTTTTTTTTTTTTTAACAATCATTTAAAAATGGGAAACCATTTTTAACTTGCACAAAAACAGGTGTTGGCCAGGTTTGGCCCTCAAGCACAGTTTCCCAATCCCTGTGGTAGAATTTCAAAAATTTCTCTCTCTCTTATGTAGAGTGAGGGTTACAGTGGGTGTGGGGGCATAAAGGACATGGAGGGATGCTTAAGCTGAGTTGTGTTGGACCCATATATGAAATAAATGGCTCTGGGCCCTGCTGGTGTCACTTGAGGAAACATAGACTTCAGCTCTCTGGTGGCTCAGAGGTGCAGGGAGGCAGGAGTAACTATCAAATGGGAGGAAGCAAGGGACATGTCTGGGAGATCTGAGCCCTAAGAACACCACTCTGGTGATATGCCATTCTCTGCACCTGGTCAGTAAAGCTTCAAGGAGCCTGGGCTGGACTCAGCTGAGCTGGGGTGTTTAGGGGATGACATCTGTGTGATTTTTGAAATGATGGTGGCAGTTCCTTCCACCCTTGGTATGTGGCTCTTGGTGAGTGGCCACAGAGTCTCCCATTATGGGATCCTGTCCCTGCTCCCTCAATATGGCTGCCATGGGGCTGACTTGCGATTTCTGAATCCAGGCTTCAAGAAACTTTGCAGCTTCTGCAGGCAGCCTCTGCCTTGTGAGGAAGCCTAGCCAGGCCTCCCTGAGGATGAGAGTCCCTGAGGGTGATGGTTGGCACTGGCCACCAGGAGTAATAGCGAAGCTGCCTGACACCAAGGGTCAGCAAGCTTTTCCATGAAAAGCAAGATAGTAAATAGTTTAGGCTTTGCAAGCCATATGTGGTTCCTGTCCAACCATTCACTCTGCTGTCACAGTGTAAAAGCGACCATCAATAATACAAATGAATATACCTGGTGAGTGCTTATCTGAGAAGGAGAAATACAAAATGGGTGGGGGGACTACCTGTGCAATCCATTGATAACAGTGCTCAAGACACTGGTTTTTAGACAGCAGCTCTCCTTCCCCTGAACTCTGACAGGAACAGGCATATATAGCATGCTTGACTCCAGATGCTGCAAGAAGGGTCTGCAAGGGTCTGCAGACCTGGGGCTGCCTGGTGGGCCCATACTAGTCAATGGTTGTACAGCTACTCCCATGCTAGAGAGTGGGCTGGAGTAGAGGGTATGAATGGATCTGAGCAAGGGGCCAACCCAAATATCTGTGGTTGATAGAGAGCTGGTAGGACAGGCTGCTGCCCTGCTTTCAAGCCAGCCAATAAGCAAGGGGCTGGGGTTGGGGGTTGGGCCACCTTCCTGGCAAACTCCTGACTTCTTAGTAGTAAACAGAAGGGGTATCCACAGATACTGGGCTCAGGCTGGTGGGGAGAGGAGGGACTCTGCTTTCTAATACATTCTTACCTTTTCCACTGCCCTTGGACTTGACTGACCTATGCAGAGGTTAGTGAAGGTCGAAGAAATTAAGGTTGGAGCCCTGGAGGAGAAAGGCACCAGGGTATAGAGGGTTCTTTCCCTCTACTGGGGAGCCAGCGAATAAGTTGTGGTTCCAGAGGAAGGGTGAGAAGTACGTGCTGTCCAGGTACATGACTTAGCGCAGGAGAGGGCTTCCCTGTCCCAGCTCAAGGCCAAAGCTCTTTCCTGACCTCTGAATTGTGTTGAGAAGACAGGACAGAGGTCTCTGGAGGGATGTCCAGATTTTACATGGTGGAAGATACACTTGGGCGCCTTGGACTGGCTGAGCCCGGGTCTAAATGTAAACGTCATCAGCCCCTTCCCAGGGTCTGATGTTAACCTGCTTATATACAGTGGGGCTTGGGCTTCCACCTGGGGGAAGACTGGGAGCTTGACTTCGGAAGAAGGAGGAAGAGGAAAGAATATGCCGGGAATTCTCTTCCCCCAAAGGTTCTTTAGACTGGCCTCAAGCTTCTGGAGTGTGGGGTAAGGGCCTATTTCTGGTAGGTGGGGGCAGTAGCCATCCAGAAGTGATGGACGTGCACAGCAGGGGAACTTGCAGATGTGGGCGGCAAGCTTCATGGGGGCCCATGATGTGGCCCATGGGGGCACATGGCCTGGGGGAGACCATCCCCTGCCTCAGCCTAGGACCCAGGGCTGCCCTGGCACCTTGCTGTGGATGCACCGGCAGAAACCAGCCTCCTGTGGTGGGCAAAGGTGGCAGGGGACAGGGGACCCTGAGGAGGTGTGGCAGATCAGCCTCACCCACAGCTGGGTTTCTGGGTGTATGGAAGCCCCTGGGCTGTGCCTTTTCCTCCATTTTTATGTGGAAGTCCTAACACCCCATACCTTAGATACAACCATATTTAGAGACAGGGTCTTTAAAGAGGTAACTGAGTTAAGATGAAGTCATTGTGGGGTTGGGGGGCAGGGTGGGGAGCTATCCAGTAGGACTAGTGTCCTTATAAGAAGAGTAGATTAGTACACAGACATTCAAAGGGTGTGTGTTTCATATTTTGGGTTATAATATACTACACAATGCGGTTTTCTGCTCCAGTTGTTCTGGCTTCGGCCCGCGGGAGCTCCTTCAGTTGGCTCCTGCAGCTCTCATTATTGTGGTTTTGTGTTTTGAACACTTCCTTACTTTCAGGGCTCTGAGATGCTCCATGGTCATCCTGCAGATTCCCTGCCCCAACCTCGGAATCAGCCATGTCCCCAGGGAGCTTGCTCCTTCTGCTGGAGAATGGTATCAGGAACCAGCATCTGGGTGCTGCCATTTCTTCTAGGCCCTGTCAACTCGCAGGGCAAAGAAGTGTCTGTGTGCACACACCCATGTCCATAAATATTTCCACACATGGCCATCAGTACCTGTCTTAAGCTAAACATGAGCTCGCATTCGTGTCTCTGACTCCGATCTCTTGCACATGGATCATTCCAGCCCAGTCCTCCGTCCTGGTGTGTCTGCAATCTTCCACCCAGCAGGGGGAACCTGGCCCTGCCACCCGCTGTTCAGTTCCTTAGTCGATTGTCCGATTCCGGGATACATGAGGGAGGCATTAGAATTGCTCACCCACGGGAAACCACTTTGCCAGCTGGACTGGGCGCTTATGTGCTCTCTCGATGCTGTTCTCAGAGACTCCCCTCATTACCAGACTTACTTAGGCCAGCACAATTTCCACCAGTCCCTTCAGGGACGACGCTCTTTCATATATATTCTTTTTTTTTACAGGTTATTTGCTTACTTCATAAATTCCTGATATTACTGAGTCCTCAGGCAGTATTTGTTGGGCGAGTCAACGGCGGCGTCTACCCTGTCGCTAAGCTTCCCTCATTCCCCCACCCCCCCCATATGTCTAAGCATCTCTAGCACTCCGACCCCTGTCTCCCTGGTTCAGCTGTCACTTCTCTCTGCATTTCAACACCCCCTTTCTTGCCGGCCTTGCTTGAGTCCTACCCTCCTCAGTGAGCTGTCTGCCATGAAGTTTGCACACCTCTTTGCAGTTTCCCCACATTTCTCAGTGGGTCATCATCATGTACTCCGGGAAACCCAGGGCAGAGTCATCTCCTCTGGGAAATGGTGCAGGAGCTTCCTCGCTGTTGGGGAGAAGGTCTGCTCTCCACTTAGGATTACTGCACTCACCAGGAGAGGTTCTTCCTGCTATTGCCGGGAAGGCTTTGCCCTGGGGCACTTGGGGCTGAGCTCTGAGGCCAGGGGTGCTAAGTCAGGACTTACAGGACAGATAAAACCCTGGGCAAGGGCAGGGACTTCTGAGCTCTGACCCCCCGTGGCTCTGTCCCTGAGGCACTCCCCTGGGTTTTATTGCAGGGTCTCATTGTGGTGGATATTGGGATGGACCTCTCAGATCTCCCTTCAGGAACAAAGGACTTGTTTTCTGACTGCTGACCAGGCACTGATCAGCCTTTGGGGGATTTCCTCACCTGAACAGAAACGGCTCATTCATGGCTCCTTCCAGAAACAGACTGATGCCAGGAATAAGGCCTGGCCTGTCTTCTCAACTTGGGACAACTCTGCAGACTGCCAGCTCCGGAACTCCCCCAGAGGATGGCTGAGGCCTTTGTCAGGCCTGCACTGTAGCTCCTCTCTCCCTCCATCAATGTTTGTGCAATGGACTTGCATGTTTGTATTCTTCTAAAATTCCTATGTCGAAGCCCTTTACTCCTCAGTGTGATTGTGGAGGAGGTGGGGCCTTTGGTGGTGACAGGTCATGTGGGTAGAGCCTCATGAATGGGATGAGTGCCCTTATACAAGGAGACATGAGATGATCTGCCACATGGGGACTTGGCAGAAGGCATCTGCTTGCAAACAGACACCAGATCAGCTGGCACCTTGATCTTGGACTCTTAAGCTCCAGAACTGTGAGAAGTAAGTGTCTGTTTTTTAAGTGGCCCAACTGATGGTATCTGTTATGGCAGCCTGTGCTGACTAAGACCATTTGCTTCCTTCCTGTCTTCCATGAATGGATGTCTACCTCAGAGTCTGCTTCTGGGGAGAACAATAGTATGCCTTAGAGCAGAAGACCAGGCAGGAAGGGCCCAGCCCAGCCAGCCCACGGCTCTTCCCTGCTCATGCTAGGGCCATCAGCTTGGGGACTCATAGGCTGGCTTTCTGTCCACTGGTAGCTCACCAGTCTGTGGCCCTCTCTCTGCTGCTGGCACCTTCCACCCAGACTTGCCATGTCTTCTGGCCAGGGCTGCAGACCTGGTGCTGAGGCCAGGGAAGACATGGGAAGGAGGCAGGCTAGGAGGCTTGTCAAGGCTACTAGTAGGGTTCTCACTGATGACTGATGGTGGCCCCTCTGGGGAAGTGAGCAGAAGGACGAGCTCAGTGTGAGGCCACTGGCCAGCTGGAGATGGAGGCCGGGCTAGGGAGACAGCTCCTCCTCAGTTTCAGCTGATTGCTGCCCCAGGAAAACCAAGGTCCTGTGTTGTCTGAGCTGCAGATTTTTAAAGACAAGCTAAAGATCCTGACCTTTATGCAAGACGTTCTGACCTTTGACTGGTTTTGTTTCTCGAAAACAAACCAGACCCACCTGCGGCTGGGTCTTCTGGCTGTGCTGCCACATGTGTGGCCCGTTCTGAGGCGAGGCAATGAGAGGACACACCAGTGACCAGGCTGGTCCCAGGGTGGCCCTTTAACCCATCCTAGATGTTCGCCTCTGTCCACCATTGTGCTTATTTCTCTCACCTCTTCAAAGTGGCAGCCACATGTCCCATTCCACAGTCTGCATCCCCTCCTGATGGCTGGCTTCTCCATGGATCCCCGGCTGGCATCCTGAGGGAGTCTCTGTGGGCCCTGCCAGACAGTGGTCCATGTCCAGGTCCCATGGCTGGAGGCTGGGAGGAAAGGACGGTCCCATGGTGGAGAATGGAGAGTGGAGAAGCCTGTGTTCCAGTTCTTGAGGGAGGGGAGTGCATGGACTGGGCCCTCAGTCGGTGTCCCACCGGGACCTGAAGCCTGGGTGGGCAGCCACCAGGGCTTGCCTTGGGTTTGGCACCGCTCGGAGGGGCTTGTATGGGGCTGGCCTCAGGGGGCAAAGTGCTGGTGAGAAAGCAAGATGGAAGCAGAGGAAGGGCATTTGTTTAAGCATGTGGTTGTTGACTTTCTGCAGTACAAATGCCCTGTCCTCCCCCCTCACTCCCTGACTTGGTCAGCCTGGGCTGCTGTCACAAAGGACTGTAGACTCCTGTGTGGTGATTGACAGAAGGCTTATTTCTCACGGGTCTGGAGGCTGGAAGTCTGAGGTCAGGGTGCCAGCATGGTCCGGTTCCGGTAAGGGCCCCCTTCCTGGCTGGAAGAGACCCTTCTTGTCGGGTCCTCCATGTGGCTGAGCAGACAGACCTAACCTGACCTCTTCTGATAAGGGCACTAATCACCTGCATGAGGGGTTTTCCCTGCTGACCTCATCGCCCCCTGAAGATTCCACCTCCAAATATCATCATACTGGGGATTAGACTTCAACATATGAATTTGGGGAGGGGACACAAGCATTAGTTCATAACACAGTCTTGAAGTTTTGGCACACTGAGCTGCACAGAGAAGGGGTGTGTGTTTGTGTGTATGCATGTGCTATGTGCACCAGTTTGTGTCTGGATGTACATGTCTCTGCGCGTGTGTTTGTTTGTGTGCATCCATGTTAAAGAAAATGGCCATTTATTGCCAGAATCCAAGGTTGCCAAGAGACCACAGACCCAGGGGAGCTCATGGAGGCCTTTGGACTTCAGCAGAGCAGGGAGTGAGGTTCAGTCAGTCAACATCTGGGTTACACATTTATTTTCATAGAGTAAGTATTTGGGGGGTGGGAAAGAGCTGCCACAGTGTGTTTTTTCCCTAGTGTGACTTCTAAGCAACATTCACCAAGACTTCTACCCATATGCCCAAGAGGCCTTTAAGAGGGTGAGGGTTCCAGAACTGTGGTTAGTCCCTGAGTAGGGAAGGCAGAGAGAACATCTCTGAGGCTTTGATGCCCCAAATAACCAGCATTCCAGGCCTCTTGACTTCCAAAGTACAAAGATGAGAAGAAAGCTTCTAGAGCTGAATCCCTCAAACCCTATGGGCCTGAGAGTTTAATGAAGAAGGACAAACAGAGCTGCATCTTACTCAGTGGTTAGCATCCAAGTTGGAAGTAAAAGCAGACAGAGTCAGATTTCTCTGTGAAAATCTCTCTAGCCAGTCATGAAATATAATGCATAAAATATGCCTTGATTTCTCCGTACACCTCTGATCAATAAATCCCTTGTTCATCGAAGTTTGAGAATCCCAAAGATAGTCTAAGAAACACATTCTCCTTCTTTTCTCTTCTCCTCTCCCCTCCCCACAAAAAAAGTATATTCAGATGTCTGGGCTTTGCAAAACCTTATGTTTTTAGGATGGCTGTAATCCCTATCGTGTGGGGCAGATAATGGTGTGTGGCCCAACCCAACTGCCGCACCCAAACACTTTTCCCCCTCGCTTGCCTCCCACAACAGAGGCTAGAAAAGCAGACAGTAACATTCGGAGCCTCCAGTAGGAGCGGCCAGGTAGCCAAGTCCTGAGTAATGAAGTGTGGAAGGGACTTTGGGGAGGTTTTTTTCTTTCTTGATAAAAGAGACAGACGCCAGATGAAAATGGTGAATGGTGGGATCTGTTCTTCCCCGTCCCCACCCCTTTTTGCTTGTACACGAATATGATGCTTGGATCTATGGCAGCCATCTTGCAACCCTGAGGCTCCCAGTATGAGAAGAAAAAGGTAATATGCTGAAGAGGGTAGAGCATTATTATGGAAAATGCTGGGTTCTGGATCATGGACTAACTCTGACATTCATCTTCCTCTATAATTCTTGTTTTTTGCTATTTGTTAGAATTAGTTTCAGATGTGAATGACAGAAAGCTCAAATTAATCATGTTAAATAAAATTAAACTTTATTTCTATTAAAATAAAAATAAAATAAAAAAATATATATTTATTAAAGTAAGAATACATCACCAGCAGCATTTTGTAAACTTTCATTTACAGTAAATTTGCTAGAACTTCATCACATGACCACTTCTAGTACCTGGAGGATTGAGAAATATAAATTCTACTTGGGCCCTGGGTGGCCATGTGCCCAAGTAACATTTGAGAGCTCCATATGGCGAGGAGAGGGGAGAACAGGATATTGGGGAATGACTAGCCGTTTATTACATGGGCAAACAGTAAATGATTTACACAGAGTCATATTTTCAATTTCTTACAGCCAACAGTGTTCTAAGCTCACGTTCAATGAGTGGAAGGGCAGCAACTTCAAAAGCATTTCTCAGGCTTCCATTTCCAACCAAATAGAATAACAGGACCTAATTTACCCTACTGCATGAAACAATTGCCAACCTAGACAAAAGATGAGAAACAAAGGTGGTAGGTACCTGGGTGGCTCAGTGGGTTAAGTGACTGCCTTTGGCTCAGGTCATGATCCTGGAGTCCCAGGATTGAGTCCTGCTTAGGGCTCCCTGCTGAGCAGGGAATCTGCTTCTCCCTTTGACTCTCCCCCTTCTCATGCTCTCTCTCTCTCTTTCAAATAAATAAATAAAATCTAAAAAGAAAGAAAGAAAGAAAGAAACAAAGGTGGTTAAGGCATTGGATATCAAGTTGTGAAGGACAATGACCCCGAAAGATGGGAAAGCAAATGTTTTCAAGCCCAGCTTCCTGCCTTGAGAATGTTCTCATGTGGAGATGCTAGGAAGGGAACTCAGAGAGAGAGCTACACGGGAGAGGATTTGCATGCAGAAGAGGTCTCCAGAGTACTCAGCAGTGGAAGGGGCCAGTGTGTGCAGGTGAGGAAACAGGTAAGATTGAGGGAAGGACCATTAGAAAAAATTAGAGGAACAGTGCCTGGGTGCTCATAAAGGTCTGGGATTCATAGCTGTTCTCACCAGCCAGACCAGAAAGCCGAGAATTCGTGGAGCGTTAGATGCCATGCTCAGAATGGTCTTGCTTCATTAGGATAAATGTTGTTCTGGTTCCACTTAATGAATCTGAAAGGCAATATTTGATCTGATCACACTGTTTCCAATAACTTGACTGGGCACCAGAACAAAGTTCAAGAATATTTATAGGATACAAGGACATCAGTGAACCCAACAGAACCGTACATACATATGACCTCATTTCTAAAAAATCATTTACATTTTCACCTATATTGGTGTTTGAGTGGATAGTCGGGAGGTGTGTGTGTGATATAAAATGACCACTATCAGGGTGCCTGGGTGGCTCAGTTGGTTAAGCTGAGTCATGATCCCAGAGTCCTGAGATTGAGTCCCTCATTGGGCTCCCTGCTCAGTGGGGAGTCTTCTTCTCCCTCTCCCTCTGCTGCTCCCCCTGCTTGTGCTCTTTTTCTCTTTCTCTCTGTCAAATAAATAAATGAAACCTTAAAAAAAAAAAAAAAAAGATGGCTATCATCCCAACTGTCCTTGCCAGAGAATATCTCTTCCAGGCGACCCTAACTGAAAACATACTAGGAAGGGAATTCTAGGAAATACAGTTTACCCTAGCCAAGTTGGCATATCAAAAGCCATCAGAAACAAGAAGGTTTTATCTCAGGAATGCTAGGTTAGTTTAACATTTGAAAAACATCAATCAATGCAATTCATTGCATTAATAAATTAAATTAAAAAAAAATACTGTCATCTTAATAGAAACAGGAAAACCATTTGGAGAAATGCATACATTCTGATCGAAAAACATCTTAGAAAACTAGGAAAAAGGGAAGTTCCTCAACTGGACAAAGTGTGTCTGTGAAAAAGCTAACATTATATGTAATGGTAAAAGACTGACTGCTTTCTCCTTAAGATCAGCAACAAGCCAGCACGCCCATGCTCATCACATCTATTCCACATTGTACCAGAGGTTCTATTCAGCTCAATAAAGGAAGAATAAGAAACAAAATGCATCGAAATTGGAAAAGAATAAATGAACAATGTTTACTTGCAGACAATATGATTGCCTATGTAGAAAATCTGACGGAATCTACTAGAAGTAGTAAGCGAGTTTAGCAAAATTGTAGGATACAAGATCTTATGCAAAAATCAATTTTTCTATACTGGTAATGGTCAGAAATTGAAATTAAAAGGGGAGCCTGGGTGGGTCAGTCTTTAGGCATGTGCCTTTGACTCAGGTTGTGATCCCAGGGTCCTGGGATCAAACCCTGCATTGGGCTCCCTGCTCAGCGGGAAACCTACTGCTTCTTCCTCTCCCACTCCCTCTGCTGTGTTCCCTCTCTCGCTGTCAAAATAAATAAATAAAATCTTTTAAAAAAAAGAAATTAAAAAATTAAAAAATCAACACCATTTATAGTAGAAGGAAAAAAAATCCACAACCTAGGGATAAATCTATGAGACCTATAGGCTGAAAACTACAAAACATTTTTGGAGAAATCAAAGGAGACCTAAACAAATAGAGAGACATCTTTTGTTCATTGGGTGGAAGATGAACCATCATTGTGATATCAATCATGCCCAAATTTATGTATAGATTAGATGCAATCTCAGTCAAATTCCCAGTGGGCTTTTTCGTAGAAATCTGACGGCTCAGTCCTAACATCCATAGGGAAATGCAGAACTAGAATAATCAAAACAACTCTGAGAACCAGAGCTATGTGATTCTAAGCATTTTCATGTACTCATGTGCCATCTTTGTAGCTTCTTTGGGGAAATGTCTGTTCAAATATTTGCTCATTTTTTTGGAGCTATTTGGTTTCTTGTTACTGAGTTTTGTGCAGTGGAGCAATGTTAGGACAGCTGTCCCATGTCCATGTGACTGGTGGGAAATACTGGACGCTCTGGGTGTGCTGGTTGGAGTCACCAGCCAAGGAGACGGGCTTGTCCCTGCTGTGGGATGGTGAGGCGTGTAGGGCAGAGGCCAGTCCTGGTGAGGGGCTGGATGGAGCTTTGTTGTGGTCAGGTCTAGCTGTCAGAGAACTGCAAGCAAGCAAAGGGCAGAGGCCAGGAAATAGGGGGCCTCGGTGCCAAATGAACTCATTTTCTTTTTTCTGTCCACCACAGCTTGTTGCTTCTGAAAGCGGGGCCACCGTGCTCTAATGTCTCCCTGGCTAGAGGGGAGAACATCCTAACTCATTGTGGCCTGGATCCTTGGCTCCCCAGAGTTTTTTGTGTCTGACAGACATCAAAAGACGTCTAGCTCATCATCAGGCTCCTGGTGCCTCCCTGCAGGGTCGCCAGCTTGTGAGACCTTGTGCTACACTGGCAGGTCACCAGAACCAGGAACCTCCAACTCATGCCCACTATTTGTCTGCTCAGGTGCCATAACAAAGTTCCACACACTGTGCTGTTTAGACAACACAAATTTATTTTCTCACAGTTCTGGAGGCTGCAAGTCCATGATCAAGATTCCTTCCAGGGTCCCTGTCCTTGGCATGCAGATGGCTGTCTTCTCCTTGTGTCCTCACTTAGTTGTCCCTCTGTGTCCTCTTCTTCTAAGGACATCAGTAAGATTGAAGAGAGGTGACCCCTCTGACCCTATTTTAACTTAATCACCCCTGGAGATACCCTATCTCCAAACACAGTCATATTCTGAGGCCCTTGGGGATTAACGCTCCAACATGAGGCTTCCAGGGGATACAATTCAGTCTAACACATTCCAAATGCAGCCCCTGTAATGCTTGCAGGCAATGACCAGAATTGGCTCATCCTGTTTGATCCTCTCAATGACCCCCCAGGAAATGAAAGCGGGAGTTCTCACCAACCTAGCACATCAGGAAGGTGGTGTGGAATGCTTGCTGAGTCCGCGGAGATGACAGGCATCAGCTCCGCACAGAGAGCCCTCCCAGTAAGGCCCCCAGACTGAACTCTGGGTGTGAGTGCCACATGCTGCCTCACCACCCCGCGGATGGTTCCCTAGTAGTGACGTGGGACTCACCCAGCCAGAAGTCACAATATAAAGCCACCCTGCATCTCTAGTAGAAGAGCAAAAGGATTGCAAACCCATGAAAGGATTCAAATGTCTGGGAAACATCATGTGATGGAAAGTAATCTTTAAAATGTCGGGGGTGAGACTAAATTAATTAAAGTGCTGTTAGGTCATCAGGCTTATCACTTGCAAGAGAATTAGAGTTGGATACCTTAGATCAAAGTGAATTCTAGGTACATTATTTAAGTGTAAAAATAAATAAGGTCATTAAAATACCGTACCAGGGGGAAAGCTTAGGTGATGTTTAATAAAGATAAAACAGGACAGGCCTTTATAAGCATAACACTATAGTGAGAAACTGTAAAAGAAAACATCACTACATTTGACTAAGAAAGCTATAGATGAAGTTTAGGATTAAACACTGCAAAGAAGTGAATAAACAAACAACCAGAACTAAATATTTGTATCACAAATGTAATCCCCTAAGAACGTGAAGCGTTTTTACAAGCCAGTAAGAGAAAAGATGAACACCCCCTGAAAATAAAGGGTATACCAGGAGCCAATTTTCACTATTTGAAGATGCCAGCCTCCTTAGTGGATTAATTTGTGTTTTGAGAACAAGGTTTTGAGATAGGTAGGTACTGTGTTTTCTATATGTGGAGATAAAGAATGGAGTGTGAAGCCAGCCCCCCGAGCTCACCCTGAGGACTGGCAGAATCAGAGTATCAGCCATGGGTCAGCGAGGGCTTCATGCAAAGATAAGAGCAGCTGTCTCTCGTGGGGCACCTGGTGGCTCAGTCGGTTGAGTGTCTGACTCTTGATTTCAGCTCAGGTCATGATCTCAGGGTCCTGAGATCGAGCCCCACAAGGTGTTCCACACTCAGCAGGGAGTCTCTTCTCTGCTTCTCCCTCTCCCTTTGCTCCTCTCCCTGCTTGCGTGCATTCTCTCTCTCTCTCTAAAATGAATAAATTAATCTTTTAAGAAAAGAGCTGCTGTCTCAAATGCTGAGAAATGTAAGACTCTGATATTCAATGCAAATTAAGTGCAAATTTATACAAGTTTAACACGTATTAAAACAACACTGTGATTTTTAAAGTCCCATCAGGCTGACCAGCATGAGATGTGAATGCCCCTTGGGGGATGATGTGTGAACAGGCAGCCTCAGTTATCGAGGGTGAAGGCATGAAGCTGACCACTTTTCTGGGTGGAAGCAAAGTATTGGGGTGGGGGAAGGAAGCAGGTACTGATCTGGCCATGGGCATTGGAAATGCAGATATGGACAAGTTTGGGGTGAATCAGCACACAGGGATGGGGTGGAAGAAACAGACCTTAAGTCCCGAGGCCCAGACTGGGTGCCTGTTGTTGCTGCTCAGTGGGTGTGTGACCTTGGGCTCCTCTTGTTACAGTCCTTCCCTTTTAAGGGGGGTACCAGCAGTAGAGGTCCTTCAAGTTGGATTAGAATAAGGGCTATCTGGGCTTTTCAAAACCCTAAGCTATTATTATTATCTTGTTTAACTGATTTTTAAAAACAACGATCTGACATGTATAGTCAGAACATACATGTATATATGTGTGCACATTGCACACACGGGCATGTTTATGTGCAGATGCACAGATATGCGTGCACACACGTGTGTTCATGTACACGCATGCATGCACACATGTGTGCACATGCGTGTCGTGCATGTGACTGTACAACACATGCTTGCACTGTGTCACAGGCACATTATATGCACATGCACATGTGTGCACATGCCGTGGATGCGAGTGTCACATTGTATGCACACGCATGTGTGTGTGCATGTGAGTGTGCATGTATATGCATGTATGTTGTGTGTTTGCATGGAATAGGGTCACTGACAAAATTCTTGGCTGTAAGAGAAAAAGTGGGAGGTTTCCACATAGAGGAAAGTGAGAAGCAGGTCCCACTCTGTGGAGAGGCCCCACTGAAGCACAGCAAGGTCCAAGCAAGGACTGCTGACAGCTCAGCAACAGAGATCAGCCAAGGCCAGGAAGAGGGATGGGGATGAGCTAAAGCAGCAAAGGGTCCCACAGTGAGCAGGGAGAAGCGCTAGGTTAAAAAGTGACTCGGGCTACCCTTTGTCCTTGTAAGCTTTGCTCTTCCTCCTGTCCCTCACTCTATTGCCAGGAGTCTGGCTTAATTATTGATGTTTAAAGTGCATTAACTTCTTCCTTACAGAAAAATTCCCATTAATAAATGTAGAAGAACTGAGAGGAAAGGAAGATCACCATAGAATACCTCAGTAATAATGCTGCAGGCAGGACCTGCTGCTGGACTTTAACATTAGTGGGTGAAAGCTGAGGCAGACTCAGGGAATTGCCCCTAATATTTAGTAAGTACAAAGAGGACAATAGTAAGTTTACAGTGGAGCATCTGGGCTGGCCCCAGTAGTCACGTGATCAAGTGCTTAATGTCACAGTTGGAAGACAGTGACCTGAAGCACCCTTGGAATGGATATGCCTGAGGGACACCTCACTTCTTGGCTCTTGACACAGAACTGCTGAAACTGCATTAGCTCAGTCCAATCATGGGACCATCAGACAGACCCAGACAGAGGGACATTCCAGAGTAAAGGACCAGCCCTCTTCAAATGCATCATGAAGGGTGAGGAAGGCTGAGGAACTGACCCAGACTGCAGGAGACTAAGGAGTTGTGACAACCAAGTGCAGTCTGGGACCCAGACAGGATCAGCAGTGGGGTGCCGGTCAAACCCAGATAGAGTCTGCAGTCTGCTCCCTGGGACTATGGCGGTGAGCACTCTTCTGGGTAAACGTGCTCTGATTGTGGGAGATGGTAATACGAGGGGAGGCTGGGTGAAGGGTCTACAGGATATACAGGCACTATCGGCATTGGTTTTACAACTTTTCTGTAAGTCTAGCATTATCTCAAAATGCAACAGGCAGTGGGGGTGGGGGTGAATCACCAAATGGGCTCAGTGGTCTTTGCTTGGATCTCTCCAGTGCCCACACAGACTGTGCTGGGCCTTTGTGTTGCAGGGACAAGCATGGAGGTTAACACAGCCTGTGGTCATGAGGTATACTCTCTGGGTCATCTTCTGGGGGGCATGGAAGGGTGTGTATGGGCCCTGCGGGTGACCACGGTTCTGAACCAATGTTGACATTTCAATTCTGACAGCCAATGACACACATAAAATCAAGCCTCTCCTGGGATGCCCAGGCTCTGTGGTCTCCAGGGGTGGGGCTCACATAAAGGACAGTGAGGTCCTACTCATACAGACACACCTAGGCTGAGGAAGCATTTCAAATGTAACCCGCTGCCTTAGTGTGTTCGGGCTGCTCTAACAAGTCACCCCAAGCTGGGGACTTCAGCCACAGACATTGATTCCTCACAGTTCTGGAGGCTGGAAGTCCAAGATTAAGGTACTAACAGATTTGGCTCCTGGTGAGGCCCCTTATTCTTCTTTGCAGACAGCCACCTTCTCCATGTGTCCTCGTCGGGGTTGAGGGTAGAGAGCACTCCAGTCCCTTCTTGTCAGACACTAATCCCATCATGAGGCCTCACACTTGTGACCTCATCTAACCCTGATGACCTCCCAAAGGCCCCATCTCTAAACACCCTCCCACTGGGGCTTAGGGTTTCAACATGTGAACTTTGCGGGAACACAATTCAGTCCATCACTGGCCAGAATTGACCGCCAAATCTCCCTCCACCCCCAAGCCTATTCCTCTTCTGTTCTTCCCATTCAGAATGGACCCAAACTGAAAAGTTGTTTTTGGATCCCTATTTGCTTTACTCTCCCCTTTCGGTTCTGCCTCCAAAACCTATCCTTTTTCAACCTCTCCCCACATCTACCTCTGTACCCCCTACATTGTCCATTCTCCACCCAGCACATAATTCAACCTATCAAACCATCCAGCAGATCAGCCCACTCCTCACTTAGAACCCTCCAGCACCTGCATGCCCCCCTCCTCCCCAGAGTCTACAAGGTCCTGCCAAACTCAACCCTTTGTATTCCTCCCCACTATCTGCATCACCATCCCTGGGCATCTTCACCCACCTTGGCTGAGCTGGGTCCTCTGCACTCAGTCTGGTTTGTCTGTCACTTAGGGATGAGCTGTAGTGGCACCTGTCAGAGGTGGCTCCCCCATTGCCAGGTCAAAGGAATCACTGTCCACTCTTGGTCTTGCTCTTCTGAAACATTTGCTCCATGTGGGTAGGCTCCATGTGGTCATCTCCTGAGACTAGGATGGGCTTGGCACACAATAGGTGTCCAATACACACCTGCTGAATTAACTAGTCAATTAGCTGCTCCTTTTCGTTAACTGTAGCCCTTCTGTGGGAGCAGAGCAGGAGTCTGGCAGGGCAAGCAATACCCAGGGGTTTTCTGGAATGGAAAGATTTAGTAGGAATGCCTTGATCCTGTAGCTAACCTATAGGGGTGACCCTCATGCACCTTACAAGAAGTCACTTGGGAGCCCACAACCCTTCAGCAGCAGTGGAACTCTTCCCAGCTGCTAATGAGCAGCTCAGTGTGGGATCAGAGACCCCAGGCCAGCATTCCCAGGAGCTGGGCATGGTGAACCATTAACTAACTTTGGACCTGGCTCAGCCATGGTCTTGGGAAATCTGAGAAAGGGGGAACTGACCAAATGGCTGGTACAAAAGAAGCCAGTGGGCAGAGGGCAGGGGCTAGCCCAGGGACAGGACTGGATGCTTCTCTGAATTTATAGTTTCCTGGCCATTTCCATGAGCATTTCAGTGTGGAGGGAATCAATGAGGGAAGGCCCAGTTTTCTCCCCAGAAAGCTGAGGGAAGTGGGGGTTTGTTGAGTGCCTAGAGGGACACTCAAGGACTGAAGAAGAAACCAAGCCTCAGAAGGAGTAGGGAAGGGGTAACACTCGCTGCCCAGCCAGCTGTGGGGTTTGAAACCTCATTTCTTGGTGCTGCTGAGTCACAGCTCCAGGCCCCAGTTCATTCCTAACTCTCCTGTGGAGAGCAGCTGAAGGCTCATCCTGGCCAGGCAACTGCATCCGGGAAGTCCTAGGTGCAAACATTGCCCTTGGGAAACAAATGTGAGCCACGAGACGGGAGACAGACACAGGGCTCAGCAGAGTCTCTGGAGTCGGGAGAGAGAGCCTGTAGAGAGAGTCTCAGGCATAGCCTTCTCTCCCTCCTTTGGGTATTATTTCTGCTTTAATTGAGCAACATGCGGGACCTACATTTGTAGTTCACTTATTACTAGTCTGTGTCTTGACAATCTAAAATATACTCTTTATCTTAAATTCATGGGAATTTAGGACCTAATAGGTTCTAAATAATAATGTAATGTAATGTTATATAATGTAATGTAATATAATATAATAGTAAATAATAATAACATAGGAATTCCCATAGGAATTCCCATAGGAATAAGACCTAATTCAGGTCTGTTTGATGCTTGCAAACTTCCTTCTATTCTAGCCCTGTTATTCATTCTGTGTGGGCTCCTCTCCTTCCCCTTCACATTTAATGTCTCTACTTTGTTCCAGATGTTTCCCAAACACCTCTTCCTTTTAGCTGACCCTCTCTTTATTAGTGTCGGTTCAATGTTTGCAGCTTCCAGACATGATTTACGTGGATCTTTTTCATGTTTCACATTTTTGCCCTCATTTTAAGAAACCATGGCCTGGGGGCACCTGGGTGGCTCAGTGGATTAAAGCCTCTGCCTTCGGCTCAGGTCATGATCCCAGGGTCCTGGGATCGAGTCCCACATCGGGCTCCTTGTTCAGCGGGGAGCCTGCTTCTTCCTCTCTCTCTCTCTGCCTGCCTCTCTGCCTACTTGTGATCTCTATCTGTCAAATAAAATAAAATAAAATCTTAAAAAAAAAAAAAGAAAAGAAACCATGGCCTGGTCTTGTTTCAACATACTTTTATTTTGTCAACAGTAAGCCGTCTTGCAAAATCTCTTTGTGCTCCTAATAGGAGAGCCACTGAAGTGCCTGAAGACACTGCTCCTTTCTTGTGGGAAGCTTGGCCAAGGCCCAGAAGCAACACCTCTTTCCATTTACCTAGAACTTTTGAAATGAAGTTAGCTATGGATGAGAGTTTTGGGGTGTGGGGAGAATGTTCCAGACACAGCTCTGTCATCCTCTCTGATATCAGTGGCCCCTAACAATATGAAATGGAGAAGGATAAGAGGAAAGTTTTCTTCTTGGTTTAAAGAAAAATTGTACTAGTACAGGATGGGAGAATTGTAGGTTTAGAGAAGGCCAATTTTATATAACAATGTTGAAGTAGTTCCCTCAAATGGCTACATTAAAATGTAAAAATTATATATTTTTGAATTACTAACTGTTATGAGAAAGAGACATTGATAGCCCTTCTAGCACCCCTGGTGTCCAGGACCTACTCTGGGAGGTGGGCAGGAAAGGCTGTTTTGAATGAGCTTAGTGATTCCTTCTCCAAAGTGGAAAGTACTGTGGTTTGTGAGACACAAAGATACAGGTTAGGCGGATGTTGCCATGACATTCCAGCCTGGCAACAATGCTAGAACACATAAAGCAGAAGAAGTTTGATAGATTCAACCACAGAAAATGGCAAATGATAAACTATAAAAAGAATTCTTGAAAGTCAGTAAAACATAAGCCAAAAAAAAAGCAGCACCCTAATAGATAAACAGGAACAGTATATATACAGATCAGAAATAATTTTTAAAAGATGTTTAATTTGTAATTTAAAAAAAGAATTTTTTAAATCAAGGTATATACCTTGATTAAACATATACCTCAATTGACATATAATATTATATTAGTTTCAGGTATACCATGTAATGATTTGACATTTATATATTATGATATTGTCAAATAACTAGAAATAATTTTGAAGGAATGAGAAGACTCTAATGGGCCAGGAAGTGGCAAACAAGCCTTCTTGAGCTCCAGGATGGGGGTGGGGTGGGTTGGGAGTGAGGGTTCCAATCCTGCAGGCCTTTGGGGCCAGCTGTATCCTTCTGCATCAAAATGTGCTTTCCTGTTGGCATGGTAAATGGTTCTCCATCCCCTCACTTTCAATCTGGAGGGGTCTTTACTTTCAAAATGAGTCTGTTGTAGACCACACATGGATAGGTCCTGGTTTTTTTTATCCAGTCTGAAACCCTGTGCCATTTCACAGGAACATTTAGTCCATTCACGTCAAGAGTAACTACTGAAAGATATGAATTTAAGGCCATCATATTGCCTGTAAAGTCCCTGTTTCTATAGATTGTCTCTGTAAATTTCTGGTCTGTATTATTCTGGGGGTCTTTCTTTGTTTATAGAGTTCCCCTTAATATTTCTTGCAGGGCTGGCTTGGTGGTCACAAATTCTTCCAGTTTCTGCTGGTCGTGGAAGCTCTTTATCTCTCCGTCAGTTCTGAGTGACAGCCTTGCTGGATAAAATATTCTCAGCTTCATGTTCTCCTCATTTAGTACCCTGAATATATCTTGCCACCCCTTTCTGTCTTTCCAGGTCTCTGTGGGCAGGTCTGATATTATTCTGATGTTCCACCCTCCGTAGGTAAGAAATCTCTTCCCTTTAGCTGCTCTCAGGATAGCTTCCTTGGCTCTAAGATTCACAAGTTTCACTATTATACGCCAGGGTGTTGGTTTATTTTCATTGACCTTGGGAGGGATCCTCTCTGCTTCTTGGACATGAATGCTTCTTTCCTTCCCTAGTATGGAGGTTCCTCAAAAAGTTAAAAATAGAGCTACCCTATGACCCAATAATTGCACTACCTGATATTGACCCCAAAGATATAGATCTAGTGAAAAGAAGGGGCACATGCACCCCAATGTTCATAGCAGCAATGTCCACAATAACCAAACTGTGAAGGAGCTGAGATATGCTTCAACAGATGAATGGATGAAGAAGATGTGATTGGTATATACAATGGAATATTACTCAGTCATCAAAAAGGATGAATACCCACAATTTGCATCGACATGGCTGGAACTTGAGGGGACTATGCTAAGTGAAATGAGTCAAACAGAGAAAGACAATGATCATATGGTCCCACTCATATGTGGAACATAAGGAAGAGCATGAAGGACCACAGGAGAAGGGCGGGAAAACTGAATGGGAAAGAATCAGAGAGGGAGAGTAACCATGAGAGACTCTGGACTCTCAAACAAATTGAGGGTTACAGAAGGGAGGGGGTGGGGTGATGGGGTAACCAGGTAATAGATATCAAGGAGGGCACATGTTGTGATAAGCACTGGGTATTACATGCAACTAATGAATCATTGAACATTACATCAAAAACTAATGATGTACTATATGTCAGCTAATTGAACATAATAAAAAAAATTAAAATAAATAAATTTTTAAAAATGTGCTTTCCCTTTGGCCTAGCCATCTGATCTCTGGGAGTCTAGTGTGAGGATATGTTGTAGGGAAGCTGGTAGCAGCAGAGCTAAAAAGAGTGAAATAGAAAATTCTGATGACAAAGGGAAAGATAAACTAACTTATGCATCCACAGAAAGAAGGTATTAACATGCTACTGACCTGTATTTGTTAATTTATGCTTATGTTATGTTAAAAAAGGAGGCTGTAGAACCATGGGTAGAATGTGGCCACAATGAAACGAATAAATGGGAAGTAATGTCTTATTTTAAATTTATTTTCTTGGTTATGAGCAAGGCTGAAATCCCCTTTCCCTTTTTCTTTTGTGAATTGTCTGTTTGACCCTCACCCATTTCCTAACCATGTTTTTCTTATTTATGTAATATAGGTATCAGCCATTTGCTCATTGCATCTTTCATAAATAATTTTGTCTTCATTTAGTTTTCAATTTGTTTAAGGCATTCATTTAGTTGTTACATACTCAGATCTGCCAATCATTTACTTTCTGTTGCTGGGTTTAATTTCTTGCTTAGCAAAGCCTTCCACATAACATGATTTTTAAAGTGTTGTTTCCTACTTGGTTCTAAACATTTTGTAAAGTTTTTATGCGTAGCTCTTTAAATACACCTGACATTTATGCTTGCTAATGGTGTGAAGAAGAATCTAACATTATTGGTTTAAAAAGATAGTTTCCCCAAAGTATTTCTTGACCTTTCATCCTTTCATCTCTGGTTTGAAATGCCACCTCTAGGGGCACCTGGGTGGCTCAGTGGGTTAGGCCACTGCCTTCGGCTCAGGTCACGATCTCAGGATCCTAGGATCGAGTCCCGCATCGGGCTTTCTGCTCAGTGGGGAGCATGCTTCCCTCTCTCTCTCTTGTTTTGTTTTGTTTTGTTTTGTTTTTGAAAACCTTAAGTATTCATAAGTATTTTCTCTTTCAGATGAACTTTCATGTCAGCTTCTCAAGTTTCAATACCCTGTTGAGATTTTGGCTGAAGTTGGACTGAATTCATAGATTTTTGCAGGCAGGGAAAAAACAAAACAAAACCTTATTTGAATTTTTGGGAAAAGTTTTAAGTGATTTTTGTTTTTAGGTAGTATCAAGATGTCTTCATGCCACGTTGTCAGGCCTGATGTCCTTGGGGTCAAGCTGGGGGAATATCAGCATGAAAGGGCTGCTGGCTGTCCAGCATTGACCATATGTCCAGATCTGGGAGCCAGGCACTCCATTCAGCAGCTAGCAGACCACACCCAGAATGGTGACTCCAACTCTCCCCACCAGAGAGGACGTCAGTAATGAGCTGCAGCACATGGGAAGGGCAGAGAGTGAGGTGGTAAAGGCCGGGTGGTGCTGGGGCTGGAGGGCTGCATGGAGGAAGAGCCACCACTGTGGGGCCTCTGGGTTCTGGGCATCGCTTCCTCCCAAGTTCACCTGTTGCCTTCCCCAGGTAAGATGTGTGTACTCCCTGGTGGGTCTGAGGAAGGGGTGAATGCACTGGGAAGATAAGCAGTCAGCCTTGGTGCCTGGCCAATGCCAGTACTTGACTTCAGTTGGTTTTCCTTGTTGCAGGGAGGTTTACTCACATCTATTAGATGCACATGTATAAATTCAAACCCACCCGCTTGATGGAGCCTGAATTTTCCTGAAGATCACTTAGTTCCATGCTCCCTTTTTGCCATTTTCCATGTCTCTAGTAGATTGATTTTTTAATACTTTAGTTTAGTCAGCTTTTACTATCCCCTTTTAGCCATTTAATATCCCTCTTAGTCTCATTTTAAGCTGCTGTACCTGTGACAGCATGGATTTGATATGCCAATATATTTCAGTGTACATTGAAATAAAACATAACTATTGAAATATGATGTGTTCATCCATCTGCCACCTCAAACTACTTTTGCCCACCGCTGGTGGTTTCTCTTGGCCAGACACTAGTAAAGAGACAGCATGGTGCTGGGAGCCACAGGCTCTGGTGTGAGCCCTGGCATAGCCTCAACCTCTTGAATGATATAGAGGAACCAATTTCATTGTTGAGGTCTCATTCTCCTCCCGTAGAATTAAGAAGCTGACTCAATGTCAAGACTGCTAGGACAATAAAACTAATTCCCTTATGGACAGGAACTTTTGGATTCCTCTTGAGTAGATTTCCATGCATAGATCTCCCTGGTGATGGAGTTCTAAGTGGGGAATCCAAGTTCTCGAGCAAGTTAGAGTTTGCTTTGGCTCTGGACCAATAAGTGTCCTTATCTCCGTAGCTCCAGTTAGCCCACACAAAGAGGCTGTGGAGGAACCAGGGCTGATGGAGGGTGAGGGGAAGAAAGCACACACAGTAGCTTGCTGGAAAGAACAGATCTGTCCCACCAGAATGGGAATCCCTGACAGGTGATGGGAGCTGAGTGGGAGCCCCAGGAAGAATAGGTATCTTCAAAGCATTCCCTCCTAGAGCCCTGGGTAGCCTGGGATCTCCAGCAACCCCTGATTGCAGCCCGTGCTCAAAAGAGCTCTGTCTTCTCTAGGCTTGGCATGGACAGCAAGCCTCAAGATAAAGAAGTAAGTGATCTGGGTGCTCATTCAGCCCTTCTCCCTCAAAGTGAGAAGGGAAAAAAGAGAGCCCTGGTGGGGGTGGGGGAGGGGCGAGGGTCAGGGACTGGTCAGCATCACATAACCAGAAAAAGGCTCAGACACTCCCAGTCCTCAGACTTTAGGCTTAGAACCCAACTCAGGCCACAGTCCTCTGTGCCTAGTCCAGGAAAACTCCAGGACTCCCAGAGTGACAGTGGACGCTGCTATGACCGTAAAAGGGGGGAGTAAAGCTATTGGAAACATGCCATAGGTATCATGCAAAGTAGGCCAAAAATAAGTTTTTTAAATGTGGGAAAATGTTAATGTGTATAAAATGTTAAACTAACATACTTAAAGATCTTAAAGCAATGAAGAATTTTCTAAGAAAATGTCAAGTAGTAAAAATGACTCAGGATAGGGGTGCCTGGATGGCTCAGATGGTTAAGTGTCTTTGCTCAGGTCACAATCCCAGGATCCTGGGATTGATTCCTGTGTTGGGCTCCCTGCTCAGTGGGGAGCCTGCTTCTCCCTTTGCCTCTCTCTCTCTATCTCTCATGAATAAATAAATAGACTCTTTTAAAAAAAGGACTCAAGATATAACAAAGACAGCCAGGAGAAGAAATCACACTTGGATGCAAGTCTCAAATAAAATATAAACAAAGCATGTAGCAGAATATGAAAAGAATCCACCATGACAAAAAAAAAAAAAAAAAAAAAAGATTTATCCAAGGAATGTAGGCATGGATCATCATTACAAACTTCATTAATGCTTCATTAGACTATTAGGGAAACTGAGAAATTATGACCTAAAAAATGCCCAAGAAGTATTTCAGGTAATTTAATATCATATTTTGTATACAAAGCTTTTGCTGATTAGGAATAAACATGTGAGCATATGTTCAACATTTTGTATGGGTGGCTTGGAACAAATCAGTGGACCGTTTAGACATCTATGGACCCTGGCTTAAGGTCTCTGAATTACAGGGAGGTGAGCCAGAGTAACACACATGAATTACACTTATATCCTGGATTCAAATCCAGATTGGAAAGAAAGAAATAAAACTATCTTTATTTGCAGATTACATGATGTTGTACATAAACATTCCTAAGAAATTCACTTTTAGAAAACTGTTAGAGCTAATACATAAGTTCAGTAAGGTTGCAAAATGCAAAGGAAATAATAGACAATTATTAATTTTATATTATTTTAAAAATATATAATTCATATATTTATAATACAATAATTTATATATAATTTTATAAATGTAAAATCATTAATCATTAATATAAAAATATAAAATTAATTATATTTCTATGTACTTGTAGTGAACAATCTAAAAATGAAATTATGAAAACAATTCCATTTACAATAGCATAAAAAGGAATAGACTACTTAGGCACAAACTTGACCAAAGATGTACAAAACTTGCACTCTGGAAACTGTAAAGTTCCACTGAAAGAAATTAAAATTTGAAATGTGATACACACACACACACACACACACATACACACAGTGGAAGACATCCCATGTTCATGGATTGAAAGACTTATTATGGTTAAGACCCACATTTGTCCACAGATTTAGCTCATCCTGGATTCTTTGTAGAAATTGACAAGCTTATCCTAAAATTAGTGTGGAAACTCAAGTGATTCAGAATAGAAAAAGCAACCTTGAAAAGGAACAAAAGTTAGAGGACTCACACTTCATGACTTCAAAAGTTAACCAAAAACCTATAGTAATCAAGGCAGTCTGGTACTGGCATGAGGATAGTCACATGATCAATGGTACAGAATGAAGAGCACAGAAGTAAACCCATATATCCATGGTCAACCAATTTTTAACAAGTGTTCAAAGTCCATTCAACAGGAGAAGAATAATCTCTTCAACAAATAGTGCTGGACCAGGAAAACCTTATCCAAAAGAATGATGTTGGACCCTTACATTATGCCATATATAGCAATTAACTAGGAATGCATCAAAGACCTAAATGAAAGTCCTGGAGCTATAAAACTCTTAGAAGAAAACATAGGAATAAATCTTTATGGCCTAGGACTTGGCAAAGGGTTTTTAGATATGACATGAAAAGCACAAATAGTAAAAGAAAAAAAAATAGGTCTATCGGACTCAAAAACTAAAAACAACTGTTTCAAAGGACACTCTCAATAAAGTGAAAAGGCAACTTACAGAATGTGATAAAATGTTTGCAAATCATAGGTGTCTGGAAAAGGACTAGAATATACAGAGAATCTAGAATCTATCTAGAATATATAGAGAACACTTACAACTCAGTAATAAAGGACAAATAACCCAATTTAAAAATGGTCAAAAGATCTGAATAAACGTTTTCCTCAAAAACGATATACAAATGGCTAAAAATCCTATGCAAAATAAGCAACATCACTAGTCATCAGGGAAATGCAAATCAGGGTCTCAGTGTGGTACCAGTTCACAATCACTAGAATCGTTATAATCAAAAAGTCATACAATAACAAGTGTTAGCAAGGATGTGGAGAAATTGGAACACTCATACACTGCTGGTGAGAATGTGAAATGGTTCAACCACTTTGGAAAATGGTCCAGCAGTTTCTTAAGAATGTAAATATAGAGTTACCATTTGACTCAACAATTCCTTTTCCAAGAGAATTGAAATATGTCCACATAAAAACTTGTACACAAATGTTCATGGCAGCATTATTCATAACTGCCCAAAGGTGAGAACAACCCAAATGCCCATCAAATGAAAGATGGATAAACAAGATGTAGTTTATCCATACAATGAAATATTATTTGGCCATGGAAAGGAACAGAGTACTGACACATGTTACAACATGACTGAAACCTTTAAAACATTACACTAAGCAAAAGAAGCTAATCACAAAAGACCATGTAATATGTGATTCCATTTATGTGAAATGTCCAAAGTAGGTAAATATAAAGAGACCTCAAGTAGATTAGTTATTGTCTAGGGCTGAGGGAGATAGTAGATTGGGGGTATAGGATTCTTATTGAGGAGATGAAGATGTTCTATAATTGAATGTGGTGATAATTGCACAGTTGTCATAACTTTGTGACTACACTAAAAACCACTGAATTATATCCTAAAAATGGCTGAATTGTACATATATACATGAATTATATCTCAATAAAGCTCTTTACACACAAAAACGGTAAGAATGCAAACATTCATGTGAAGAAAGCAGTAACAATAAAGGTTAACTAAGGGCATTAAAAAAAAAACATAAATAAGAAGTGATTTTTCTGATTCCTGGAAAAGGAGACTCAGTATTTTAAAGACAGCAATTTCTTAACATATTATCCAGTAATTCCACTACAGGGTATTTACCCAAAGAAAAAGAAAACACTAATTTGAGAAGATACATGTACCCCTCTGTTATTGCAGCATTATTTACAATAGCCAAGATATGGAAGCAATCTAAATGTCCAATTATAGAAGAATGAATAAGGAAGATGTGGTGTGTGTGTGTGTGTTATATTTATACAATAGGCTATTACTCAGCCATAAAAACGATGAAATCTTGTCATTTCCAACAACATAGTTGGAGCTATAGGGTATTATGCTAAGTGAAATAAGTCAGACAGAGAAAGGCAAATACCATATGATTTCACTTATATGTAAAACCTAAAAACCTAATCAAATGATCAAACATTTGAAAAGCAGAAAGAGAATCATAAGTATAGAGAACAAACGGGTGGTCGCAAGAGTGGAGAGGGTGGGGATGGACAAAATGGGTGAAGAGGAGTGGGGGAGACAGGCTTCCAGTTATGGAATGAATAAGTTATGGAGATAAAAGGTACAGCATAAGGAACATAATCAATGGCATTGTAACAGTGCTGTATGTGACAAATGGCAGCTACACTTGCGGTGAGCAGAGTGTAACACAGAGAGATGTTGAATCACTGTGTTGTACACCTAAAGCTAATGGAACATTCTGTGTCAATTGCACTTCAATAGAAAAAAATAAAGACTGCAATTTCTTTCAAATTAATCTACAAATTCATTTCAATCTCATTCCAAATTTGAATGGAATGTATTTGGAATTTGATAAAGTAATTCTAAATTTCACCAGATGGGATAAGTATTTGAGAATAGCATATACATTTTCAGAGTGAAAAAGAGCAGTGGAAGTTATTTGTCTTATCAGATATAAAAATCTATTCTAGAGGTCTAGGGATTAAAAGAATCTTTCAGGGTGCGGGAGAAAGCAATAGAACTATGAACCAGCCGCATGCATACGTGGGCCTTTCATAAATGATAAAAGTGTCATTCCAGATCAATGAAATGGATTATTTAGCAAATAATGTTGGGCTCAATGAGCAAAATCAAAAAAGTCAGAATTTCTTCCAGACAAATTAAATATTAAGATGTGAAAAATAAAACCTTAAAGGAATTGGAAGAAAACACAGGAAGCTAGTTCTATAAACTTGGCATGGGGAGAGTTCTCCTTTGCCAGCCAAGAGGAAAAGTTGGATGGATTTGTCCATATAAAAATTAAAATTTCCACATGGCAAAAGGCCTTAAAATAAAGTGAAATGATGAAATGAAAAATAGCTTAATAATTTCAACATTTAAGGGCATTTTAAGATCTTCATTATATAAAATGTTAAAATCCAATACGCAAAAGATAGGCACCCTTCAAATAGTATTCTGCATAAAATTAAAACATTTTATTTTAAAATCATTTTAATTTAAAATAAAATACAAACGACCTTTTTTTTAAATCAGGATTTTTCTTTTGAATGAATTTGAAAGATTTTTGGTGGGGCATGTACTATTTGAGACAGAATGTGAAGCTATGGGGCCCATGTGAATGTGCAAGAAGAGGGAGCTTAAACAGAAGAGAATCTCACAGCCCTATAAGGAAAAGAACGTTCTTTGATATGGTTCTACTTTCAGGTACTTTTAAAAACCAACTCATCTGGCTATTACGGAGACCCAAAGAGATTAAGTAATGAACCACCAATCACCCAGCTAGCAGGTCGTCAAGGTGAGACTCAAACCCGGGGAGCTCCTAACCTTTCTACCACAGCCGCCTTCCAGGAGATAGTGCTTCCCTCCAGACTATTTCTCTTTCCAGAATTCTGGTTCTGTCCTGGAGCTCACTGCTCAACTGCCCACAGAAGATCTGTCTGTCCATTTGCAGCAGACACCTGGGATGCCTCTGCACCTGTCCAGGGGTCTCAGAGTTACCCCGTCTCTGGGCTGACTGCAGGGCTCTCCAGCTGGTATCTGCTGGTCATCTGCCCCCCACATTCTATTTTCTACACTTTGCACACAGCCATCAGGATGAGTTCTAAAATGCAAATCGGTCAGGTCTAGGGATTAAAAGAATCTTGCAGGGTGCAGATGGCAGGGTGCAGGAGAAAGCAATAGAACTATGAACCAAAACTCCTGGAACCAAACTCCTGGAACTCCTGGACCAAAATGGGCTCTCCACTTCTTTCTTGTCACCTGGCACTTAGATCACAAGTTAATGCCTTTTCTTCAGAGATGCTTGTCTTCCAGTTTCTCCCAGGGAAAAGAACATGATGTTCCAGGAGGAGTAAGGATGGGGATGAGGACTGGGGAGGTAGGTGTTTCCAGGCGACACTCCAGAAACCTTTCAAGCACCTCTAGCTTCCAATCCCACTTGCGTCCCCCATAGGAACTCCGGTCTGCCTTACTGCTGGGCTTCCTGGTTCTATGGTGCAAACCAGTGCCAGCACCCTTTGCTCTCTCCCCAGCGGCTTAATTTCAGCATTGCAGGGGAGGTTTCTGATGTGTCATTGGGCAATAGCTTTAATTTCCAATACTGTTGAAACTTTGCTGTGTTTCACAAACATTGCCTCTGCAATGTCTGGATAGGCGAGATTGTGTCATGAGTGACTGGTGTTGCTATCAACACTAGTACTGAACTGTTTTTATTTAAGAACAGAAAATGCCCCCTAATACTCAGAAAAGAAGGAAAGAGAAAAGGAAGAAGAGAAGAAGGGATGGAGAGAGAGAAGGAAGGAAGAGGAAGGGAGGGAAAGAAGGAGGGAAGCAGGGTTGGGGAGGAACAAGATGAGACTGCTGGGAATAGAAAGATTGGGTGACAAGATTAGAGATCTTTTTAAAGACACTCTATCTTTAGGGTTCTCCTGACCCTGTGTTGCTCAAACTCTTCCCACACTTCCCATCACATCCAGGATAACATGACATTCAAGGATTTTCATGGTCTGATTTACACCCCCCCAGTGAGGCAGATTCTAGTTTAACATGGACAAGATACTTAACAGATCACTGGAGGATGGCTGCCCCCAACTCACATGCCCCTGCGCAGGGGTGGGTGGGAAGGGAAGCAGGGTGCCTCGAATCTTGGTGAAAGGATCATGAGAATCCTGGAGGTGACCTCCTGGGACATTAAACAGGTCAGAGGAGGTTAAGAACATATGGGCAAATGCTAATAATCAACATGAGGTATTTCTGCACCCTGTGCTCATATGGGAGGATGACCAGGAGCCCAAGGAGAGAATGAAAGTTGATGTCTATGGAGAGCTGACTCTGTCAAGTGCTGTGTGTGCTTCACATTATGAATTCCCTCAGTGCTCACACACTCCCATGAGTGAGGTTTGTTGATGGTTCTGTTTCATAGGAAGCATGGTCAATGCCCCATGAGGTGGGCAATGTCATCCTCACTGTTATAGTACTGGGGCAAACCAAGGCACAGAGTGATTCGGTGCCTCGCCAAGGAAGATGAGCTGGATTTGAGTCCACAAACCTGGTACTATGTGCCCCTAACTGCTAGCCTGTGATCCCTCCAGGGCCCCAGGGGTCTTATCCAGGGATCCCCTCCAAAGGTTTTGCTATAGCTGAGATACCCTCATTCCGATCCTCCACTTCCACTGACTTCATTGACCTCAGTCCCTCCAGAATGAATGCTTTCCTGTCCTGCCCAGCTCACACCTCTCCGTTTTGCTCACCTCCTCACAGGAGTCCCCTAATCTGTCAGTGCTTCCCCTCGATAGTGCTAAAACACAGCTTGGGAAAAACACTCTGTGGCTGTCCCTTGCCTATAACAGCATCTCCCAAACTGCAGTCATTTCCCCGGTCAAGGTCATGATTTTTGGCATGTGCTTGTCCCACCTATGTACTTAACCTTGTGTTCAAATCTACTCCCTACTTAAATATATTTATGTAAAAGGAAATGTCATTGCTCTCCCATAAATGGAAAACTCGTGCTTTTCAAATAGCAAACTATTAAAATTCTAAAGACTCATCTACGGGGGCACCTGGGTGGTTCAGTCAGTTAAGCATCTGCCCTCTCAGGTCATGGTCCCAGGGTCCTGGGATGGAGCCCCACAATGGGCTCTTTGCTCACAGGGGAGCCTGCTTCTCCCTCTCCCCACTTCTTGTGCGCTCTCTCTTTCTTGCGCTCTCTCTTTCTTGCACTCTCTCTTTCTTTCCCCCAAATAAATAAATAAAATCTTAAAAAAAAAAAAAAAGACTCATCAAAGGACCACCTAAAATCAGGGACTTTTCTTCCTACCACCATTTGAAATCCTACATTTATTTGTAATTATTTATGTGACACACTGTGAACACTCAGCTTTTCAAGGTTGAGTAGTGACTAAAGAAAATAGCATGGAGTGACCAAAAAAAAAAATTAATGAAGAGGGAAAAAATAAACGTACAGGGGAAGAAGATCCCTCTGAAAATAATCTATTATAGAACCAGACAAAGACGGAAGAAATCTCATGAGTTGCCGCTTGGATAGACACCCACCCAACTACTAGCAACTTCTCCAAAAACTTGCTAATTTGTATTTTGATCCTAGTTTTCATCGGGCAGCCTCTTTTTGTTGTTGTTGTTTCCTTCTTAGTTATTTCTCATTCAAGATGAGGGCAGGGGTCTTTTCTGTTTTTATTTTTCACATCTACTATATGAATATTCACGGTCTGGATGAAGGTAGTGGGTTTCATTTTTTCCTATGTTACTGAGAATTTGGAATTGTTTCAGTTGAAGCTACTAGACAGAGTCCATTTCTAAAGAGAAGATCTGTTTGTGTTTATTGACACAGAGAAGTTAAAATTTGTTTTCTGGTCAAATCCATTTACCTTTCCCCTGATTGTTTTAATCTTTGGTTTCGTGTGTATTAAGTTCTCCCTCACCCCCAAGATTACATAAATATTCACTGAAATATGCTTTTAGTGTTTTGATGGTTTCATTTTACATTTCAATCCTTAATCCATCTAGAACAAGAAACAGGAATCTAACTTTATTTAATTTCAAGGGGTTGGCCATTTGCCCAAACTGTTTATTCAAAAAAATTCAAGTTTTCCCCACTGACTGAAAGGTCATCTTTTCACATATTAAATGTTTATATAACTTCAGGCTGACATGTACATTTTTCTTGCATTTGGAATTCAATGTTAAAAGACTTTATCTTTCATATCTGATAATCCCTTTCCTCCACCAATTTTTCCTTTTCAAATATTTCTTGCTAGAAAATGGACATTTCTAAAAAAACAATATTACGTCTTTCTATCCAGAGACACATCGCATCTCTCCATTGACTAAATAATTTGTATTTCTTAGGTAAGAGTTGGAGTCTCCAGTCTTGTGTCTTTTTCCTTGTTTATTTTATTCCTAAGATTCCTAGTTTCTTGTTGAATTGTGAATGGGATCTTTTTTCAATATATTTTGTTACAGTTATTTTGGGGATTTTGGCAAGCCACAAGGTTTTGTATATTTATTTTGTAACTGGCCACTGAACCGAATTCTCTTTTCAGCTGGAATAGCTTTTCTTCCCCTGTGGCTTCTTTGGAGGGTTTGCTTCTGTCCCCTTCAGTTGCAGTAGCCCAGGCAATAAAAGGGACTCCCCACCACTCTGGGGGGATGGCTGGCCCTCCCACCTGGTCCCCAGCTCCTGCTCAGGGAAGAAGCCCTTTGCCCTCCATGAACATCCAGGGGTCCATCTCCAAGCAAAATATTTTTTTCCGTAAAGGAGCTTCTTTGACGTCAGTTGGTATTTTGGTCAGGAATTACAGAATGTACTTCGCAACAAGTTCAAAACACACTGCTTTTTAAAACCAGGCCTTTTCCAACAAGATCAACAACAAATGTGTTACTTTTCTCACACCTTGGACATGTAGGAAAATGTATGCTCAGGGAGCTGGCTGGGAGCCCGCCTGGGGAAAGTGCCAGGCTGGATGAATGCTATGGGGCAGGCACTTGGCTTGTTCTCGTTTGCCAGACTCTGAATAGCTGCTAAGAGTCCCTCCGAATCCTGTGGGGCACCCTAGTCCTTGGTGTGCAAGCCAGGGATCTAGCTGGCAGCAGTCCCCTGGAGGATGGGCCTCGGCCGCAGAGAGCTATGTGGGTTTACCAACTGAATGCATGGCTGTGTTTGGCTTCCAGCATCCTCTATCCACCTCCACAACAGGAGGAAGGTGCCACGAACCCTTTTCAGGAAGAGGAACTGTGGCTTCACATGTTTAAAGTACTTCACTGCAGGACTCACAGACATTTAGGAGCAGAATCTGCATCCGAACCCAATTTAAATCAGCATTTCTCAAAGGCTTTGGTCTCTGGATCTCTGAACACTCTTAATTAATTCATTAAAAATTATTGAGGACCTTGAGGAGCTCTTTTAAAAAGGTGAGTTATATCTATCATTATTTACTCCATCTGAAATTTGACCCGAAGGACTTCAAAAGACCGAAGGACTTTGAAAGCACCAGAATATACAGCACACACCTCAGTGGCCATCAGAGTTGGGCCAACACTGCACGTTATGCCTGAAGATGCTGCTGGACCCTCAGGAGAGGACAAGAACTTAGCATTCTCATGAATATGGCTGTCCCCTGGAAGACCCTGTAAAACAGGTCTGGGAGTCCTAGGTAGGACTCTCTGCACCACACTCTGAGAAGTGCTTTTCTGAACTGCTGAGAACTGGGCTCTTTGTGAGCACTCAAAGCAGGGTGACTTGAATTTTTGCACTGGAAGGATGGTTCTCAAAGAGCTCATCGTGATAAGGAATGGGGAAGAGGAGGGAGATGATACAGGGGGAGTGCACACAGTTTTGCTGAGTGATTCGTGTCACTGCCTCCAGTGACCCCGTGAAGGAGACACGGGGACCACTGTTGCTCACTGAGGCTGAGTGGTAGAAAGTGGCTTGCCCAAGGCTGTGTAGCAAACGGATGGGTGTAGGAGCAGTAAGACTGATCAGACAGAGGGACATGCTAGGATGACTTTTAGTGATCTGTCCAGGCCCTGTAGCCTGGGAGAGGCCCTCAGCTGGTACTTTGGCCTGATCCTTGGTTGACTGAATACAACTTTTGGGCCTAGCCTGTTTTAGCTCCTGGCTCCACCAATCATCAAACTTTGTGCTATGCAGGCCAGTCCCCAGGGCAGTAAGAACTGATGACTGAACAGATACAGAACTCCAGACTGGCCGAAGGACTGTCATGGACAAATGGAGAGGTCACAGTCACTCTCTTCTCTGACTTTTGAAGGTGGGCTTCTGCAATCCACACTCCGTCTATCTGGTGGTTGGGTATAACTCTGGCCTGCCGAGGGGCCCCACCCATACAAATGCCATTCCCTCTGCCAGAGCTGGCTCGCCAGCTCCTCCTTCCACTAACCTGGGCCCACCAGCTCCCCAGAGTGTCCTCAGAGACGCACAGCAGAGCCTGCACCAGAGTCGGCCGGATTTCAGACTAAGTTGTCTTTCTTCCATGTCATCCCTACTCAGCTCTGGGATTGGCTGCAGCTATCCTGGCAGCACCTCGGGGCCGCTTATCCAAGCCATGTTGCTTGACCCTTCAACCAAACCCCCTCTCTCCACCCTACCTGCCTCCTGCGGACCAGGAGCCAAATCAGATTCTGCTCCTTATGTTCTGTCCTCATTGCTACTGCCTCAAGTGGGATGGTGAATGATCTCCCACAGGTCAGAGTGCCCCACCAGCTAGACCCCAGCCCATCCTGGCCCCCACCTCCCATGGCCCACCGGCCTAGCACACAGGTATGACCTGGGCCTGGTCCTCAGGGAAGGCACGGCTCACTGGGGGAGATAAGGTTCTTCTCAAGAGCAGCAAACAGGCCAGCAGGGGCAGGGCTAAGAGAGGGGGCAGGGGCACAGAGGGCTCGGGAGCAGGGCAGGGCTCTGCTAAGGGAGATGTCCCCGTCAAGAGAGCAAGAGCACATCGTGAACAGACAAGGGCTTTTGCAAAGGCAGTTGCTACTGTTACAAAAGGGAAGGAGAGGTCCCAGACAGGGAAAATGAATAGTACATCCTATTTGATCTCTCTGAGCCTCGGTTTCCCCATCTGTAAAATGGAAGTGACGATAAAGCCTACCTTTTAGGGGCTCTGAGGGGAATAGGTTGGGGCTGGTTCTTGGACTTCTGCCGCCCGGGGTAGCCTGGCTGTCTCTGACCCTCAGTGGCCCTCTGGTCCTGGTGCTTTGCGCGGCGCCTTTTCCGGCCACTACTATAAAGGGTGCCTGTGAGAGGGAGCTTGGGAGCCGCTTCAGGCTTCCTGAGTGCCTGAGGCTCTGGCCGCACCCCAGGCCTCCGCAGTGGGTAAATGCAGGCTGCCCAGCCAGGCTGCTCGGTAAACAGCTCACGTGCGCCCCGCGTCTCAGCTCTGGCACTGGCCTGGGTCAGGGCGAGGAAACTCACAGGCCCCAGTGGCAAGAAGCTCCCTTTCTTCTTCCTTTTCTTCCTTTTAAATCACTAACCCTCTGCCTTTGTCCTCCTCCCCCGCCCCCCACGCCTCCCCCCGCTTGCGGGAATGTTATGAATGGAATGTACGAATTCCAGCCTGTGCGCGCGCCCAGGAATGCGGTCACCGTGACCTCCCCACCCCCCACGGGGGGGGCGGGGCACTAGCCCAGGAATCTGGCTTGCCCAGGATCGTCCTTGCCTGGCCCAGCGACTGACACTGGACCCTCAGAGCCACAGGACATGCTGTCTGCAACTGGGGAGTCAGACAGTGGGCCCGGGAGCAGAAGCAACAGAGGCCTGGGGCACACTCACCCCACCAGGACTCTGTGCAGGCACACTCACGCCTCAGCCCAGGGAATGTGTGCACAGGCGCTCACAGCAGAATGTGCGTGCACACATACACACCCGATGGGTACAGTACAGTGAGGGGTACACTCATGCTCAGAAACCTGCAGTTGGGAGCACGCACGGTTGTGTAAGTCTGCAGCTCCCTCTTCACAGCCGAGTGTAGTAAGAGGTGTTAGGACATGCTTGTGCTCGCCCCCTGAACACATCCAAGTGGTGCAGGTACAAAACACAGCAGGTGGTACACACACATCAAAGAGGCATGTCCATCTGTAACATGGTGTACACACACAGCAGAGCCCGCCCACACACAGCCCCCCCAGACACACTTGGGGAATGACCCTCAGTGAACAGTCTCTGTCTCCTTTGGGGACAGGCAGAGGGCCCTGAGGTCCTGGCTGTGGCCCCAGAGTGGAGGACAGAATTCGTTTTCTCTTTCTGGCTCCGATTCCCATTGACTTGGCCTACCTTGTTGGGCCTGAGGCCTCCTGGGAAGAGTAGCTCAAGGTGGGCATTGAGGGTGAGGGGCTGGTGCTCCTTGCTCAGGGGATTGCACTAACTCAGGCCTTGTGTGTGTCTTTGTGCTTATGTGAAGCCAGGACAGGAGGGCTTAAGGGGTGGAAGCTGTTGGCGTGGAGAACTGGATTGTCAGTAGGGGCCCCTAAGTCTGACCCTGCAGGGCCAGCCATTTCCACCCCTGCTTCTTGCTGCCATGGGTGCCAATCAACCCCCGTGTCAGAGCCAGCTCCAGTACCTCAGCAGGCATGTACCCCCTGACATTGCATTCCCCTACAGGATATGGGGTGAACAAGCCTCCTGGCCCCTGGGAACGAAGCATCCTGCCAGACATTTCATTCAATCATTCATTCATTCATTTACCCACCATCCATACATTCAGGAATTGTTTGCCCAGGAGCCTACGACATGTCAGGCACCATAGGAACAGCAGTCAATGAGGACAAACTAGTCCCTATGTCCAGTCCTTTGCAGATTTCCAGCTCACTGATACTCTTTGTTTGGCCTCGCTATGATTTTAAACCTTTTGAATTCCTATATAAATCCAGATCTCTCTCTTTTGGGCAAACGGGAATCTCCGAAGTTAGGTCCGCCTAGCTGCCTCCTTCCAGGGCCTGGGTGAGGCAACCTACCGCTGCTTCCACCTTCCGCCCCCCGCGGCCTTCTGCCGGCCTGTGATTCATCTAGGGGTGCCGCCCGGCTGGCCCCAGCAGGTGTTAGTGCCACGCCCACAGGCTGTTTGTGTCAGGGGTTCAACCCAGGTAGGGACAGTCCAGTTAGGGTGACTGGAGGGACCCAATTAAGTCCCTAGTTAACTCTGGGCATGTGTTTTAAGTGTGAAGGAGGCAGGGTTATGCAAATGTTTGGAGAAAGGCCAGTTGGAATCAAGAGTACGGAAGCTGTGGTTCTTCATAAATGAACTTAGCTTGAAAGATCTCAGATGCTGACCTCAAGTGAAGCCAAGGAATGAAAGTGCCCACTTCTAGTCCTAATACATCCCCTGAAGAAGACATTTCAAGCTGCCTGAGAATCGCCAGTATTATATTTCTGTGTGTGTGTGTGTGTGGGCGGGGGATGGTCCATTCCCAGAGAGCTCAAACAGGACAGGACCCTGAAGCCAATTCCGTGTTTTAGGATACAGTCTTTGATGGCACATTCCAGTAGTACTGACTTGTATTTTCATGTCATCTTTTGCTTTCATATGTGGACAGGTAGCTGTAGGCCAAGCTTCCAGCCCAAGGGAGTGATTGCACACACTGTTCCCTCAGCCCTCAAACCACAAGAGGGCTAGGATTTTCACCACCAGTATCCGCACTTCCGTCCCTCTGTGCCACTCTTTATTTCTTTAATAACAAGAACAAAGTACAACAGGAGCTTTGAGTACTTCCACAGCTGTGGTGTCGACAGAGAGGGGATGTTGCTGGGTGGACTGGTAACTGGGTCACCACATACCCCATCCTGGGCTCCTGCTTTCTGGGGAGGGCCAACCTTTTCTTTCAACACTCAGGGTCTGGATCCTCACATCCTGGGGTGAGAGAGCCCCCCTTGGAAGGAGGAGCCACTTGTGAAGTATGGCATGTCCCGAATCCCCAACTCTCTATGGGTTCTTTTTCTCCCCTCATCCTCCCACCACCCCATTCCTGAAGGTGCTGGGTAGATGGGATGAGCCCTAAGTTACCCCTACACACGCCTTGGGCTCCTAGTGTTCTGCACTCTACAGTTGGGCGTCAGGATGAACAAGGGTGTGACCAGACTGCTGGCAATTCCTTCTAGATACACAGAGATGGACTCACACCCAGGAGGGGTTCCCTGAACCGGCTGAGATTTGGGTTATCTTAAAGTGGGAAATGAGAGAGATTAATTGGTGCTATGAATTCCATGCAAAATGGCTTGTGCAACCTTACAACTTGAAACTTATCCTGACTACATGGAGTTTAAGTGTTTACTTTTCAAAGGACATCTCTAACTGCATTAAAGGATCATCTTTGGCTTACCTCATCTTGCTGATTTTGCTTCGTGCTACTATTACACTTCACATTTAGGCCTGGGCGGACCTCAGTGCCTCCCCCGAGGAACCCAGCTGTGGCTCTGAGGCTGAAGCAGCAGGTCCTGGATTTGAGGGAGTTTAGCTTGGGGGCCACAGAGCCTGCTCTGCCCTGGAGGAACAGGGCAGGTGTTGGTCTCACAAGCTTTTTGTGAGACTGGGGGCGGGGGAGGAGGAGGACATGGCCAGACAGGATGGAGGAGGAAGAGTCAGCTACAGGACTGTTGGAGGCTCAGGTATCTTGGGGCCTTGCGCTTGGCAGGAGGGTCTCCACAGATCCGCCCCCCCATGCCCCCACCCCACTCTGGGTCCCACCAGTTACTCAAGAGGCAGCAGAGAGCTCTGAATATGCTGAATTTTGTGCTGGCCTGGCTCTGAGCTGATGTAACCCCACTCTCTGTTGTGCAATGGGTTGAAAGGGCCATTGGGGAGGGGAAGGCACACAGGGGCTTTACATCATGACATGTGGAACTGGGTCAAAATCAATTATACACACTTGAAAGGAGATTCTGAGCTGGAGGGGGAAGGAGTCAGAAGGGCTGGTTTGCTGGGTAAGCCGGACACATCTGGCAAGCCAGGAGAGAACAGGAAGGAGGAGGCCAGGAGACACCTAAGTGCCCTGCTCTTCTCAGAGCCATGCGGCCAAACCAGCATAGAAACCTGGCCCCTCCTGCTCCCATAGTAGGTGTCGGGCTCTAGGGAGCTCTGTGTCCCTCCTGGAGGCTGACTCTAGTGTGTAAAAATAGGTATGGCTCATACAAGGTCCCTGGAATCCCAGGCTGAGCTAGATAAACAGCGATCTGATCTGGCGGCAGAGGGACACCTCCATGGTGTTGACTTGGTCAGAACAGTTGCTCTCAAGTAGGGTGACTTCTTAAGGTGTATTCCATGGGACTTTAGACCAGTCTTGAGTTTGGCTCTGCTTGAGCTTAGAAGAGATCCTTGGGGGGCACCCACCACCGTCCCCCAGAGAGGTTTCCTGCAGAAGCAGGATTCCACATCCATCTGTGGCCCTCCGCTGCCCTCCTCTGGTCAGGCTGTGAGGCCATCCACAGGTCCTGAGCTTAGGTCTGTGGGACAGGGCACTGGGGGAAGGAGGAGTCAAGTATCCCTGTCCCCAGAGTGCCCTGGGAAGGGGCCTTTGGTGTATCTTGGGAAAAACCTCTTCACCCCTCAAGGTCCGATGCTGGAATATGCCGCTTATAGAACTGTCTGTTGTAGTTTCTTTTTTTTTTTTTTAATTTTTATTTTTTAAAAGATTTTATTCACTTGACAGAGAGAGAGAGATACAGTGAGAGAGGGAACACAAGCAGGGGGAGTGGGAGAAGGAGAAGCAGGCTTCCCACTGAGCGGGGAGCCCGATGCAGGGCCTCGATCCCAGGACTCTGGGATCTTGACCTGAGCAGAGGGAGACACTTAACCACCGAGCCCCCCAGGCACTCCTGTCTGTTGTAATTTCTATGAGATCCTCTAGGGGCCTCAGGAGACTCCCCTACAGGAGGTCAGGAGAGGAAGCATACTTGCCTGGCCTGAGTGAGGTGGGGAGGGACAGGTCAACCAGCAACCAAGCCTTGCACACACTGGGCACAAGTGTGGCCCACTGTCCCTGCCTTCTTTCCTTGCTCTGGTTCTGTCCTTCACCTTCATGAAAATTGAAAGATCTGGGTTCAGCTCCCTGCTTTGTTACACTGTGGGGCCTCGGCCAGGTGGTGTGTCCATCCCAGAGCCTCAGTTTCTCCATTCATGAAATAGAGCTCTTGGCCTGGGAGATGTTTATGCTCCTCCAAACCTGACATTGTCTCTGATGCGGAGATTGAGGACAGACAAAAAGCCTTCCCGGCCCCGGAGAAAGGGTGCACCAGTGGGGGCCTCTTCACCTGTGTGCAGGCGGGGCAGGATAACGGAGGGTCAGGGTGCTCTCGGCCTCTGTTTCTTTTTGATACCTTGAGGTTTCAAAATATAGGTATTTTGTAGATTTTTCCGGTTCTGAAAGTGATGTGAACACATGAAACTATCCACAGTATCCCCCAGTGATCAGGGAAATAAATATATAAATTATCATGTCATTTCTCACTCGTCACATTGGCAAAAATGCAAATGTCTGTGCATGAGCACGGTAGTTGAGGACGCATCAAAGACGCAGTCAGACACGGTGGGCCCTGGCCCTGAGCGGCAGTCCTTCTGCGAATCTGTCCTAGGAAGGACTTGCACGTGGGCGGTTGGCAGATGATCCAAAGTGATCACTCAGCACGGTTTGTAAGAGCAGACACGGAAGGTGAGCTGCTTCTGTGCAGAGAGAGGGGAGATGGCTTGGTGGCAGGCATACATGGATGGATTATGCCAGCTGTATCCATGGTGCCCTGTGATGTGGCCACTGCTCTGCAGCCCGTGGGCTGGGAGTTTCTCACAGGATGCACTGTTTATAGCCGAGTCCTCTGGGGATGGGGCAGTAGTGAAAGGAAACTGTCAGGGGTCACTCTGTGAGCAGCTGCATTGTTTGGATCTGGGAGACTGTGTGGGCTCGTATATGTTTTCATGATAAAGTTCCCATTGGGAGAGTCCCTCTCAGTGTGGGGTACAAAGTGCAGGTTTGTATCAGGCCTGGGTTCAAATACTGTCTGCCACCAGCTGCCGTGGGACAAGGGGGGGTGCGGCTCCAGTCCCTTCACCTGAAATGGAGCAAGTGATGCCATCCCTGTGTGGCTGCTGTAAAGCTCTGTCCATGAAGGGCCAGGGTCATGCCAGCACCCAACACGTACCCATATCACGATGTGGCATTCCTTCCCTGCCATGGATCTCGTCTGCCAACCTGAGCGTCATGGGGTGACAGCCCTATGTAATGGGTCATTTGTGCCTTTGGATCTAGCTTGACCACTGACCACATGGTAGCTCAGGCCAGCAATTCCCACCCTCTCCCCTCTCATCCCCTTCCTGAACATGTGGACAGGTGGTGAGGCAGAAGGAGGAGGCTGTGAAAGTGAGACTGGCCAGGGAAGGTGGCTCCATGGAGACCTACCAAAAGCCTCATAAAACCTGTCCCTCCCATCAGTAAGTTCCCTACAAGGAGGGAGACAGGACTTGAATTCATCAGCCTGGGCCTTGAAGGCATCTGGAACCATCTGTGTTCCAGATCCATTCCCTCCTCCCTCTCCTCTGGTCCTGGCCTCCCCATCCCTCTCCAATGCCCCCTTGGGCACTGCATACGGGCTGTTGCTGCCTTTAGTCACCACTGTGTCTGCTGCCTACTCAGTCTATTTCCTCAAAAGGTACAAAGTCAAACCCTTACTGGGGCCAGGAAGGCCACATAAACAAGCAAAGCATAAACATTAATAAAAAATATCCGTAACAGGGTGATGGTGGCACCTGGCCAAGGTGTCAGGGACACAGGTTGGGGAGTGGTGAGCAGAGGACATGTGTGGGGGTAACAGGGGCAGCTATTGCCCAGCCTATGCCCAGTGTGGCCCCAGGACAATGGGAGCCCGATGAGCCCCTCTAAGTCACAGGTTTCCAGCTTGCCATCTCGCAACTGGATGAGCTCCATGAACACAGGGGACCTTAGACCTTCTGGGCAGTGTGTTGCTGTCGTTGTTCTTTTATATGGTGTCATTCTGCTGAGGGCTGCTGAGGGTTGGAGCTAACCTCCCAGTCTGGCACTCCTGGCACACCACCAGGTTGCCTTCAGCTCTGTGGTAGACACAGCCACAGGGCTATCCCCAATTTGTTCACCTTGGATTTTCTCTAGCACTGCTCAGCTACTCCCCCACTAGCTGCACCTGTGAGGCCGCAGAGGCTGGGAAAATGCTTGTATGCTGGTGTTCCTTTTGGAAATCCAAGACACACCTGGCTGGCCTTTGGGAGGATGAGCGAGAAACCCTATTTTCCCAGCTGATGACCAGCCAAAGTCCAGAAGGAGAGCGCCGACTGACCTATGGCTGAGGCCAGATGCACAAAGGAGCCCCAGGGAGGCGGGGAGAATGCCCCCTGCTGAGCCAGGTCAAATTGCCTGTGAGCAAAAGAAAACCACTAAGCTTGGGGCAGTTTGTTATATGGCAGTAGATAACTGATACAAACTCTTCCATGCAATCTATCTCTGTAAAGAAAAAGACTAGGCACAATATAAAAAGTAAACAATGCTGAAATGATAAAAGGGAAGTCCTCTCCTCAAGGTAATTTTATCAACAAAGATAATCGTCAATGTTCACATAAGTCTTTCAAATCCTTTGTGTGAAACATATTCTCATCCATTATATCACCTGTCTTCATCCATCATCATCATCATCATCTCTCTATTTAAATAGAATGGATTCTATTACACACCCTGAGTGTCACCTGCTTCCTGGCTTTGTTACTAACGCAGAGACCCCGCCTCCCCTTCAGGAACAGTGACTCTCCAAGGGCCCTGTGGCAACTTCAGCAAAGACAAGGCAATCTGGCTGGCAGATGAAAGCTGCTTCCTTGCATCTGAAGAGCTGCACAGCTGCTGTATCAGTCCAAGTCTGAGAAGGAGACAGATGGCATGCTTACAGAGTGTAACTGAAGAGGGTTAAGTGGAGGGATGACTTGCTGAGTCAAGGGCAGAGTCAGGGGACCAGTCTGGGTTGGTGTGGCTGGGAGCTGTGAGTTCTTGTTCTGGGGGAGCAGGGCAGGCGTGGGGTTCCCGGACCCACGACAGCTGGAGCCATCCGGGGTTTTCTCAACAGGAACAGTGTCTAACAGAAGTGGCCACTGACAGAATGACAGAAAAAGTGGGGTTCAGGGAGGGTCTGAGCATCCTCTCCAGCCATCTGGCCCTTTCAGAAGCCAAAGGCCTGAAACCTGTGGAACGCTTGTTAAATCGTCTGGGACAAAAAACAGGACACAGAGGGGTGGAGGCCACAGGGAGAGTAAAGTGAATAACCAGAACACAAACCTTTGAAATCTCTTTCCAAAGTGCTCATTTTTTCACTCCGAATTAGGACTAAGAACCCCTTCCCAGGACATATCCTGTGACCCTCTACCCTGCCTCACAGGAGGGGCTTAGGGTTGGGATGGGGCAGCATTTGTCCCCCGTCTCCACTGCCCCATGAGCTCCTTCCCTCTTCGGTGAGCTAAAAGCCCCAAAGGGACATCTACAAACTTGGTCTGGCCTTAGCCACCTTGGCTTTTATCTCTTGGATGCCTTCAGCTGCAAGTGAGGGAATAGTCTACAGAGAAATTTGTGAACAGAAACGATATTTATGATCTTTCTTGATAAGAAGCTGAGAGCAAGGGCTTCAGGGCTGGCTCAACAGCTCAACCCTGTCCACATGGGGTCATTTCTCTCCATTTCCCCTCCACCGCTGCTGGCTGCTATCATCTGTGCTCTGGCTCTAGGGGTTTTGTCTCATGTGGATATTTCACAGAAAGGGGTTATAGATATGTGACCTTTGTGTCTGGCTTCCTTCACTTAGCAAAATGCATTTGAGGTTCATTCATGTTCCAGCATGTATCAGTTATGGCTTAGTTGTGGGATAATAAACAATTTGTCTGGCCTTGGGGCCAGATCCAGGGGCTGAACTTCTGGAACAATTTGGAATTTCCCGAGAGAGAGGAGTGTCTTTGTTATTCTAACGAGGGGAACCATGCTCCTACCTAACTTGGCACAGGTGCTGGTCATCAGAAGGACCACCGGTGTGATTAGAGAGTTAGGGCTTTCAACCCTGGGACAGAGAGGGGTTGGAATTGAGTTGGGATTTATTTAACCACACCTGTGTGTTGAAACGCTGATAAAACCCAGCGCAGCTTCTGGTTGGTGAGCACAGGAATGTGCAAGGAGCATGACACACCCTTATTCTATGAGAAGAGTATGAGAAGAGGGCACAGGAGTTCTGTGCAATCTCTCAGACTTGCCTACCTCTTCATTGGGCTGGTGCTCCTATCTGTATCCTTTATAATAAATCATATTAAATAATCATAAATACAGATAAAAATAACCACAGGGATTTCCTGAATGAGTCATTCTAGTGAATTGTGGAAACTGAAGGGGTCAGAGGGAACCCCTGAATCCATAGCCAGTCAATAAGAAGTGTGGATGGCCTGGGGACTTGCAGCTGGTATCTGAAGTAGGGGCCGTCTGTGGACAGTGTCCTTAACCTGCAGAGTCTTCAGTGCTTACCTCCCCGTGCTTAGTGGTAGAATTTAGAGTTGAGTCTTTACCAGATTAATAGTCCATTGTCCATAGTCCATAGTCCACAACTGGTCTAGCTACCCATCCATCGATGGACTTTTGCGCTGTTTGCATGTTTTGGCTATTGCAAAGAGTGCTGCTATTAACAGGTCATTATTTGAATGGAAGATCCTTTTTTTTTTTTTAAGATTTATTTATTTATTTATTTGACAGACAGAGATCACACGTAGGCAGAGAGGGAGGCAGAGAAGGGGGGGCGGGAAGCAGGCTCCTCTCTAAGCAGAGAGCCTGATGCGGGGCTTGATCCCAGGTCCCTGGAATCATGACCTGAGCCGAAGGCAGAGGCTTTAACTCACTGAGCCACCTAGAAGCCCCTGAATGGAAGATTCTGGTCTGGTGTATAACCAGAAATGGAATTTCTGGGTTATGTGGTTATTCTATGTTTAATTTTTTGGGGAGCCATTAAAAATATTTATGCACAGAGACTGATTATTTTACATTCCCACCAACAATGTATAAGGGTTCTGATTTCTCCACATCCTTACCTTAGTCTTTTGGGGCTGTTACAACAAAATAGTGGGCGGCTTATTAACAACAAATATTTAATCCTCACTGCTCTCGAGGGTTGAAGTCCAAGTTCAGGGTGCCAGCATGATTGGATGAGGGTCCTCTTCCTGGTCCACAGATGGTTTCTTCTCCTCTCTGTGTTGTCCCAGGCTGGAAGAGTAGGGATCTCTGTGGGGTCTCTTTCATAAGGACACTAATCCCATTCATGAAGTCTCCACCCTCCTGGTCTAAGAACCTCTTAAAGACCACACCTCCTAATGCTATTACTTAGGCAGTTAGGATTTCAACATATGAATTTTGGGGGGACATAAACATTTAGAACATAACACTCAGTAATACTTGCCATTTTCTTTTTGTTTTGTTTTCTTTTGTCCTGTTTTTAAATTAAGCCATTCTATTGGGTGTGAAGTAGTGTCTCATTGTCGTTTGATTTATATTTCTCTAATGACAAATGATATTGACCATCTTGTCATGTGCTTATTGGCTATTTGTCTATTTGTATATGTTCCTTGGAAAAATGTCTATTCAAGCTCTTTGCCCATTTTTAATTAGTTTGTGATTTTATTGCTGAATTACAAATTTCTTCATATATTCTGGGTAGTAGGCTTTTAACAGATATGTGATTTGCAAATGATGCTGCAAAGTTTCTAATATTGATGAAGTCTAATTTATTTATTTTTTTCTTTTGTTGCTTGCATTTCTGGTGTCATATCTAAGAATCCATTGCCCTTTTGTTTTCCTCTAAGAGTTTTGTGGTTTTAGCTCCTTTATTTAAGTTGTTGACAAAATTGTTTTTTTATTATTCAGGGCCCCTTGCACTTGCATGTGAATTTGAGAGTTGGCTTTTACATTTGTGCAACAAGGCTGTAGGGATTTTGACAGGAATTGCACTGAATCTGTAGATGACTTTGGGTAGTATTGACATCTTAAGAATGTTTGGTCTTCTGATCCATGAACATGGGAGGTCATCTCATTTGTTTAGGTTCTGTTTAATTTCTTTCAGCAATGTTTTGTCATATTCAGTATACAAGTATTTCATGTTCTTGGCTAAATTGATTCCCAGGTATTTTATTTTTATATGTGCTATTTTAAATGGATTTATTTTCTTAATTTCTTTTTCAGGTTGTTCATTGCTTATGTACAGAAACACAACTAAATTTTATATATTGATCTTGTATGTCTTCCAACTTTGCTAAACTTGCTTATTAGCTCTGCTTACTAGCTTAAAATCTCTACTCTTTGTGAATTCTTTGGGATTGTTCATAGGTAGGATCATGTCATCTGTGAGTAGAGAAATAGAGATAGTTTTACTTCTTCCTTTCCAATCTGGATGCCTCTTTCTTCCTTTCTTCTCCCTCCCACCCCTTTCCTACCTCCCTTCCTACCTTTCCCCCTTCCTCCCTTCCATCTTTCCTGTTATGGTCTGTGATCAAAGGAACGAGACTGATGCAAAGCGAAAGTCAAGCAAAGCTTTATTTTGCGCCAAGCATCAAAAATCAAACTAATTGGTAGGGGCCGCCTCTTACAAAGAGGCAATGACGACAACCCCGATGAGGCCACTCCCCGGACGAGGCCACTCCCAATGACAAAGAGGCGACGACGACGAGGACAACAACCCTGATGATGCAGACTCTGCTCCCCATGACGCTGCTCCTGACGAGGCCGTTCCCAACGAGGCCGCTCCTCAGACGAGGCCGCTACCCAGATGAGGCTGCTCCCCAACGACTACACTAACGACTGGGACCCCGATGACGCCGCTCCCCAGATGAGGCCGCTTGCCGACCCCAATGACGCCGCTCGCGGGGGCGAGGCCACTTGCGGTGGCGCCACTCCCAACGACTATCACCCAATGAATATCCCAACGACTACCCCAACGGCTACCCCAATGGCTATCCCAATGACTATTACAATGGCTACTCCAACGGCTATCCCAACGACTATTATTACTCCTCCTACTACTCCCCCCCCACCCAGCCTCACAGACTAACCTTTATAGAGGTGGTTGAGCCCGGCCCACACACAGGTGGCCAATGAGATTGCAACACACCACAGTAAATATATGCACGCCCCCCTGATTGGATGTCTCCATCCGGCCTGGCCCGCCCCTATATCCAGGGTTTGCAAGTAGGATCCTCTGGCTAACCAGGCCCTCATACAGACCCTCATATTCCCCCCTTTTCCTTGGAAAATAGTCAAATCCTTGACTTTTCAGCCAGTTCTATGTTTTCCTGTTGTAAGGGGTTATATTGAGCATGTAGGACTAACATTTTTATTGCTCTAATTTTCTTTGGTACAAATGACATTAGGGTGTTTATAATGCAGGGTCCAAAAAGTAACAGTAGTGTACAGTCAGCTGATGAGTTAGCCATTCACTTCTTTGTATAACCTTTTCCATTTTTCCTAATTCCGTTCATCTAATTTCCCACCTATACTTTACATAAACAATAGGAGCAACAATAAACTCACAGTTTTTTTAGTCTTAGCTTTAGTCCACGGTCAGCGGGGTCCATCAACTGCGGCGTCCTCATCCTTGGCTCGTTTGACGTGACCTGCGTGAATCCAGGCCCTAATGCCTTCTACTTTTACTGCTATGGGGGTGGTCAGGATGACAGTAAACGGTCCCTTCCAGTGAGGCTCCGAGTTTCCCACTTGATAGTGATGTATCCAAACCAAGTTCCTGGGTTGGTAAGGATGTGGTTCCACTTTTGTCTCCGTCCCAGTGTGGGCAGTCTGGATCCCTGTGTGGGCTTTTTGAAAGACAGACTGTAATGTCTGCAGTGACTGGAGTACAGACTGATCAGTCATTTCTGCTAGAGCAACCTCTTGTAGCTGAGGACAGAGGGGTGGGGGTGTCTCACAGACATTATTTCAAATGGGGTCATCTTGTTTAAATAGGGTGTACATTGTGCCCTGAGGAGGGCGAAAGGAAGGAGATCCACCCATCCACTGCCAGTCTCCAGAATTAGCTTTGTCAAGGTCTCTTTAAGAGTCTGGTTCATTCTCTCTACTTGCCTGGGACTCTGTGGCTGGTAGGCACAATGTAGTTTCCAATTAGTGCCCATGGCCTTGGCCAATGCCTGTGAGACTGAACTCACAAATGCAGGGCCATTGTCTGACCCGATCACGAGAGGTATCCCAAACCTAGGAAATATTTCTTCTAGTAGCTTTTTGGCTACCACTCCTGCTGTCTCCTGTTTGGCGGAAAAAGCCTCTACCCAGCCTGAAAAGGTATCTACAAAAACTAACATACACTTGTGCCCATATTTTCCAGGTTTCATTTCTGTAAAATCTATTTCCCAATAAATTCCTGGTTCCTTACCTCTTTCTCTTTTCCCTCTTCCCATTTTAGTTCTTCCCACATTAACTGCCTGGCATTGAGCACATCTATCAACTACATCCTGAACCAAGTGCCTTAATTTAGAAACCTGGAACTGCTTGCCTATAAGCTCCTTGAGTGTTCATATCCCCAAATGACTACCCTGATGTATCTGGTCTACTAACTTCTTACCTAGTCTTCGAGGAAGAATTATTTTTCCTGCTTTAGTCTTAGTCCAGTCCCCTTCATAGTCCAACTTAACCCATTTTTGTAAATACTTTAAATCTTCTTCTGAATAGTTCGGTTTTTCTGGTAGGGCTGGAGCCGGGAGTGGAACCAGTTCTTGCACTGTTTCTCGGGCTGCTTGCTTTGTGGCTTGATCTGCTAATTGGTTTCCTTTTGAAATCAGATCAGTCCCCTTTTGGTGTCCCGGGCAATGCATAATGGCCACCTCTTTTGGGTCCCAAATAGCCTGGAGGAGAGCCAATATTTCTCCTCTGTTTTTAATTCCTTTTCCTTCTGCTATTAATAGGCCCTTTTCTTTATAAATAGCCCCATGTATATGGAGAGGAGCAAAGGCATACCTGCTGTCCGTATAGATGTTGGCGGTTTTACCCTTGGCCATCTGCAGTGCCTTAGTGAGTGCAATCAGTTCCGCTTTTTGTGCCAAAGGTCCGTGGGGTAGGGCTGCTGTCCAGAGTTCCTGCTCAGGAGAAACCACCGCAGCCCCCACATACCTCTTTCCATTGACCATGTAGCTACTCCCATCTGTGAACAGAGTCATCTAAGCATCTGGGAGGGGAATGTCTCTGAGATCTGGCATTATTCCTGCAACTTTGGGTTAGGACCTCCCCGCAGTCATGTGGGTGGTCAGCCAGCTCCTCTGGCAGCAGCGTGGCTGGATTTAGCACTGCCAGGGGCTGGAAGGTCACTCTTGGTTCATTGAGGAGAAGGGCCTGATACCCTGTCACTCGGGCATTTGTCATCTATCAGTCTGGAGTCCAGAGAAGGCCCTCGATAGTGTGTGTGGTGGTTATGATGAGATTTTGACCCCAAGTCAATTTACTTGCATCCTTGACCAGGAGGGCCATGACAGCAATTATGTGGAGGCACGGGGAGAATCCAGCTGCTACTGGATCTAGTTTCTTGCTAAGATAGGCTACTGGCCTTTGCCAAGGCCCCAGAGTCTGAATTAAAACTCCTTTGGCCACCCCTGCTTTTTCATCCACATACAAGTGGAAGGGCTTGGTAACATCAGGGATGGCCAATGCTGGGGCACTCAGTAAGGCTGTTTATAATTCCCGAAATGCTCCTTCAGCCTCAGCTGTCCACTCCATCATAGTGAGCCCCCCTTCGTAGAGAGGTTGGGCAATCTCTGCAAACTGCGGTATCCACAGCCTACAGTAGTAGCCCACTGTCCCAAGAAACTCCCTCACTTGTTGGGACATGGTGGGGTGGGGGTATTGGGTGATTACCTGTTTCCTAGACTCAGACAGTAAATGCACTCCCTCGTGGAGATCAAAGCCTAGATAAGTGGTGTGGCTCTGACAGAGCTGTGCTTTCTTTGCTGACACCTGATACCCTTTTTCCTGCAGAGTCTGTAAGAGAGGTCTTGTCCCCCTGCAAACATGACTCATAGTCCTCAGCGGCTACTAGCAAGTCATCAACATACTATAACAGAGTGACTCCTGGGTTGGAGGTTCTGTACTCACGCAAATCCTCGTGTAGGGCCTCGTCAAAAATGGTGGGTGAATTCTTGAATCCTTGGGGAAGTCTTGTCCAGCTGAGCTGGCCTTGGAACCCTTCCTGTGGGTCGGACCACTCAAAAGCAAAAAGGGGCTGAGATTTCTTTGCTAAAGATATGCAGAAAAATGCATCCTTGAGATTAAGACAGTATACACAGTTCTTTTGGGGCCCAGGACGGAGAGTAAGGAAGAGGGGTTAGGCACTGTCAGGTGGATATCTTCAACCCGTTTAACTTCCCACAAGTCCTGAACATGTCGGTACTCCCCAGTCTTGGCCTTTTTGATGGGCAGCAAAGGTGTGTTCCATGGAGATTTGCAAGGAACTAGGATCCCGTCTCCTCGGAGGCAGTTAATGTGTTTTCTGATCCCTTCCTTTGCTTCCTGGGGAAGGGGGTACTGCCAAACGTGAACAGCTGTAGCCCTCGCCTTTAATTGTATCACCATTGGAAGTTGTCCCCTGGCCAAGCCAGGGGGCTTCCCTTCTGCCCAGAAGCAAACCTGACCTGTAGGACTTGGAGAAGGCTCCCAGCTTTTGTCTCCTCCGGTTTTGAGACTGGCTCGTAAAGGAGGTATTCATCTACTGCTGCCATAAACACCTGTACAGTGGGTTGTCTCAAGGTTACAGTCATGTCTCCTTCCAAGAACTGAATGCCAGCTCATAACTTGTGGAGGAGATCTCTTCCCATCAAGTTATACGAGGCATTAGGGAGGACAAAAATCGATGTTTAACTATTCCCAAGACCAAATTTAAAGTCCTTTCTTTTGTCCATTTATGTCTCTCTGTGCCATTTGCTCCTTGTACCCAGACTTCCTCTCCAAGTAGTTTTCCCATAGTTTTAAGTAATGATGAAAATTGGGCTCCCGTGTCCACCAAAAAATCAATTGATTTCCCCTCAACTTTAATTTTTACTCTGGTGGCCAGCATTGCCATCTTCCTTTTGGGGCACTCCCTGGCCCATTGTCCTTTTTCCTTACAATAAGCACACTGATCTGAATCTAAGTCTTCCCGCCTGCCTTCTCTGTGCCTAGGCTTTTTCTTCATTTTACTATCCCCTACCTATCTCATGTAATGCCAAAACCTTAACCAGCTTTTTGTCTGTTTTTCATCCTCCTGTGCATCACTGTTGTCAAACACCTTTTCTGCTATTCCCACTAAATCAGATTCTTCCCTTCAAATCCTTCAATTTTCTGAAGTTTCCTTCCTATATTTGGGGCTGACTGACTGGCAAAAGCAAGATTCACTGCCCCTGATTTTTGGGTGCCTCAGGGTTGATTGGGCTATACATTTTATAGGCTTCAATAAGCCTTTCTAGGAAAGCTCCTGGAGACTCATTCTTACCTTGAGCCACCATACTAATTCTGGTTTAGTCCGAGTGCAGCTTTTACTTCTGGAAATTCTTACCTATTTCAGTTCCAGGATTTCAACATATCAAAGACCTGTATTTGTTTTGGAAGTTTCCCGTATTAATTTCCTTTAAGGCAGAATTCATCTTACAAGAGAATTAAAGAAATTACAAATGACAAAAACTCAGAATAGATATGGTTAAATATCAAATGATGACCCTTATCAAAACATTAAAACTTTAGGAAATGTATAGAACCTCTGGAGTAGTTACAGCATTTACCCAAATGTAACCCAAGGTTTATCATTGATTTAGCAGTACTTTCTGAGTAACTTAACATATCAAGGAAAAGCCTTATGAGTCAAAGAGATCTCATTTACAATTCTGGGCAGGCAAAGAGTAAACCATTTACATTTTCTTAGAACATCTCAATCTCTAGTGAAGACTAAATATTAACCAAATGTGAACTGTTGCAATAGCAGTTAAGCACAAAACATGTTTACCAACAGATTTCAAAAGCACAAACCCAGTTCCAGCAACCAGCGCCCTAGCACTTCATCCCATTTGTCATCCAAGCAAAACTTCAAAGCTTCAGGTTACCAAAGACTCTGAAAGCTACTTTAACAATTAACCATTAAAACCCTGAGACAGACAACTAACCATCAGCCCAGCCATCCCTCCACCAACAGACCTCATGTTCCACCTGGGCCCATTCCACTTCAGATGCCATGCTTTCCCCGCCAGCAAGGGGGAAGGGCTAGGCAGTCCATGTCGGGCCAGAGAAGGCAAGGAATTCCCCAAAACAAAGGGAGTTTTGGCAGCTGCTTGGGAATATTCCTTAAAGTCTCTGTCTCGAGTTCAGTTCATCCCGCAGCACCAGTTCTGCTTATCAAAAGTGGCCCACTAGGCACTCTTATTCCACGCCCAGCTCCAATGAGCATCAGCATTGGGCACCTTAACCCAGCATTAGACTAACCCCAGTTGGCTCCAGTTATAGCCCTTAACACACGAAATGAGTGAGGGAGAAGCCCCACATCTATTATTAGGAACAGAGAGACGAAAGTCAGAGTCCCCTTACTCTCTGCTTGTCCCATTCCTTCAAGCACAACAAACAACACAACAGACAAAAAGACAACACAAACACAACTGCAGACCCAGCTGTCCTGCTGCTGGTGGGGATTTTCTCGGGCCCCGGTGACCACCTAGGGAGACTCGAACACCCTGGCCACCGCCCAGCAGGACTCAGACCCCCCGGCGACCACCTAGGGGGACTTGAACCCCCTGACCACCTAGGGGGACTCGAACCCCCCGACTGCCCAGGGGGACTCGAATCCCTGACCATCTAGGGGGACTCGAAGCCCCCGAAAGCCCAGGGGGACTCGAACCCCCTGTCGATCTACCAGCAGAGGGATGGGGTGTCTGCACATCCACTCCAGCCCTGGGGAGCATGGCTGCGTCCAGCTTCTCCCTGGTGGGCTATACTCTGGAGCTCCACAACCAGACAGACAGACAAGATCCCAATACCTCCGGAGGCTTTTCCCAGAAATTCCGATGCTGACTCAGTTCTCATCGTTTGATCCCAGATGAGCCCCCAGTGTTAGGGTCCGTGATCAAAGGAATGAGACTGATGCAAAGTGAAAGTCAAGCAAAGCTTTATTTCGCACCAAGCATCGAAAATCAAACCGACTGGTAGGGGCTGCCTCTTACGAAGAGGCGACAACGATGACCCCAACAAGGCCGCTCCCCGGACAAGGCCACTCCCCGGACGAGGCCGCTCCCGACGACGAAGAGGCGACGACAATGAGGATGACAACCCCAACGACACAGACTCTGCTCCCCATGACGCTGCTTCTGAGGAGGCTGCTCCCCAGAGGAGGCCGCTTCCCGGACAAGGCCGCTCCCCAACGACTACGCTAATGACTAGGACCCCCACGACCCCACTCCCTGGACGAGGCCACTCGCTGACTCCAACGACGCCGCTCCCAACGACTATCACCCAACAACTATCCCAATGACTACCCCAATGGCTATCCCAACGACTACTACTACTCCTCCTACTACTCCCCCCCCACCGCACCCAGCCTCACAGACTAACCTTTATAGAGGTGGTTGAGCCTGGCCCACACACAGGTGGCCAATGAGATTGCAACACACCACAGTAAATATATGTGCGCCCCACTGATTGGATGTCTCCATCCAGCCTGGCCCGCCCCTATATCCGGGGTTTGCAAGTAAGTTCCTCTGGCTAACCAGGCCCTCATACAGGCCCTCATATTTCCTTCCTTCCTTCCTTCCTACCTGTCTCTCTTCCCCATTCCCTTCCCTTCTCTTCCCTTTCCTTTCCTTCTTTTTTTTCTTTTCTTTTCTCTTAATTACTCTGGCTGGAAATTCCAGTACAATATTGAATAGCAGTGGTGAGATCAGGCATCTTTGTGTTGTCAAAGGGAAAGTTCTAGCCTTTCACCATTGGGTGTGATGTTGGCTGTGGGTTTTTCGTTTTTGGTTTTGTTTTTTATAACTGCTCTTTATTGTGTTGAGGAAGCTCCCTTATAGTTCTAGTTTTCTGAGTGGGTTTTATCATTAAAGTGTTGGATTTTGTTAAATGTTTTTCCTGCATCTATTGAGATGGTCATGTAGTTATTTTCCTTCATTGTATTAGCATGGTGTACTACATTGATTGATTTTTAAGTTTTGGTTCATCTTTGCATTCCAGGCATAATTTAACTCTTAAATATAGTGAAATATGTCCATCTTTTAATTTCTGAATTCTAAGTTTGACATCACACTTAGAAAAATCTTCCCCTATCCTATGTAACTCAGAATATGCCTTGGCCTTACTGACATGTTCTTCTTAATAGCTGCAGAGTATATCGTTGCATGGGTGGCCTGCCCTTTTATGACCTAATATCCATTTGTTGGGTTTTGGTAGTGGGCAGTGTTGGTGCCCTGCCCAGATCTCCTTTACCAAGATATACAAAGAGAACATCATGCTTTCTAGTGGAGAGCTCTGCCAATGATCCTCTTAATTGAGTCGCTACACAGCATCATTCATAGTGCAGCAACTTTATACTGGAGGCCTCCACTAGGATGCAATATGAAGAACGTGTAACTATGAAGTGTTTTTGCCCCAAAGCCTTTAACCTGAACTTGATAAACCCTGAGACTTAATTTCCAGTTTATAAGAGATTCAGCAGGGTAAGTCAAATGATCTTATTAAAGAAAGATCAGGCAAATGAAAATGTGAGACATTTTACAAGAAATTGACCTGGGCTTTTCAAAAAGTGCCATTAGGAAAAAAAGAAAAAAAAAAAAAGAAGGTCAGGAGTGCTGTTCTAGACTAACAGATACTGAAAAGTCATAGCAACCAAATACAATACATTAATATAGATTGGATTCTCCTTTCAGAAAAAGGTATAAAATATATTCCTAGGATAGTAGGAGAAATTTGAATAAAGATAGGATATTAAGGAACTGGGTGGCTCAGTCAGTTAAGCATATGGCTTCAGCTCAGGTCATGATCTCAGGGTCCTGGGATTGAGTCCCACATTGGGCTCTTTGCTCAGTGGAAGCCTGCTCCTCCTTCCATCTGCTGCTCCCCCTGCTTTCTTCCCCTCCCTGTCTGACAAATAAATAAATGAAATTTTTAAAAGATGGGATATTAAATGTCATGGAATTATTGTTAATTTTGTTAGATGCCATAATGGCATCTCCTAATGGCAGGAGATTATTTTTATTCTCAGGAGATGCAGACTGAAGTATTTAGGAGTGAAACATCGTGATGTCTGCAATTTACAATGAAATGGAAGAGCATAGACAGATCAATAGAGAACAAATATGGCAACTTTTTAATAAGTGTTATCTAGGTGGGGGCTATACGAATAAAGAAATTTTTAATGTAGTATTCTTTCAACTTTTCTGTATGTTTGAGACTTCATAATAAAAAGTTGGAAAAATAAATTTTAAATGGAAATATTCTATTCATATGCTGTGTAACTTGATTAGAAAAAGCTTATCAATATATCATGTAGATCTTTCCTTATCCTCTTTATTCCATTGTATAAATGTCAACAGAGGGTTTGAATTTCAAAATTCATAATGGAGGTTTCTAATTGCTTCTGTGCAACAAACTGTCTTGCCCCAAGGTGAGAGAAAATGGGAGTTCCTCAAGTTGTTTCAAAGACTGACTGCTCTTTCACCTAGTGGCATTTCAAAGAACAAAAGAGAGGAAAGAAGGAGAGGAAGAGAAAAGACCTCAATAAGGTGACAAGTCTGGAGTCCTTGGACTTTTCTACAGCTAATGAATAAGGGATGAATTCTGAGTTGAAATGGTCTTTGAAGGGTTTACCTACCTTGAGAGGGTTTGTGTGAGGCTGTGAGTGTTGTCTCAGTTGTCAGACATAATCAATGCTGACATCTTTCCTCCTGCATCACTCTACCTTCTAGTCCCCTGTCTGGAAAGTTGGTTTCATTTCCATTTGAAAAGGTATATATACATGCATTTATAATTTTCCATACGTGTATGATGGCAAGCATATTATACATAATATATTCACCTCTATTTTTTAAAAACATTTTTTTAAATTTCCTCTGCCCCTTCCTCTCCCATCCCCACTTCACCCATATAGCAACCCTCCAAGAATCCATGATAACAAGTTTCCATGTATACTTTCATATTTTTGACTATGCTCAAATAAGAATCAACTGACCTAGATATAGACATATTTGTATATGTACTTGTGTGTTCACATAATATGCATATATGCAATCTCATTCTGGGGCCCATTTTTTCAAAAATGGAATCATATTTATTTATTTATTGGCATCTTACATCTCACTTAACTTGGGGAAATCCTTCTAAGGGAACTGGTCTACCTGTAATTTAGTCTCTTTTAATGAACCCATAATAGACCATATGTTTTCAACTATTCTTCCAGGCATAGCTACTCAGGTTTTTAACAGGTTTGTTGGTTTTTGCCTCTATGAATAATGTTGCAGTCTATATCTATATTCGCATCTACACAATCTATACATCTATACAATCTCTAGTTCTAATAGTTGTGGATGTAGCTCAGTTCTAAATATTCTGACATGGTAGGTGTCCACCAGCAATGTCCAGGAGTGTTCTTTTCCCTGCATTCTCACCAGCAACAGGTACTCTGGATCTTTAAAATTTGGACTGTTTTATGGAAGTAAAGTGAAATCTCATTGTCATTTTCCTTTGCGTTTCCTGTCCACTTAGCCATCTTTTTATATTGGTGATCAACTGAATTTGCTCATCTACAAATCATCTCTTCTGCCCTTTATCCACTTTTATTTCTTTCCCTTTTTTTTTAAAAGATTTTATTTATTTATTTGACAGAGAGAGAGCTCACAAGTAGGCAGAACAGCAGGCTGTTGGGGCAGGGGCGGGGGGGGGGGGGAAGCAGGCTCCCTGCTGAGCAGAGAGCCTGATGTGGGGCTCGATCCCAGGACCCTGAGATCATGACCTGAGCTGAAGTCAGAGGTTTAACCCACTGAGCCAACCAGGTGCCCCTATCCACTTTTCTATTGGATTGTTCATCCTCATCAGCATGTCATGTAGATCTTTTGTCATTTTCTTTATTCCATTGTATAAATGTCAACAAAGGGTTTTTCACTTTGTAAAAACACATAGTAACTTGCAGATACAGCTTCGTTCTCTGTAACAAATAGTTTTCTAAATCTGGCATCTGTCTCTTGACTTTTTTTATGCATCTTTCACCTGAGAGAAAATGATTTTCCACATACTGCTGTTTTTATCCCTCCACATTTTAAATATCTTTCTTCTTTAAAAAACAACCTCTTGGATTCCAGCATTGGTTAAAAGGTTTCTCCTGTCTTCTAGAGTGTTCATACAATCTTACCAATTTTCTTGTAAGATTTTCATTGTTTTGCTTTTTATATTTAAGTCATTAGCATATTTGGAATTTATTTTTGTATATGACATGATATGATTGTTTTATAATTGTCCCAGCACTATTAAATAATTTCATATTTCCTACCAAATTGAACCATAATCTGTCATGTGTGAATTTTCCATATTAATTTTAGAATAATTGACATTTTAATGTTATCAAGTTTGCCCATTCAAGAATTTCTTGCTTTAAGTCATTCAGCATGATTTATCAGTTTTCTTTATGGTTCTGTGCTTTTCCTATTGAATATATTCCTAAATTTAAAAATATTTTCTGAAGAAAAATATTTTTTTCACTTTTATGAATTTTTAAAAATTTAATCTCAATTAACTAACATATAATGTATTAGTTTCCAAGGTAGAGTTCAGTGATTCATCAGTTATGTATAACACCGGCAGCTCATTACATCATGTGCCCTCCTTGATGCCCATTAACCAGTTACCCCATACCCCACTTCCTTCCCTCCAGCAACCCTCAGTTTGTTTCTTATGATTAAGAGTCCTTTATGCTTTGTTTCTCTCTCTGATTTTGTTTGATTTTATTTTTCCCTCTCTTCCCCTATATTCATCTGTTTTCTTTCTCAAACTGTACATATGAGTGAAATCATATGATAATTTCTTTCTATTTATTTGACAGACAGAGATCACAAATAGACAGAGAGGCAGGCAGAGAGAGAAGCAGGCTCCCTGCTGAGCAGAGAGCCCGATGTGGGACTCGATCCCAGGACCCTGAGATCATGACCTGAGCTGAAGGCAGCGGCTTAACCCACTGAGCCATCCAGGCGCCCTGATAATTTCTTTCTAGAACTGACATTTCATTTAGCATAATACCCTCTAGTTCCATTAACATCCTTACAAATGGCAAGATTTCATTTTTTATGCCTGAGTAATATTCCATTGTATGTATCTACTAATCTTCCAAGAAAAAGTAATTTTCATAGACTTATATTCAAGCATCTTCAATTTTCTTATTCACTCTAGATTTTTTTATACAGCTTTATTGAGGCATAATTTAAAAACCAAAAATTCACTTAAGTATATTGTTCAGTGATTTTAATTCAATTTATAAAACTGTGCAAATATCACCTCAATCCAATTTGTGTTTGCTTCCAATTCCACCTCCAGCCTGTAGCAACCACTAATCTGCTTTCTGTCTCTATACTTTTGCTTCCTTAACAGTCTTGAGCTTTCTATACATAATTATAACATCCTAAACAGAGATCATTTTATCTCTTTTCCCAAGTGTTTAAATTATCCTATGTTCTTATTATTGCATTCGTTACAACCTCCAAGACATTAAATAACATGCGAGTGAGTGTCCCTCTCTAGTTAATGATTTTAATTAAAATGATATTTGTGTTTTGTAGTGTAGGATAGTATTTTCTGTTACTTTTGGTGAATAGTCCTTATTAAATAATTTTCCTTGGTTTTGTGGAGTTTTTATTAAGAACAACTGGTAAACTTGGTTAGCTGTCTTTTCAGTATGTATTAATAAAACCACAGGCTTTTTCTTCTTTAGGTTTCCTGATGTTAAGATACTTTTTTATTCTTAGTCTAAACGCTGCTTGATTGTGTATCATAATTTTGGAACATTACTAATTGGTTTGGCTAATACATTATTTAGATTTTTTTTTAATTTTTTAAATTTATTTTCAGCGTAACAGTATTCATTGTTTTTGCACCACACCCAATGCTCCATGCAATCCGTGCCCTCTCCAAAACCCACCACCTGGTTCCCCCAACCTCCCACCCCCCGCTGCTTCAAACCACTCAGATTGTTTTTCAGAGTCCATAGTCTCTCATGGTTCACCTCCCCTTCCAATTTCCCCCAACTCCCTTCTCCTATCTAACTCCCCTTGTCCTCCATGCTATTTGTTATACTCCACAAATCAGTGAAACCATATGATAATTGACTCTCTCTGCTTGACTTATTTCACTCAGCATAATGTCTTCCATTGCCATCCATGTTGCTACAAAAGTTGGGTATTCATCCTTTCTGATGGAGGCATAATACTCCATAGTGTATATGGACCACATCTTCCTTATCCATTCGTCCGTTGAAGGGCATCTTGGTTCTTTCCACAGTTTGGCGACCGTGGCCATTGCTGCTATAAACATTGGGATACAGATGGCCCTTCTTTTCACTACATCTGTATCTTTGGGGTCAATACCCAGTAGTGCAATTGCAGGGTCATAGGGAAGCTCTATTTTTAATTTCTTGAGGAATCTCCACACTGTCCTCCAAAGTGGCTGCACCAACTTGCATTCCCACTAACAGTGTAAGAGGGTTCCCCTTTCTCCATATCCCCTCCAACACGTGTTGTTTCCTGTCTTGCTAATTTTGGCCATTCTAAGTGGTGTAAGGTGGTATCTCAGTGTGGTTTTAATTTGAATCTCCCTGATAGCTAATGATGATGAACATTTTTTCATGTGTCTGATAGCCATTTGTATGTCTTCATTGGAGAATTGTCTGTTCATATCTTCTGCCCATTTTTTGATATGATTGTCTGTTTTGTGTGTGTTGAGTTTGAGGAGCTCTTTATAGATCCTGGATATCAACCTTTTGTCTGTACTGTCATTTGCAAATATCTTCTCCCATTCTGTGGGTTGCCTCTTTGTTTTGTTGACTGTTTCTTTTGCTGTGCAGAAGCTTTTGATTTTGATGAAGTCCCAAAAGTTCATTTTCACTTTTGTTTCCTTTGCCTTTGGAGACATATCTTGAAAGAAGTTGCTGTGGCTGATATCGAAGAGGTTACTGCCTATGTTCTCCTCTAGGATTCTGATGGATTCCTGTCTCATGTTGAGGTCTTTTATCCATTTTGAGTTTAGTTTTGTGTACGGTGTAAGAGAATGGTCGAGTTTCATTCTTCTACATATAGCTGTCCAGTTTTCCCAGCACCATTTATTGAAGAGACTGTCTTTTTTCCACTGTATATTTTTTCCTGTTTTGTCGAAGATGATTTGACCATAGAGTTGAGGCTCCATATCTGGGCTCTCTACTCTGTTCCACTGGTCTGTGTGTCTGTTTTTATGCCAGTACCATGCTGTCTTGGTGATCACGGCTTTGTAGTAAAGCTTGAAATCAGGTAACGTGATGCCCCCAGTTTTATTTTTGTTTTTCAACATTTCCTTAGCGATTCGGGGTCTCTTCTGGTTCCATACAAATTTTTGGATTATTTGCTCCAGCTCTTTGAAGAATACCGGTGGAATTTTGATCGGAATGGCATTAAAAGTATAGATTGCTCTAGGCAGTATAGATATGTTAACAATGTTTATTCTTCTGATCCAAGAGCATGGAATGGTCTTCCATCTTTTTGTGTCTTCTTCAATTTATGTCATGAGTGTTCTGAGAATTTTTACATTTATATTCAGAAGTGAAATTAATGTACAGATTACTTATATTATTTTTATTTCACTTGAGTGTTTTATTCTGCTGATTATTTATAAGGGTTCTGCCTTTTAATATAGTCTGAGATAGTTTAAATAACATTAGAATTATCTGAATTATCAGTTCATTCAGCTGTCATCCCATCTGGTTCTGGTGTCTTATTCAAGAAGAAATTTCCTATCACATTCTTAATCTCTTTTTTCTATGGTGATTTTCTGTTCAAGACCCCAAAATCCTGGGTTTAGTTTTATCATTTATACTTTTCTAGGAAATCAATAATTTCATCTTGATTTTGAAATTTGTGCCACAAAGGTATATGTAGTGTTCACCTATAATTCTTTTAATCTCATTTGTCTTTTCTTCTCATTTCCATTTTATTCTATATTTTAATAAATTTCATCTTTTGTTTATGTATTTACTCTTCTTGATCTTTTGTTGTCCAAAGTTTAAAACAGCGTATGTGCTAACATCATTTTTGTGCTCTGTTCCCTAAGTCTCAGAGTTCTATTGTAAAGTGCTCCTTTTCTGATGACTTTTACTTAGTCTGCACTCTTTATCTGGACCACTCTGGGATCCAAGATCATCTAGGAGTGTTCAATTAATATATATATATATATATATATATATATATATATATATATATATGTTCTATTAGTGGTTTTATTCATATTTTATTAGTGGTTTTAAATTTTATTGGATCTCCTTTTTTGTACAATACAGATTCCATGATTAAATCCTAATAAATGTTTCATGGATATATAAAAAATACATTATCTAGTCTAGAGATGTAAAATTATTTATGTAAATACACATACACATAAAATCAAGTTTGAGTCCTCTATTTCCTTCTTCTTTTTTGAAGTGCATCATATAACATAAAATTCACCATTTTTTTGCTTTTGAATTTTCTTTTATTTCTTTAATTTAATTTTATTTTTTCAGTGTTCCAAGGTCCATTGTTTATGCACCACACCCAGTGCTCCATGCAATACGTGCCCTCCTTAGTACCCACCACTAGGTTTACCCATCCCCCCACCCATCTCCCTTCCAAAACCCTCAGTTTCTTTTGTGGAGTCCACAGTCTCTCATGGTTCCTCTCCCCCTCTGATTTACCCTAATTCACTTTTCCTTTCCTTCTCCTAATGTCCTTCATGTTGTTCCTTATGCTCTACAAGTAATTGAAACCATATGATCATTGACTCTCTCTGCTTGACTTATTTCACTCAGCATAATCTCTTCCAGTCCCGTCCATGTTACAACAAAAGTTGGGTATCCATCCTTTCTGATGGAGGTGTAATATTCTATTGTATATATGGACCATATCTTCTTTATCCATTCATTTATTGAAGGACATCTTGGCTCTTTCCAAAGCTTGGCTACTGTGGTCATTGCTGCTATGAGCACTGGGGTACAGATGGCCCTTCTTTTCATTACATCTGTATCTTTGGGGTAAATACCCAGTAGTGCAATTGCAGGGTCATTAAGGTAGCTCTATTTTTAATTCCTTAAGGAATCTCCACACTGTTTTCCAAAGTGGCTGCACCAACTTGCATTCCCACCAACAGTGTAAGAGGGTTCCCCTTTCTCCACATCCTCTCCAATACACATTGTTTACTGTCTTGTTAATTTTGGCCATTCTAACTAGTGTAAGGTGGTATCTCAATGTGGTTTTGATTTGAATATCCCTGATGGCTAATTATGAACATTTTTTCATGTGTCTGTTAGCCATTTGTATGTCTTCTTTGGAGAAATGGCTGTTCATGTCTTCTGGCCATTTTTTGATGAAATTCACCATTTCAAAGTCTATAATTTCATGACACCTACTGTGTTTAGTGCAAGCTCCAAAACATTTTTGTCACCCCAACATAAAACCCTGTACCCATGAGGTAGCTGGTCCCACTCCTCCCTCATCCTGGCCCCCAGCTCTCACCTATTTATTATCTATCTTTATGGCTTGACCTATTATGGATATTTCATATATACAGAATCATGTAATATATGACCCTTTATGTCTGGCTTCTTGCATTCAGCATAATGTGTTCAAGATTCATCCATGTAGTGTGTGTCTGTACTTCATTCCTTTTCGTGGTTGAATAATACTACATTGTACAGATGTAACAAAATTTGTTCATCCATCCATCCACTGATGGGCATTTGAGCTATTTCTACACTGACTATTTTGAATGGTGCTGCCATGAACATCTATGTACAAGTATAATTAAAGCAGACTTCTCATAAAAAGCGGACTTCTCATAATTAAAGCATACTTATCATATGAGCAAGAGAGAGGAATGAAACATTTAAAGAATTGAAAGAAAAAACCACCAACCTAGAATTTTGTATCAAGCAAAATTTCCTCCCTCCCTCCCTCCTTTATTTCCTTCCTTCCTTCCTTCTTTCCTTCTCTTCTTTTTCTTTCTGTTTATTTCTCTCTCTCTCTCTATCTCTCTCTCTTTCTTTTTTAGAGAATGAGAGAGCACTAGTGGGCTGGGGGGGAATGGGCAGAGGGAGAGGAAGAAAGAGAGTCTTAAGCAGGTTTCATGCTCAGTATGGAGCCTGTTGTGGTTTCATGACCCAGAGATCATTACCTGAGCAAAAATCAAGAGTCAGAAGCTTAATTGACTGAGGTACTCAGGCTCCCCAAGTGAAAATATTTTTCAAACATAGAGAGAAATACAGAAAAGGAGAAAATTTATTGCCAGCAGACCTGACCTACAAGAAATGTTAAAAGAAATTCTTCAGGGAGAGGGAAAATGATACAGGTCAGAAACTCTGATCTGCATAAAAAAGCAAAAGCATTGGAAAGCTTTGAATGAAGGTAAAGGAAAGCTTGTTATTTTTCATGTTCTTCATTGATCTAAAAAGTTAATGCTTGTTCAAAGTAATACTAGTAACCATCCATCTCTTGGGTGATGAGAGCGTATGGGTAAGGAAAGAAATGACAGTCATTTTAGAAGAAAGCTCTAAAAGCATTTAGGAATGCTCTGTTATAAGGTATCCATACTGTCCACGAAGCAATACACTGTTATTTGAAAGTAGACCTAAATTTGTACCTAATTAGTATATTGCACATTTTAGAGCAACCACTAATATTTTTTAAAAGAAGTATAATTGATATGCTGAGAGAGGAGAAAAAATAGAATCATATAAGAAAATAAATTAAAACCACAAAAAAACAGAGAAAGAGTGAAAAATGAGAAACAGAACAAATGCAATGAATAGAAAGCAGTTCCAGACATGGTGGTATTAATCCAACTATATCAATAATAACTTTAAATTCAAGTAGTTTAAATACAAGTGGATTTAAGAAACAAGCTAGAACTATATGCTGGCTACAGGAAATCCACTTAAATGTAAAGACATATGTAGGTTAAGAATAAAAGTGGAAAGTGAAAATGGCATTTAAAGAATACAAAAATCTGTTCCTCCATAAAAGCAATGAATTACCTGACAAAAACTGTCAGAATCAATAATTTAGGAATGTTGGAAACTAATTAAAAGCTTACAGCAGCCAGGGCAATGCTTACTTGAGAAAATACAGTTGAATCTCAATAAAAGACCTTTGAGGTTTTTGTCTTGTGCTGGTCCCATTCTGTGCTAGGTGGTGGCCCTGAGACAGCAGACTGCATTCATAGGACAAGTACCTAGTACTGGAGGGGAATAGACCTTATTCTGAAAGAACCATCATTTGTTTTGCCCCATCTGATGACTTCCTGAAGGGGTAGATCAAAGGGCTTATCTTTATTTTCTTAACTGGGAGCTCTACCATAGCTTTCATTATTCTGTCAAAAGCATTTAAAGGCAAATGTCAAATTCACTGCTGTCTGGGCAAAGACAACAACTGGGGCAAACAATAGCTAACCAATAAGCTAAGAAGGAAAGCCTGGGGAATGATACATGTTGGGGAACAAATGCTTTGAAAAGTTGCCACATATTTCTGGGAGACTAGAAGGCCCAGGGCTTGGTGCACAGTTAAACGAGACATGAAAAGACCCTAAGCTCTGACCTCTGGCTGACCTTCAAACTGTGCAAGCTGGAAGAGAAGGCTAAGACAGAGTTGTTAAACTGTGTGCTGAATATTGAAGGCATGGCCCAGCACACAAACAGAGCCCATCTGCAAAGACAGATTTTTGACTCAGGCATTTAAGGAGATCTTTACTGAAGCACTAGCTGACCACCAAGCATCACCTCCATGGCCATACTAGACAAAGAATACAGACTTCATAAAATTAGTTCAGAAAAGTCAATAAGCATACAAACAACAACTATAAGAAGCAGCAACACTGTGGATAGGGCAGAATCTGATTTCCAGAACTGCTGCATTATAATATTCAAAATGTCCAATTTTCCACAAATTCTTTAAGGTCAGCATCATTCTAATACCAAAACCAGATAAAGACATTATAAGAACAGAAAACTGCACACCAATATCTATCATGGGTGAACATGAACAAATCCTCATAAAATATTAGCAAATCAAATCCAACAAAGCATAAAAAGAATTGTATACTGTGAGCAAGTGGAATTTATTCCATGTATGCAGGACTTATTCAATATTAGAACATCAATTAAGGTAATCAATCACATCAACATGCTAAAGAAGAAAAATTATAAAATTGTATCAATAGCTGGAGGAAAACATTTAATAAAATTCAATACTTCTTTGTGATAAAAAAATAAACACCTCTCAACAAACTAGGAATACAGGGACTTTCTCAATTTGATAAAGAACATCTATAAAACCCCTACCACTAACATCATACTTAATGGTGATTAGCTAGGTGATTTCTATGTAGTATTAAGAACAAGGCAAAGATGTCTCTTCTCATACCTCATATTCAACATCATACTGGAAATGCTAGCTAATGTAGAAAGTTCCAATTAACCAAATGAAACTCCTAGAATTAATAAGCAAAGGTTCAGAATACAAAGTTCGTATAAAAAGTTGATTGCTTTCCAATATACTGACAGTGAGCATTGGATTTAGAAACACACTATTTTTATCAACACCAAAAGCAATGAAATGTTTAGGTATAAATAAAAAAAAATCAGACTAGGGATCTAGGATCTAGAATAAGACTCCAGAGTTTTGTAGGGGATAACTATGAAACTCCAATGAAAAAAAAAATCTAGGATCTAAATAAGCAGAAAGATATTCCATACCTATCACTAGGAAGACTCAATGTTGTTAAAAATGTCAGTCTTTATCAACTTGATCTTATAGATTCAATCTTATCCCAATAAAAATCCCAATAACTTGTTTTGTGGGTATCAGTAAGTAGCCTCTAAGGTTTATATTGGAAGGCAAAGGCCCAGAATATCCAATACAATATTGAAGGAGAGCAAAGTCAGAGAACTGATATCATTCAACTTCTAGGCTTCATATAAAGTTACAGTAATCAAGAATGATATTGACTAAAATATAGACAAAAAGATCAATGGAACAGAATAAACAACTGAGAAATAGACCCACATAAACAAAGTCAACTGAGCTTTGACAGAATGATCAATATCAATAGTGACAAATCATGTTGATAATATGTAGCCTTGATATGAAGCGATTAAAATGGTACTCTACCTCTATGGTCTTCCTATAACCCCCAGCTAATCATGAGAAAAACATCTATCAGATGAATTCCAATAACAGGAAACCTTACAAAATTCTTAATCCTTAAAATTGTTAAGATGATTAAAAATAAGGAAAATATGAGAAACTATCACAAACAAGTCTAAGGAAACATGACAAGTAAATACAAAGTGGTCTCTTGGGGGCAGAAAAACATTTTATGTAAAAACTAAGGAAACCAGAATAAATTATGGACGTTAGTTAATAATCATGTCTCAATAATAGTTCATAATTGTAAAAAACCTACCATACTTATCATAAGATGATAAGTTTGGGGGCAACTGTGTAAGAAAGTTTATGGGAACACTGTAAAATCCTCTCAATCTTTCTATAAATCTAAATCATCTAAGAAAGAAACTTTATTTTTATTGTTCTTGAAAAAGAAACTTTATATTTAAAATGAAGCAAGTAAGTCTTGGATCAACAGATGAGCTTTTTGAGGACTTTTATATCACTAATCTTGGGAATTGCTAGGGCATTGTGATAATAAAAATCTGACTCCCTCCCTCTCTTTTTAAACTTGAGTATAGTTGACACAACATTACATTAGTTTAAGGTGTACAACACAGTGATTGCGCAGGTTTATACATCATGTTATGCTCCGTAAGTGTAGCTACCATCTTTCTTTTAATTGGTTTTCCAAATTCTCTCCAGGCAAGGCAGCTGCTGTTTCCTGTGCTGAGGGTGGCCGCCTCCTACCACTCTACTCCTGAGTATGCACTGCCCCAAACCTCTTATATTTGTTTATGTTGATCTCTCATTACTCCATATTTTTGCTATCTACTTTGCTTATATCTTGGAACTGTTTCTCTATTTTTAAATCTTTTTTAACTGGTGTATAAGAACTTTTACACCTAAATGCTATTAAATCTTTGTATTAGTTTCTTGGATAACACAGTCCCACAAATTGAGGGGCTTAGAACAATAGAGTCTCAAAGTTCTGGAGGCTAGAAGTCCAAGATCAAGGTGCCAGCAGGGTTGTTCTCCCTTTGAAACACATAGGAGAATCCTCCCTTGCCTCTTCCTAGCTTCTCATGGTTTTCCAGGAATCTTTGGCATTCCTTGGCTTGAAGGGCATCCTTCCAATCCTGCATCTTCACATGGCCTTCTTCCCTGTATGTGTGTCCAGCTCTGTGTTCAAATTTTCTTTGTATAAGGACACCAGCTAGATTGGATTGGGGCTCATCCTAACGACCTCATGTTAAGTTGGTTACCTCTTTAAGACCCTATTTCAAAATAAGGTCATATTTTGAAGTGCTGCGGTTAGGACTTCAAAATACCTTTTTTTTTTTTTTTTAGGAGGGGATACACATCATCGAACCCATAACACTCTCTGATGGTTATTTCACCAGTGACCTCTTCCTCTTTTAATGTGTTGTGCTTTTTAGTGTAAAATATTTCATATTGTTTAAATCAGTCATGTTTTGCCTTTCTGACTTCTGAGAAATAAAAGACTTTCTACTCCAAGTTTTTAGAATTATTATTCTATACCTTATTGAAATCATTTTATTAATGTTTCATATTTAAAATTTAATTCATCTAGAAATTAATCTCTGTGTGGTACAGCAGTGTCTCTTGAATTAAGCACAAACAATGTACTTAAGGACAAACATTAATTAGTTCTTGCCACAGTGAGGAAGAAAATGTGTCCTGTCTCTCAGTTAGCAAAGAACAGTCCCCCTCCCATGGAATCTGTAAATCACACTATTATCCAGAGGGGTATTCAGTCTTTTCTTCCTTTCTGCTTCTCTTTCAGACTTAGCGGGGTAAGAAAGCAGCCACCGACCCCCTTCCTCAAAAGCCTGCTCCCTTAGCAACATGATGAGAGCCTTAGAAATGAACAGTCCAGAAAAGGCTGGATTAAATCATTAGCCAAGGACTGTCACTATCCTTGGTGTCCATCTGGGAGAAAAGAAAGGATGTTATGCATTCTTACACACATACACCCATATTCACACACATATGTCATATATGGGCAAAGACTCAATTTTAAAAACACAACTCAAAAACCCAGCTGTCTTACTGCACTCTTATTGTTTTGAAATTGTCATTGTTTTGAAATTGACAATCAATACAATGACAATTTTGTCTCTACCCTTTGCAATGTTTTTGCCTCATTTCTTTGTCTTATTGCCTAGAATTTGGTGGATAATGTTTATTGACAGCATAGGTCTTCAATACCATATCTGCAGTTTCTAAGTGCCCAAAATTCTGAAATCTACAAGTCCTGTCATAGGTTTGTGGCAAACTCATTGAGAAATGAAACCCGACCTAAACTAATGTAAGCTACTTACACTCTTACACTCTTAATGTAGGCTAATCTTGTGCACAACTTGGGCTGCTGAGATACTAATGTGCTTGGTTATGGAGTGCTGCCCGAACCCCCACTGGGTTTGTATGCAATATATAGTTTATAGTCAATATTGCTTTGAAAAGTATGACAACTCTGATTGTGGGATTGAACTAGTCCCAAGGATGTTGGTGAAGGGTTTCTTCCCTTAGTTCATCGAGCATGCTGTTACCTGATTCAAACAAGGATGACTTTACTCTTAAACTTGAGTTTGGCTGTTGGCTTGTGACAGATACTTTTTAATTTAGTTTAAGCCATTTTCCATGGTATCCGCATTTATTGATCTACTTATATTTTCTGCCTATTCTTGGTCAGTTATATTTTCCATGAAAATATGGAATTATGTTTATACTTAAAAATGTCTTGGGACTTCTGGCTTCTGTTCTGGAGTATAAGGAACTTGGAAATCATCACTCCATCCTCACAAACAAAAAGCTGAACAAACTGAAAATGAACAACTCTTACTAGATCCATTAGAGATGAGATCACGAGGCAAACTGCTGTTCCCCAAATCAGAGAGTAGATACAGAGAGTCACAAGTTAACAGAATAGAAACCTGGAAGCAGAAATTTCCACAGGAGCTAGTGTCCACAGAGGGGGACCTGTTCAAATTCTTGCATTATAAACTTTTGTTATGTTGTTATGCTGAATTGCTGAAGCTCACTGTGGACCAGCTTGAGAGTTAAAATCTTCAGGGGGTCCAGTGTTAAGGGAGGGCCAGCATGCCTTTGTGAGTTTTGCTCACAGAGCATTTGCACAGAAACCTTATCAGCTTCTCACAGTGAAGATCAGATAAAAATCCCCTTGTGCACAGAAAGGAGGGAAAAAAAGCAACCATTCTGAAATATACCTAGAACATTCAATTCTTCTTATTAAGTCCTGCCCTTGAGGGAAATTTTACCATGCCCTGACTGTCTTGAAGGCAGGGAACCACCCAGCTCCAACCCTCTCTAGCTTTCCTGTCTCAGTGAAGAGGGGCAAAACTACTAAGAAGTGATAGCAATTGTCACAGTCCAGGGGTGGAGGCTTACTAAAAAACCGAGATCTAATTATAGACCTCTAAAATGCTCACCCCACCTCACCACCACATCATAGGGCTCCTCTCCAACAGGAGAGACAAAAATAAGACAGCATAGAAAACTTCAGCCTCCGACACCTACAGTTACAGCAAACAGTAAATACAGCCTAGCCTCCAGCAGATGAACATAAACTTGCACAATGAAGGCCTGTTTACTTCAGTACTTCTTCTTCTTCTTCTTTTTTTTTTTTTAACCCAATGCTTCATGTCTGGCTTTCAACAATAAATTACAAGACATAGTAAAAGATTGAAAATACAGTTTGAAGAGTTGAACGAGAATTAAAACCAGATTCAGATATGGCAGAGATGTTGGAATTATGAGACCAGGAATTTAAAACAACTATGACCAAGGGCTCTAAAGGAAAAAGAGGACAACATGAAAGGACAGATGGGTAATGTAAGCAGAGAGATGGAGACTCCAAGAAAGTGTCTTTTGCCTAAAGCTATACACATTATTCTTGATTAATTATTGGTTTTATATTTTATCTGTGATTGTGTCCTCTTTACCATTACTAATATTATATATTTGTATATTCTCTTCTTTCTTGTCAGAGTTGTTATAAATGTGTCTGTTTTATTAATCTTTGCAAAAGAAATAATTCTTCATTCTATTTCCCAATTGTGCATATTTATTGCTTTCTAATTAATCAACATCTTTTATATTTATTAATTAATTCACTTTCTCCTATACTCAGTTTATTTTATTTTATGGCAACCTTTCCAATTCCACAGATGTAGTTCACATTCATCTATTTTCTTTATTTCTTACTGGCTAACACAGCATAAAGATCCTGAGTCCTGTGTGATGGCCACAGTGTTGAGGTAGTGCTGTTGTACAAATTGGGGCTGGCAGGAATTCTCAATGCCAAGGTACAACAAAGGAATACAAAAACAAGATAGGTAAACCAAAACTTCTGTTTTCCTGGCTCTGGATATTGCTTTGCCACATCTATTTTATTGTCTGGAAATATTTCATCATGGGAAGGTACTATAAAATATGTATACAATCCCTACTGTTTTCCAAAGTAGCTGTACTAGCTTGCATTCCCACCAACAGTGTAAGAAGGTTCCCCTTTCTCCACATCCTCCCCAACATTTGTTCTTTCCTGCCTTGTTAATTTTTGCCATTCTAATTGGTGTAAGGTGGGATCTCATTGCAGTTTTGATTTGTATTTCCCTGATGGCTAATGATGATGAACATTTTTTCATGTGTCTCTTAGCCATTTGTATGTCTTTTTTTTTTTTTTTAAATACACCCTAAATGAGTCTTCCCATCCTTTGTGCTGTCACTCATACAAGCAGCCTCTCATTTGGACTAATATATCTAACTAGTTTCTCTCTCTCTCTGTCTTTTTTTCTTTTTTCTTTCTTTCTTTCTTTTTTAATTTAAAGATTTATTTGACAAAGAGAGAGAAGGTTCACAAGCAGGGAGAGTGGGAGAGAGAGAAGCAGGCTCCCCACTGAGCAGGGAGCCTGATGTGGGGCTCGATCCCAGGACCCCAGGATCATGACCTGAGCCGAAGGCAGATGCTTAACCAACTGAGCCACCCAGGTGCCCCTGTATGTCTTTTTTGAAGAAGTATCTGTTTATATCTTCTGCCCATTTTTTTGTCTGGATTATTTGTGTTTTGGGTGTTGAGTTTTAAGAGTTCTTTACAGATCGTGGATACCAGCCCTTTATCTATACTGCCGTTTGGAAATATTTTCTCCCATTCCATAGGCTGCCTCTTAGTTTTGTTGACTGTTTCCTTTGATGTGCAGAAGCTTTTAATCTTGATGAAGTCCCAGAGTTTATTTTTCCTTTTGTTTCCATTGACTTTGGAGATGTGTCTTGAAAGAAGTTGCTGTGGCCTTCAGTCAGCCAAAAATTACATATTAGACTCATTAGTATTGAACACTGTCTACCTCCTGAATGACCACTGAGTACTGGAATTTTAAAAATTTTTGGCCTGTTTAAGTAATAAATTATATAACAAGGTTATTTTTATTTTGATCTACTGTCAGCATCTCTTGTCTATTTTATCTTTTTAAAAAAATTTAGAATAGGCAGTACAAGAGGGAGGAGTCAAGATGCTGGAGAAGTAGCAGGCTGAGACTACATCAGGTAGCAGAAGATCAGCTAGATAGCTTATCAAACCATTGCGAACACCTACAAATCCAACAGGAGATTGAAGAGAAGAAGAGCAACAATTCTAGAAACAGAAAATTGACCACTTTCTGAAAGGTAGGACCGGCAGAGAAGGGAATCCAAAGCGACGGGAAGATAGACCATGGGGGGAGGGGCCGGCTCCCGGCAAGCGACGGAGCAACAGAGCACAAAATCAGGACTTTTCAAAGTCTGCTCCACTGAGGGACATCACTCCAGAGGCTAAACCGGGGTGAAGCCCACGTGGGGACAGCATGACCTCAGGTCCTGCGGGGTCACAGAAGGATCGGGGGTGTCTGAGTGTCACAGAGCTCACAGGTATTACAGCGGGGAAGCCAGCTACAGAGACAGATCCGAGGAGTGAGCTCTCAACTTGGGATTACCTTGGAGGTCAGGCTGAGTGAGCTTGGAGCGCAGCTGAAGGCCAGGGACATGGGAGACAGGAGTGATTGAGCGCTTTTCTCTGAGGGCGCACTGAGGAGTGGGGCCCCGAGCTCTCGGCTCCTCCTGGCGGGAGGTTAGGAGGCCGCCATTTTCATTCCCGCCCTCCGGAACTCTACGGAAAGCATTCAGAGAACAAAAGCTCCTGAAAGCGAACCGAAGCAGATTACTTAGCCTGGCCCCTGGTAAGGGTGGTGCACTTCCGCCTCGGGCAAAGACACTTGAGAATCACTACAACAGGCCCCTCCCCCAGAAGATCAATGAGAAATCCAGCCAAGACCAAGTTCACTTACCAAGGAGAACAGTGGAATTCCAGAGGAGGAGAAAGCAAAGCATGGAATTCATGGCTTTCTCCCCATGATTCTTTAGTTTTGCAGTTAATTAATTTTTTTTAATTTTATTTTTTTTCTTCTGCTATTTTTTTAACTTTTACCATTTCCTCTTTTAACGTTTTTTGAATAGTTTATCTTAACAATACCGTTCATAAAAATATAATAATAATCTTTTTTGAAACTTCATTATTATAATCATATTTTATTCTTCATTGTATCTAACTTTATTTTTTGTATACACATAGGGTGTTTTCTTCTAAAAAATTTGGGAATTTTTGTACAACTTTTGGTTATACAAATTTTGGTACAACTTCTTTTAATAGATCAAAATATACCCTAAATCTAGCTCTGGGCTTGTTCTAGTTTCTAGGCTGAGCAGATTCTCTCCACTTTCTTTTTCTTTATTCTCCCAACCAACTTACTTTATCAACTCCTTTTTTAGAAATTAAAAAAAAATTATTTTCATCTTTATAGGCATATTCCATCCCTTCATTGTGTTTACCCTTATATATGTTTTTTATTCTTTAAAATTTTGGGAGGTAGTTTCTTCTAAGAGACCAAAATACTCCCCAAATTAAGTGGGTGACCCTGTTCTACTCACCAGTCTAATATATATATATATATATATATATATATATATATTTCTTTTTCTATTTTTTCTTTATTTGTTTTCTTTTTTAAATTTTTTTTCCTGAACTTCTTTTTATGCCCTTTCTCCTCCTCCCCCCACAATTTGGGGACTCTTCTTTTTTTTAATCTTTTTTTTAAAATTTTTTATTTCTTTTCAGCGTAACAGTATTCATTGTTTTTTGCACCACAGCCAGTGCTCCATGCAATCCATGCTCTCTCTAATACCCACCACCTGGTTCCCCCAACCTCCCACCCCCCGCCCCTTCAAAACCCTCAGATTGTTTTTCAGAGTCCATAGTATCTCATGGTTCACGTCCCCTTCCAATTTCCCTCAACTCCCTTCTCCTCTCCATCTCTTGGGGACTCTTCTGATTTGGTTAAAGCACATTTTTCTGGGGTCTTTGCCACCCTTTTAGTATTTTATTTGCCCCTTCATATATTCTTATCTGGACAAAATGACAAGGCGGAAAAACTCAACACACACACAAAAAAAGAACAAGAGGCAGTACCAAAGCCTAGGGACCTAATCAATACAGACATTGGTAATATGTCGGATCTAGAGTTCAGAATGACAATTCTCAAGGTTCTAGCCGGGCTCGAAAAAGACATGGAAGATATTAGAGAAAACCTCTCTGGAGAGATGAAAGCCCTTTCTGGAGAAATAAAAGAACTAAAATCTAACCAAGTTGAAATCAAAAAAGCTATTAGTGAGGTGCAATAAAAAATGGAGGCTCTTACTGCTAGAATAAAGGAGGCAGAAGAAAGAATTAGTGATATAGAAGACCAAATGACAGAGAATAAAGAAGCTGAGCAAAAGAGAGACAAACAAACACTGGACCACAAGGGGAGAATTCGAGAGATAAGTGACACCATAAGAAGAAACAACATTAGAATAATTGGGATTCCAGAAGAAGAAGAAAGAGAGAGGGGAGCAGAAGGTATATTGGAGAGAATTATTGTAGAGACTTTCCATAATATGGCAAAGGGAACAAGTATCAAAATCCAGGAGGTGCAGAGAAGCCCCCTCAAAATCAATAAGAGTAGGTCCACACCCCATCAACTAATAGTAAAATTTACGTCTTAGCGACAAAGAGAAAACCCTGAAAGCAGCCCGGGAAAAGAAGTCTGTAACATACAATGATAAAAATATTAGATTGGCAGTGGACTTATCCACAGAGACCTGGCAGGCCAGAAAGAACTGGCATGATATATTCAGAGCACTAAATGTAAAAAACATGCAGCCAAGAATACTATATCCAGTTGGCTATCATTGAAAATAGAAAGAGAGATAAAAAGCTTCCAGGACAAACAAAAACTGAAAGAATTTGCAAACACCACACCAGCGCTACAGGAAATACTGAAAGGGGTCCTCTAAGCAAAGAGAGGCCCTAAAAGAAGATCAGAAAGGAACAGAGACAATATACAGTAACAGTCACCTTACAGGTAATACAATGGCACTAAATTCCTATCTCTCAATAGTTACCCTGAATGTTAATGGGCTAAATGCCCCAATCAAAAGACACAAGGTATCGGAATGGATAAAAAAACAAAACCCATCAATATGCTGCCTACAAGAAACTCATTTTAGACCCGAAGACACCTCTAGATTTAAAGTGAGGGGATGGAAAACAATTTACCATGCTAATGGACATCAGAAGAAAGCTGGGGTGGCAATCCTTATATCAGATCAATTAGATTTTAATCCAAAAACTATAATAAGAGATGAGGAAGGACACTATACCATACTCAAAGGGTCTGTCCAACAAGAAGATCTAACAATTTTAAATATCTGTGCCACTAACATGGGAGCAGCCAACTATATAAACCAATTAATAACAAAATCAAAGAAACACATCGACAATAATACAATAATAGTAGGGGACTTTAACACTCCCCTCGCTGAAATGGACAAATCATCCAAGCAAAAGATCAACAAGGAAATAAAGGTCTTGAACGACACACTGGACCAGATGGACAGCACAGATATATTCAGAACATTCCATCCCAAAGCAACAGAATACACATTCTTCTCTATTGCACATGGAACATTCTCCAGAATAGATCACATCCTGAGTCATAAATCAGGTCTCAACTGGTATCAAAAGATTGGGACCATTTCCTGCATATTTTCAGACCACAATGCTCTGAAGCTAGAACTCAATCACAAGAGGAAATTTGGAAAGAACTCAAATACATGGAGACTAAACAGCATCCTTCTGAAGAATGAATGGGTCAACCAGGAAATTAAAGAAGAATTGAAAAAATTCATGGAAACAAATGATAATGAAAACACAACGGTTCAAAATCTGTGGGACACAGCAAAGGCAGTCCTGAGAGGAAAATATATAGCAATACAAGCCTTTCTCAAGAAACAAGAAAGGTCTCAAGTACACAACCTAACCCTACACCTAAAGGAGCTGGAGAAAGAACAACAAAGAAAGCCTAAACCCAGCAGGAGAAGAGAAATCATAAAGATCAGAGCAGAAATCAATGAAATAGAAACCAAAAAAGCAATAGAACAAATCAATGAAACTAGGAGCTGGTTCTTTGAAAGAATGAATAAGATTGATAACCCCTGGCCAGACTTATCAAAAAAAGAGAGAAAGGACCCAAATAAATAAAATCATGAAGGAAAGAGGAGACAGCACAACCAACACCAAAGAAATACAAACAATTATAAGAACATACTATGAGCAACTCTATGCCAAAAAATTTGACAATCTGGAAGAAATGGATGCATTCCTAGAGACATATAAACTACCACAACTGAACCAGGAAGAAATAGAAAACCTGAACAGACCCATAACCAGTAAGGAGATTGAAACAGTCATCAAAAATCTCCAAACAAACAAAAACCCAGGGCCAGACGTCTTCCCAGGGGAATTCTACCAAACATTTAAAGAAGAACTAATTCCTATTCTCCTGAAACTGTTCCAAAAAATAGAAATGGAAGGAAAACTTACAAACTCATTTTATGAGGCCAGCATCACCTTGATCCCAAAACCAGACAAGGATCCCATCAAAAAAGAGAACTACAGACCAATATCCTTGATGAACACAGATGCAAAAATTCTCACCAAAATACTAGCCAATAGGATCCAACAGTACATTAAAAGGATTATTCACCACGACCAAGTGGGATTTATTCCAGGGCTGCAAGGTTGGTTCAACATCCGCCAATCAATGTGATACAATAGATTAATAAAAGAAGGAACAAGAACCATATGATACTCTCCATAGATGCTGAAAAAGCATTTGACAAAGTACAGCATCCCTTCCTGATCAAAACTCTTCAAAGTGTAGGGATAGAGGGCACATACCTCAATATTATCAAAGCCATCTATGAAAAAACCACCGCAAATATCATTCTCAATGGAGAAAAACTGAAAGCTTTTTTGCTAAGGTCAGGAACATGGCAGGGATGTCCATTATCACCACTGCTATTCAACATAGTACTAGAAGTCCTAGCCTCAGCAATAAGACAACAAAAAGAAGTCAAAGGCACCCAAATTGGCAAAGAAGAAGTCAAACTATCACTCTTCGCAGATGATATGATACTAAATATGGAAAACCCAAAAGACTCCACTCCAAAACTGCTAGAACTTGTACAGGAATGCAGTAAAGTGTCAGGATATAAAATCAATGCACCGAAATCAGTTGCATTTCTTTACACCAACAAACAAGACAGAAGAAAGAGAAATTAAGGAGTCAGTCCCATTTACAATTGCACCCAAAACCATAAGATACCTAGGAATAAACCTAACCAAAAAGGCAAAGAATCTATACACAGAAAACTACAAGGTACTCATGAAAGAAATTGAAGAAGACACAAAGAAATGGAAAAATGTTCCATGCTCCTGGATTGGAAGAACAAATATTGTGAAAATGTCTATGCTACTTAAAGCAATCTACACATTTAGTGCAATCCCTATCAAAATCCCATCCATTTTTTTCAAAGAAATGGAACAAATAATCCTAAAATTTATATGAAACCAGAAAAGACCTTGAATAGCCACAGGAATATTGAAAAAGAAAGCCAAAGTTGGTGGCATCACAATTCCAGACTTCAAGCTTTATTACAAAGCTGTCATCATCAAGACAGTATGATACTGGCACAAAAACAGACATATAGATCAATGGAACAGAATAGAGAGCCCAGAAATAGACCCTCAACTCTATCGTCAACTAATCTTTGACAAAGCAGGAAAGAATGTCCAATGGAAAAAGGACAGCCTCTTCAACAAATGGTGTTGGAAAAATTGGACAGCCACATGCAGAAAAACGAAATTGGACCATTTCCTTACATCATACATGAAAACAGATTCAAAATGGATGAAGGACCTTAATGTGAGAGAGGAATCCATCAAAATCCTTGAGGAGAACACAGGCAGCAACCTCTTCGACCTCAGCTGCAGCAATTTCTTCCTAGGAACATCGCCAAAGGCAAGGGAAGCAAAGACAAAAATCAACTATTGGGATGTCATCAAGATCAAAAGCTTTTGCACAGGAAAGGAAACAGTTAACAAAACCAAAAGACAACTGACAGAATGGGAGAAGATATTTGCAAATGATATATCAGATAAAGGGCTAGTATCCAAAATCTATAAAGAGGTTAGCAAACTCAACACCCAAAGAACAAATAATCCAATCAAGAAATGGGCAGAGGACATGAACAGACATTTCTGCAAAGGAGACATCCAGATGGCCAACAGGCACATGAAAAAATGCTCCCCTTCACTCAGCATCAGGGAAATACAAATCAAAACCACAATGAGATACCACCTCACACCAGTCAGAATGGCCAAAATTAACAAGTCAGGAAATGACAGATGCTGGCAAGGATGTGGAAAAAGGGGAACCCTCCTACACTGTTGATGGGAATGCCAGCTGGTGCAACCACTCTGGAAAACAGCATGAAGGTTCCTCAAAAAGTTGAAAATAGAGCTACCCTATGACCCAGCAATTGCACTTCTGGTTATTTACCCTAAAGATACAAACGTAGTAATCTGAAGGGGCACATGCACCCGAATGTTTATAGCAGTAATGTCCACAATAGCCAAAATATGGAAAGAACCTAGATATCCATCAACAGGTGAATGGATAAAGAAGAGGTGATATATATATATACAATGGAATACTATGCAGCCATCAAAAGAAATGAAATCTTGCCATTTGCGATGACATGGATGGAACTAGAGCGTATTATGCTTGGCGAAATAAGTCATTCGGAAAAAGACAACTATCATATGATTTCCCTGATATGAGGAAGTGGCGATGCAGTGTAGGGGGCTTGGGGGGTAGGAAAAGAATAAATGAAACAAAATGGGATCGGGAGGGAGGCAAACCATGAGACTCAATCTCACAAAACAAACTGAGGGTTGCTGGAGGGAGTGGGGTCGGGAGAGGGTGGTGGGGTTATGGACATTGGGGAGGGTATGTGCTATGGTGAGTGCTGTGAAGTATGTAAACCTGTCCATTCACAGACCTGTACCCCTGGGGATAAAAATACATTATATGTTTATGAAAAATTAAAAAATTTAATTAAAAAATTTAGAATTGTATTTGTTTCAGAGGTAGGGTTTAGTGATTCATTATTTGCATAGAATACTGAGTGCTCATTACATCACATGCCCTTCTTAATGCCCATCACCCAGTTACCCCATCCCCCCCACCCACCTCCCCTCCAGCAACCCTTGGTTTGTTTCCTAGAGTTAAGAATTCTTATTCTTTGTCTCTCTCTCTGATATTGTCTTATTTTATTCTTCTTTCCCTTCCTCTATGTTCATCTGTTTTGTTTCTTAAATTTCACATGAGTGAAATCATATGGTATTTGCCTTTCTCTGACTGGCTCATTTCACTTAACATAATACCCTCTAGTTCCATTCACATCCTTACAAATGGCGAGATTTCATTCTTTTTGGTAGCTGAGTAATATTCCATTGTATATATACACCACATCTTCTTTATCCATTCATCCGTTGAAGTGCATCTCATCTCTTTCCATATTTTGGCTATTGTGGATATTGCTGCTGTAAACATTGGGGTGCAAGTGCCCCTTCGAATCACTGTACCCCTTGGGTAAATATCTAGTAGTGCAATTGTTGGGAACCTTCCTACTATTTTCCAGAGTGGCTGCACCAGTTTGCATTCCCACCAACAGTGTGAGATTCTCCAAATCCTTGCCAACATTTGTTGTTTCCCGACTTGTTCATTTGCCAGTTATGACTAGTATGAGGTGGTATCGCATTGTGTGTTTGATCTGTGTTTCTCTGATGCCAAGTGATGTTGAGCATTTTCTCAAATTTCGGCTCACCATTTGTATGTCTTCTTTGGAGAAATGTCTGTTCATGTCTTCTGCCATTTGTTGAATCATCTTTTTTTTCTTTTTTGGATGTTGAGTTTGATAAGTTCTTTTTTTAAAAAGATTTTTATTATTTATTTATTTGCAATAGGGCAAGAATGAGAGAGATAGAGCACACAAGCAGGGGGATCAGCAGGCAGAGGGTGAAGCAGGCTCTTCACTGAGCAGGGAGCGTGATGTGGGGCTTGATCCTGGGATTCCAGAATCATGACCTAAGGTGAAGACAGACACTTAACTGACTGAGTGACTCAGGCACCCTGAGTTTGATAAGTTCTTTATAATTTTGGATACTAGCCCTTTATCTGATAAGATATTTGCAAATATCTTTTACCATTCCGTAGGTTGTCCTTTAGTTTTGTTGACTATTTCCATTACTGTGCAAAAGCTTTTTATTTTGATGAAGTCCCAATAGTTCATTTTTGTTTTTGTTTCCATTGGCTTCAGAGACATATCTAGCAAAGAATTTGTTGTGGCCAAGATGACAAGTTGCTTCCTGTGTTCTCCTCTAGGATTTTGATGGATTCCTTTCTCACATTTAGGTCTTCATACATTTTGAGTTTATTTTTGTGTATGGTATAAGAAAATGGTCCAGTTTCATTCATTCTTCTGTATGTGACTGTCCAAATATGAAAATAGCTGAAAAAAAAATAAAACTAAAAGACGAAAGAATAATATAAAAACCCATGAATGCTCTATACTCTTTTCCTCAAGAGCTGAAGTGTTGCAGTTCTCTATGATTGGTAAACTTGGCATTAGCCAGTTGCTCCTGCTGGTCTTCTGGGGGAGGGGCCTATTGCACTGGTTCTCAGGTATCTTTGCTCTGTTGGAATCATACCTCACCCCCTTGCCAGGGGGCTGAACTCACTGTAAGTGGCTCTGAATTGCACTATGTGGCTCTGTTTTGCTCATTGAAGGCTTCTAGCACCCATTGGGGGGAGGATAAAAATCTCTAGCCCCCCCCCCCCACTCTTCAGTGAAACCTCACAGAAAAAGCAGTCAATCACTCTTGTCTCCCTGGTTTCTGCTCAAATGCTATGTTCACCCAGCTTGTGACCACATCTTTTTATCTCAGGCATGCAACCCATTTTCCAGTCTCCAAACTTTATGGACACCTGTAGCACAAAATTGCACTATTACTCCCAAGGGAGAGAGGAGTATCTCAACTCGCTTCTGCCTTTTGCTGGGCCCCCACCCAAGAAGAGTTGCATGACCATGTAGCAGTTTATGGTTTATGGAAACACTGATTAGAAAGTCAGGGCCCAGAGTGGCTGCTTTCAGCTGGCTTCCTTGCTCTGCTACTTGGGAACTCTGCCACACTCAGGCACCCCACTTCTTTTTGTGAACCTGATGATCTTGAGACCATGCTGTCTCACCTGGGATTCTGCCCTGCTTTGCCACCAGAGCACATTTAAGCCAGGGATGTCCTCAACTGTAGCAGACTTCCAAAGGTTACGATTTTGCACCGTACTTCTCATACTTTCCATTAGTCTGCTTAAGATCTCCCTTCCTTCCATGGGTTATCTTCCAATATATTACCCCATATTCACATCTCTGCACCTCCTACCTTACAAAAAGTGGTTTCTTTTTGATTTGTAGAATGTCAGAATTTTTTCCCCCTCAGATCTCCCATTGATTTTGCAGGTGTTAAGAATGATTCAATAACTAGCTGAATTCCAGGGACCAGAAGAAATTAGGGTCCTCTTACTTGTTCACCATCTTAACTCCTACCCCTAAAGAGCCTATATTATTTTTAATAGACCCCTTTATTTAAGGGTTTGCTAAGACCATTTAGTGTCCCAAAGAGGATTTCACTCAGCACCTAGATTCGGGCTGATTGGAAGCTAGACCCTCAGGCAGCAACTTTTAAGGAATGCAAATATACAGTCTTGTATATGAGCATAAGCCCACTGGGCCCTCTAGCTGGGTGATTTGAAGGTGTCCATTGGGCAACAGTCATAAAAATCAGTGTATAAGCTCCTTTCTGGGAGATGCCAGTGAGTTGAGGCAATGTAGGTGAAGAGTACAAAGATGGCATCTCATGGTTTATGTTCCCTGAGAGAACTTCCATAGCTTCTAGATGTATGCCAAACCTGAAGACTTCTCCTGAGGCCAGGACTAGCAAGTATGCCTCTTTCATAGAAAGGCTGAGGATGTTTCAGTTCTATCTGTGTAGTGCCTGGGAGTGGTAGTCTGCCAAGAAATGAATCTCTGATTGTTACAGTCCCATGGGACCCAAGAATGAAAACTCCTCTGGCCTCTAGACCCAAGTGATCAAGCGGTGGCTGCTGATCCCTCGTGGCAGCTGCAAAAACTGGGGCACCAGACATGTGTAAAAATGTCATCTCTGAGAGTTACTGATGCTCTGGAGCATGGTAGAGGGATAGGTCAAAGATGGCACCCACTGGTTGGAACAAAACAAAGGGGGAGTGCAAAAATGGCACTCACTGAAAAAGGAGGGGGAAAAAAAGAAAAAAAATTTAAAAATGGAATTAAACAGAGAAAAAAGAAAGTGGGTGGAAGATAGTGCCCACTGGCTTTAGCAAGCCAGAAAGAGAGCAGAAAGCTAGTTCCTACCAGCCTCCATTATTAGAGATTTTCCCAGAAGTCCCCTTCCACTCAAAGCAGTGCTTTAAAATTAATATTAGAAGTCCTAGGAACAGCAATCAGACAACAAAGAGAAATAAAAGGTATCCAAATTGGCAAGGAAGAAGTCAAACACTCTCTGTTCGCAGGTGACATGATTCTTTATATGGAAAACCCAAAAGACTCCACCCCCAAACTACTAGAACTCATACAGCAATTCAGTAACGTGGCAGGATACAAAGTCAATGTACAGAAATCAGTGGCTTTCTTATACACTAACAATGAAAATACAGAAAGGGAAATTAGAGAATCGATTACACTTACTATAGCACCAAGAACCATAAGATACCTGGGAATCAACCTAACCAAAGAGGTAAAGGATCTGTACTCAAGGAACTACAGAACACTCATGAAAGAAATTGAAGAAGACACAAAAAGATGGAAGACCATTCCATGCTCTTGGATCAGAAGAATAAACATTGTTAACATATCTATACTGCCTAGAGCAATCTATACTTTTAATGCCATTCCGATCAAAATTCCACCGGTATTCTTCAAAGAGCTGGAGCAAATAATCCAAAAATTTGTATGGAACCAGAAGAGACCCCGAATCGCTAAGGAAATGTTGAAAAACAAAAATAAAACTGGGGGTATCATGTTACCTGATTTCAAGCTTTACTACAAAGCTGTGATCACCAAGACAGCATGGTTCTGGCGTAAAAACAGACACATAGACCAGTGGAACAGAGTAGAGAGCCCAGATATGGAGCCTCAACTCTATGGTCAAATCATCTTCGACAAAACAGGAAAAAATATACAGTGGAAAAAAGACAGTCTCTTCAATTAAATGGTGCTGGGAAAACTGGTCAGCTATATGTGGAAGAATGAAACTCGACCATTCTTTTACACCGTACACAAAGATAAACTCAAAATGGAAAATGAATCTTTTCACATAATTTCTGTGTGCTTTTCAAAGGGCTTCTTCTGCACTATGCCATGGAGTAGGTGAGTCTGCATGTGAGCACTTTAAAAGCCATTCCTAGCCTTGAGCCACATTGGTCTTAAAACCAGATGTTTTGGGGCATTTGCTGTCAATTGGTGGTCCTAAAAGTTGGGTTCCCAATGTGGGTACAAACCTTTACTCCTCAGGGAGAAGCTTCAAGTTGTAAATTCCTTCATGATTGTGGGTCACCATGCTGGGGGTGGGATTTTTGGCTAGATTGTGTCTCAGCTTTCCCTACTCACTTTGATGTGGTTTCCCTCCTGTTTTCCTGATGTAAAGAGGTCGCCTGCTTTTATTTATTTTTTTCGCTGAGAAAATTGTTCCATATATAGCTGTAGATTTGATATATTAGTGGGAGAAGATGAGTTCAGGATCTTCTTAATTCGCCATCTTGAACAAGAACCCTAAAGTCAATTTTATTATATTTATAGAATATTTAAAAATAATTTTAAAATAATTTGAGGTAAAATTCACAAACAACTCTTAAATTAGTTGATTTATTTCTTTTCATTTTATTTAAAATCAGTCACTTTAAAGTGATTTCAGTGGCATTAAGTACATTCACAATGCCGTGCAACCACCATCTCTATCTAGTTGTAAAACATTACTGCAACTCCAAAGTAAAATCCCTTATTTATTAATCAGTTTGTCCCCACTCACCTCTTTTCTCCCAAACCTTGGAAATCACCAATCTGCATTCTATTTCTATGAATTTATATATTCTGATTATTTCATAAAATTGGAATATATTATGTGAATTTTTGTGTTGGATTCTTTCACTTAGCATAATATTTTTGATATTCATGCTTTTGGAACATATATTGGTACTTTACTCCTTTTTAATGGATATATATATGTGTGTATATATATATATAATGGATATATAAATATATATATATATATATACACACAAAGTATGATGTGTGTCATACTTTGTTTATCCATTCATCTGCTGATGGACATTGGATTGCTTTCCCCTTTGAGCTATTGTGAATAGTGCTGCTATAAACATTTGTGTGCAAGCATTTGTTTGAATCCTTGTTTCCAATTCTTTTGGTTATATGCCAACAAGTAGAATTGTAGGGTCATAGGTAATTCTGTGTGAAACTTTTTGAGGAGCCATCAAACTGTTCAGCGTAACAGTTGAACCATTTTGTATTCTTACTATCCATGTATAAGGGTTCTAATTTCTTCACTTTCTCACCAACACTTATTATTTTCCATTATTTTGACAATAACTATCTTAGTGAGTGTGAAGTAGTGTCTCATTGTGGTTTTGATTTTCATTTCCTTAGTGATTAATAATGTTGAGTATCTTTTCAGGTGCTTGTCATTTGTATACTTTCTTTTGAGGAATGTCCAAAATTTTGTCAATTTTTTAGGTTGGGTTGACCTTTTGTTGTCGAATTGTAGGAGTTCCTTTATTTTGTATATTAGACTCTTATTAGATATCTGATTTTAAATATTATCTACCATTGTGTAGGTTGCCTTTCTTACTTTGTTGATTATTCCCTCAGTGCACAAAAAGTTTTAATTTTGATGAAGTCTAATTTATCTTTTTTTTTCTTTTTGGGCTTTTTTTTTTTTTTTTGGTCATATCTAAGAATCTATTGCTAAATCCAAGTTCTGGAAATTCACCCTGTGTTTTTCTCTAAGACTTTGATGACTTTAGGTCTTATATTTTGACCATTAATCTTATGTTAATTTTTGAATATGATGTAAGATAGATGTCCAACTTCATTCTTTCACAGGGCGAAATTCAGTTGTTCCACCATTATTTATCAAAAAGACTATATTCCCGAGGAGTGGCAAGATGGCAGAGAAGTAGGAGATGCTGTTCCAGCCAGTCCCCTAAAGTGAGATAAATATCTACCAGAACACTCTGAACACCCATGAAATCAGCTTGAGATGTAGGATTAAACACTTCTGGATCTCAACATGGGCAGAAGACACCAGTGGAGAGGTAAAGTGGATTGGGAATGTACGAACTGTTATCAGAGGATAAATAGAAGGGGCAGGGAGCCACAAGAAGTGACCCACTGGAAAGTCATACCCCAATACGAAAGTGCCTTGTGGTTGGGGACCAGCATTAACTTGGAGTCTGGTTAAAAGCACTCAAAAAGAGCAAAAGATCTTAAGGAGCAACTGGTGGAATCAGGTGGTCACAGGCAGGGGCCTAAGCCCACGTTTCCAGGACTGTCACAGTGCGTGACCACCTTTGCCAGAGAGTCTGGTGGGACCTCCAGGACATGGTCCCTGCGTCATGGCTTTCTGTTGCTTGCACCACCACTTGGCTGGGTGCACTCCTGCCTGCATATGAGAAAGCCTGGTGTGGGTGCCAGCCAGTGGTCTCTAGGACTGCAGCCTTCTGTGACTGGATGTGGGGTCTGAACACTCCCAGCCCCTGCCTGAGAGAACCAAGCATGGTTCTCATCAGGATAACTTGACCAGCAGCCTTCCAAGACCTACGTGACCACTGGGTCTGAGTGCACTTGGCCTTGGGCCTGGACACCCCACAGCAGTCCTGGCAAAGGCAGCCACCAGAAGCGGGCTCCCTGGACCGTATTGCTTGTGGTTTTAATGGCATGGGGATGGTGCAGAGACAAGTGGGGGGCCTTGGGTGACCACTGGGATGGTGGCTGGGCATGCACACCACCTGTGGGTGATTGTGCTGTTCAGCAGAGTTTGCAGAGGGGGATTCTGTATTTTCTGGACCACAGGGGCAGTCTGAGGCTTCTCTCTGAGGTGGCGGTCTGGATACAGACAGATTCTTTGTTTGCTCTGACCCTCTGAAAAGCTGCAAAAAGCTGCCAAAGAATAAAAACCTCCAGAGAGCAAAAGCCTGAAAAAGCAATTTCCACAGAGTCCAGCCCCTTGATAACACAGAGGGCTACTCAACCCAAGCAAGACTGATGGGAGAACAATGCAGCTGGCCCTGCCCCCAGAAGGCAAGTCAAAAAAATGAGAGGACAACCACCACAGGGTCCCCATAGAACTGTAAAACCCCAACATCCGGGGAAAACAATATATTAAGCTCCCAGTATTGCCCTAAAACCTGTATATTTCATAGATACAACTTTTTAAAAAAATTTGTTCTCACAATTCTTGTTCTTTTAAATTTTTATCCTACTTATCATTACAACTAGAGATTTAATACAACATATTCCATAATAACGCTTCATCTTGAATTTTTTTCATACATATATCTGTGTTTCTTTTTCTTTTTCTTTTTTAAGTGTACATATAGATATAAGCTTCAAGGTAATCCTTCTTCCCTATACAATCCTACCCTTATATATAAACCAGTTTTAATTTCACTGTATCTCTGGAAAGTTGAGTCCTTTAATAAAGATATCAAGATACACCCAGGAAGAACCAAAATAACCTTCCTCACCCACTTTGAGGATTTATAACCACCCTCCCATCTTATTCTTCTGTCAATGTTTCCGTGTATTTGTTTTTGCTCTGGTATTAGATAAATCTTATTCTTGGGGTTCATTTTGGCCGGATTCTTTTTTTTTTTCTTCTCATTTACTTTGTCAGTCTTTTTGTTTGTTTGTTTTTGTTTATATACATTATAAATCTTATTTTCGAGGCTTATTTTGGCTGGGTTTTCTTTTTTCCCTCTCTTTCTCTCTTTTTTTCCTTTTTCTTTCTTTTTGGTGGTGACTTCCAATCACTCCAAAACGTTCCAGGCTGCACCTTGCCTGGATCATGGTTGATATATTCAGCTATACATCCCCTCAACCACCTCTCACCAAAATGACTAGGAGGAGGAACATCCAACAGAGGAAAATTTCATAGACTGTGTCCTCTGCCACAGAACTTTTGGATATGGACATGAACAGTATATTGGAAAGGGATTTCAGAATAACAATTATTCGGGCAATGCTAGGTTGGAGAAAACCATTAGTGACAACATGGACTCTCTAAGGGTGGAAATAAGAAGTAACTTCTGCCACCTGGCAGAAGTTAAAAATGCTATCAATGAGATCCAATCTAATCTAAATTCTCTAGTAGCTAGGGTAGCCAAGGTAGAGGATAGAATTAGTGATCTAGAGGACAAACTTATAGAGAAGAAAGATCAGGAGGAGGCCTGGAACAAACAGCTTAGAAGCCATGAACACAGAATTAGGGAAATAAATGATGCCATGAAACATTCCAACATCAGAATTATTTGGGATCCCTGAGGGAGTGGAGAAAGAAAGAAGACTAGAAGGTATAGTAGAACGAATTCTGGACCTCCAGGAACTTAATTGTGAAATTCACAAATCATAATTTAGGACAAGAGGTCCTTTGGGCAGCTAGGGGGAAGAGATTCCTTTCCTACAGAGGAAGGTCCATCAGAATAATGTCAGACCTGTCCAGAGAAACCTGGCAAGCCAGAAAGGGCTGGCAAGACACTTTCAGGGCACTAAATGAGAAGGACATGCAGCCAAGAATACTTTATTCAGCAAGACTGACATTCAAATTAGATGGAGAGATAAGGAGCTTCCAAGCCTGGCAAGGTTTAAAAGAGTTTGTGACCACCAAGCCGGCACTACAAGAAATATTAAGGGGCCTTCTATAAAAGAAGAAAGAACCCAAGAGCGACATAGAACAGAATTTTACAGAGACAATCTATAGAAACAAGGACTTCATAGGCAACATGATGACAATAAAAGCTTATCTTTCAATAATCACTCTCAATGTGAATGGCCTAAATGCTTCCATAATATAAAACAGGCTTGCAGACTGGATAAAATGACAGATTCCATCCATATGCTGTCTACAAGAGACTCATTTGGAACCCAAAGTTACATCCAGACTGAAAGTGAAGGGATGGAGAACCATCTTTCATGCCAACGGGCCTCAAAAGAAAGCTGGGGTTGCAATTCTCATATCAGATAAATTAGATTTTAAGCTAAAGACTGTAGTCAGAGAAAAAGAAGGACACTACAGCATTCTTAAAGGGTCTATCTACCAAAAAGATCTAACAATGGCAAATATTTATGCCCCCAATATGGGAGCAGCCAACTACATAAGCCAAATGTTAACCAAAATCGTCGTATTGATATAAATACATTAATAGTAGGGAATCTTAACACACTACTCTCAGTAACAGACAGATCATCCAAGAAGAAAATCAATAAAGAATAACTTTGAATGACACTTTGGACCAGATGGACCCCATAGATATATACAGAACATTGTACATTAAAAGAACAGAATACTCATTCTTCTCCAGTGCACATGGAACTTTCTCCAGAGTAGACCACATACTGGGTCACAAATCAGGGCTCAATTGATACCAAAAGATTGAGATTATTCCCTGTATAGTCTCAGACCACAATTCTTTGAAACTGGAACTCAACCACAAGAAAAAGTTTGAAAGGAATTCAAACACCTGGAAGTTAATGACCAACCCGCTCAAGAATGTCTAGATCAACCAGAAATCAAAGAAGAACTTAAACAATTCATGGAAACCAGTGAGAATGAATACACAAGGGTCCAAAACCTATGAGATATGGCAAAGCTGGTCCTAAGGGGGAAATACATAGCCATCCAAGCCTCCCTCAAAAAAAAAAAAAAAAAAAAGAAAAAGAAAAATCCAGAATACACCAGCTCTCTTTACACCATTAAGAACTGGAAAATCAACAACAACTTAAGCCAATCCCATGCACAAGAAGGAAAATAATGAAGATTAGAACAGAGATCAATGAGTTAGAAACTAGAAGTACAGTAGAACACATCAATGAAACTAGGAGTTGGTTCTTTGAAAGAATAAGATTGATGAACCACTGTCCAAACTAATCTAAAAGAAAAGAGAGAGGACCCAAATTAATAAAATTTTGAATGAAAGGTGAGAGATCACGACTAACACCAAGGAAATAGAAACAATCATCAGAAATTATTATGAACAGTTATATGCCAATAAGTTAGGCAATGTAGAAAAAATGGCTGCATTCCTGGAGACCTATAAACTCCCAAGACTGAAACAGGAAGACACTGACAACCTGAATAGACCAACACTTAGGAATGAGATTGAAGCAGTGATCTAAAACCTCCCCAAAAAACAAGAGCCCAGGACCTGAAGGATTCCCTGGGGAATTCTATCAAACAATCAAAGAAGAAATAATACCTATTCTCCTGAAGCTGTTTCAAAAGAAAGAAACAGAAGAAAAACTTCCAGACTCTTTCTATGAAGCCAGCATTACCCTGATCCCCAAACCACGCAAAGACCCCATCAAAAAGGAGAATTTCAGACCAATATCCCTGATGAATATGGATGCTAAGATTCTCAACAAGATCCTAGCTAATAGGATCCAACATTACATCAAAAAGATTATCCACCATGACCAGGTGGAATTTATCCCTGGGAAACAAGGGTTGTTCGACATTCCCTAATCAACCAATGTGATAGAACAAATCAATAAGAGAAGAGAGAAGAACTACATGGCCCTCTCAATTGATGCATAAAAAGCATTTGACAAAATCCAGCATCTGTTCCTGATTAAAACGCTTCAAAGTCTAGGGATAGAGGGAACATTCCTCAACTTCATAAAATCTATCTATGAAAAGCTCACAGTGAATATCATTCTCCATGGGAGAAAAGCTGACAGCCTTCCCTTTGAGATCAGGAACATGACAAGGATGCTCATACTTGCCACTGTTGTTCAACATAGTACTAGATGTCTTAGCAACAGCAATCAGAAAACAAAATGAAATAAAAGCTTTTCAGATTGGCAAAGAACAAGGCAAACTCTCTCTCTTCGCAGATGACATGATACTTTATGCGGAAAACCCAAAAGACTTCACCCCCAAATTACTAGAACTCATACAGCAATTCAGTAACGTGGCAGGATACAAAATCAATGCACAGAAATCAGTTGCTTTCTTATACACTAACAATGATAATACAGAAAGGGAAATGAGAGAATTGATTCCATTTACTATAGCACCAAGAACCATAAGATACCTAAGAAAAACCTAACCAAAGAGGTGAAAGATCTATACTCAAGGAACTACAGAACACTCGTGAAAGAAATTGAAGAAGACACAAAAAGACAGAAAAACATTCCATGCTCACAGATCAGAAGAATACACATTGTTAAAATGTTTATACTGCCAAGAGCAATCTATACTTTCAGTGCCATCCTAATCAAAATTCCACAGGCATTTTTCAAAGTGCTAGGACAAACAATCCTAAAATTTGTATGGAACCAGAAAAGACCCAAATTTCTAAGGAAATGTTGAAAAGAAGAACAAAACTGGGGGCATCACGTTGCCTGATTTCAAGCTTTACAACAAAGCTGTGATCACCAAGACAGCGTGGTACTGGCACAAGAACAGACACATAGGTCAGTGGAATAGAGTAGAGAGCCCAGATATGGATCTACAATTCTATGGTCAACTAATCTTCAACAAAGCAGGAAAAAAATATCCAGTGGAAAAGACAGTCTCTTCAATAAATAGTGCTGGGACAATTGGACAGCTATGTGTAGAAGAATGAACCTTGACCATTCTCTTACACCGTACACAAAGATAAACTTGAAATGGATAAAAGACCTCAACATGAGGCAGGAATCTATCAAAATCTTAGAGGAGAACGTAGGCAGTAACCTCTTCAATATCAGCCACATGTTTCAAGACATGTCTTCAAAAGCAAAGGAAACAAAAGTGAAAATGAACTTTCGGGACTTCATCAAGTTCAAAAGCTTCTGCACAGCAAGCGAAACAAGTCAACAAAGAGGCAACCCACGGAATGGGAGAAGATATTCACAAATGACAGTACAGACAAAGAGCTGATATCCAAGATCTATAAAGGACTCCTCAAACTTGACAAGCAAAAAACCTGATAATCATGTCAAAAAATGGGCAGAAGACATCAACAGACACCTCTCCAAAGAATACATACAAATGGCTAACAGACACATGAAAAAATGTTCATCATCATTAGCCATCAGGGAAATTCAAATCAAAACACATTGAGATACCACCTTACACCAGTCAGACTGGCCATAATTAACAAGATAGGAAACAACAAGAGTTGGAGAGGATGTGGAGAAAGGGGAACCCTCTTACACTATTGGTGGGAATGCAAGTTGGTGCAGCCACTTTGGAAAACAGTGTGGAGATTCCTTAAGAAATTAAAAATAGAGCTTCCCTATGACCCTGCCATTGCACTACTGTATACAAAGATACAGATGGAGTGAAAAGAAGGGCCTTCTCTACCCCAATGTTCATAGCAGCAATGGCCACAGTTGCCAAACTGTGGAAAGAGCCAAGATGCCCTTCAACAGATGAATAGATAAAGAAGATATGGTCCATTTATACAATGGAATATTACACCTCTATCAGAAAGGATAAATACCCAACTTTTATATCAATATGGACGGGACTGGAGGAGAATATGCAAAGCGAAATAAGTCAAGCAGAGAGAGTCGATTATCATATGGTTTCACTTACTTGTGGAGCATAAGGAATAACATAAGGACATTAGGAGAAGGAAAGGGAAAGTGAATTGGGGGAAATCGGAGTGGGAGACAAACTATGAGAGACTGTGGACTCCGGGAAACAAACTGAGGGTTTTGGAGGGGAGGAGGCTGGGGGAATATGTGAGTCTGGTGGTGGGTATTAAGGAGGTGACCCATTGCATGGAGCACTGGGTGTGGCGCATAAACAATGAATCTTGGAACACCGACAAAACAAATAAAATAAAATAAAAGACTATAGTCCCCCATTGAATGATCCTGGCACCCTTGTTGAAAATCAATTGGCCATAGATGTATGAAATTATTTTTGAATTCTCAATTCCATTGCATTTGTTTATATATTTAGCCTTGTATTGGTACCCCACTGTTCTGATTACTGTTGCTTTGTAGAGAGTTTTGAAATCAGACAGTGCAAGTTATCCAACTTTGTTCTTTTAAAAGATTATTTTTGCTGTCCCATCTTCTTGCAATTCCATATGAATTTGAAGATCTTTTTTTCCATTTTTCCAAAAAATATCTTTGAAATTTTGATAGGGATTGCATCGAATCTGCAGGCAGTTTTGGGTAGTATCAACATTGTAACAATTGCAAGTCTTTTATCCCATGAATGCTGGATATTTTCCCTCTTATTTAGGTCTTATTTAATTTCTTTCAGCAATGTCTTGTAGTTTTTAATGTACAATTCTTTCATCTCTTTGTTAAATTTATTCTTTTGGATATTCTGGCAAATTAAATTATTCTCTTAATTTCCTTTTAGATTGTTCATTGCTAGTTTATTGAAACACAACTGAATTTTGTGTGGTGATCTTGTATACCCTACATCTTTGCTGAATTTGTTTATTGTTTTAGCAGGTTCTTTTGTGGATTCTTTGGAATTTTCTATATGTAAGATCATGGCATCTGTAAACAGAAACTTCTTCCTTTTCAATATGGATAGCTTTTTTTTTCTTGAATATTGCTCTGGCTAGAATGTCCAATACAATGTTGAATAGCAGTTTTGAAAGCAGGTGTATAAGTCAGGTTTATCTGGAGAAATAGACCCTTCCATATATATATGGAATTGGCAATATACTGTCTGTAAATTGGAGACCTAAGAATGCTAGTGGTGTAATTCCACTCTGAGCCCAAAGGCCTGAGAACCTGATGGTGTAAATCCCAGTCCAAGAGAAGGAGGACACCTGTGTTCTAGCTCACCAGGCAGGTGGGAGGAAATTAATCCCTCTGTACTCCACTTTTTGTTCTATTTAGCCCCTCAGTGGTTTGGATGATGTCCACCAACATTGGGGAGGGCAATCTACTTCACTAAACTCATTGAATCAAATGCTAATTTTTTCTAAAACACCCAGAAGTGATGTTTAATCTGGGCACCCTGTGGCCTAGTCAAATTGACACAAGTAATTAACTGTCACAGCAGTTGTCTTGTTCCTGATTTTAGGGAGGAAGCTAATGGTCTCTCACTTTGAGTATGAGCTAGCTTTGTTTTTTCATAAATTTCCTTTATTATGCTGAGGAAGTTTCCTTCTGTTTCTAGTTCTTTTACTATTTTTATTATGAAAGGTTATCAGATTTTGTCAAATGCATATTCTGCACCAATTGAGATGTTCATATGGGATTTTTTTCCTTTATTCTTTCTATTAATGTAGTGAATTACACTGACTGATTTTCTTATGTTGAGCCACAGTTCAACATAAATCCATCCCACTTGGCTATGATGTATAATCCTTTTATTATGTTGTTGGATTTGGTTTGCTAGTATTTTGCAAATATATTTTGCATTTATATTCATAAAGGACATTGTTCTGTAATTTTCTTTTCTTGCAATGTCTTTGTGTACCTTTGATGTCGGAGGAATGTTGGCAACATAGAATGAGCTTAGAGATACCCCTTCCTTTTCAGTTTTTTGAAAAGCTTGAGAAAGATTTAAATATTGATAGAATTCACTAGTGAAAGCATTTAGTCCTGGATTTTTCTTTGTTGTGAGGTTTTTGGCTGCTGATTTAATCTCTTTACCTGTGACTTATGTTTGCTGATACAAAATTACATTCCCAAATAAACTATTTAATAGATCCGTGAAACCATGAAAGGAAAATTAACACTTTGTGATTGCATCAAGTTTTTTCACTCTCTTGTTAAATGTGAGATGGGCAGTCTGTTGAGCAAGGTCTGTCTTTATCTATCTAGCTTTTGGGTTAGAAAAAATAACTACATAAGGTATGTCCCCTTTGACAAGGATAAAGCTTCAATGATCCCATGAAAGGAAGCTCACCTTTATATACCAGAACCTCTAGGAAGTTTTTGATGTCCAATGAGCAAGGGAGGCAGCTGGCCTGAAGGAGGCCTGGCAGAAGCAGTTTAGGAGAAGAGGCATTCAAGAACAGGAGCCAAGAAGAGATCTCATTGATAAGTGGTAAAAATTGGGGTGCATTTTGTGATAAAGCTACCTTGTTACCACGCTCTGATTCTATTAACTGACTTTCAGTCCTTCTCCAGATAATCCCAACCTCCAGGGCTTGCATCCTGCCTTTGGAGAAAAGTAAGCTTGGTGGCACATCCTCAGCAACTGCATCCTTGTGAGGTAAGACAGGTCCATCTCACCAACCACACTCTGTCCATTTCAAGTGTGAGACATGGTAGGCAGAAGTGATCAACAGGTAGTTGGGGATGAGCAAGGCTTGAATTCAGCAAGCTGAGAAAAGCCCCCCTCCTTTTAGCTGATTGATCACAGAAGAATCTGAAACAGAATCTTGCAATGTGAGTCAGTGATGTAGGCATGCTTCCATAACAAGAAATCAAAGGCAACAACGGTAAGGTAATGACAAATGCAATACAGAAATAGCTCCAAAGGCAAGAGGCAAGCTGAAAGGGTTGGAATTATCTGGAGAAATTATCTGTAACACCACTTTAGGGACCACCACAATGTGTCCTGTCAAAACTAGACATAGGGCTCTTGGTGATCTGGTGTTGGCTGTATTATCCGACCAAGGTGAAGAACAAACTCAGGAAACCTGAAAAACTATTTTCTTCCATCAAGCTCCTAGACATCCTTATATTAGTTAGAATAGGCTGGGTTATGCTGTGGTAATAAACAACTCTGAAATAGCATTGGCTTAACACAATAAAGCGGTGTTCTTCCGCATCCAGAATCCACTGCAGGTGCAGGAAACTCTCCACACAAGGATTGGCTGTCTCTGCACTTTGATCATGGAACTTCATTGGGATTGATGCTGCAGGGGGGAAGAAGGACTGGAGGATTCAACACTGGCAATGAAAACTTTCAGCTTAGGACTGATACTCATCATTTCCTCTCACAATCCATGGATCAGAACTACTCAACTGCTCATATGGCTTCAGCCTACAACAAAGGGGGCAGGAACAGCTATGGCCAGAACCAGGTTTTTTCTTTTTTCTTTTTCTTTTTAGGCAATATTATGGAAGTATGCTCACTGAAAAGCAGGCACTGGAATATTTACAGCAGTGTTTTCCCTAATTGCCCCAGACAGATGCCCCTGGGTGGTATAATGGGTAAATAAACTGTGGTTTATTCATGCCAACAGATACTGTACGGTGGTGAGATGCACGCATGTCTCACCTGATGTTGCACATAAGAAGGCAGACATACAGAAGTATCTACCAGGTGATTCCATGCCCATAAAGCCCCAAAGCAGGCAAAACGAACCTATGATGGGAGAAATCAGGACAAGATTTTCCCTTGGTGGGGGGGGGGGTGGGGACAAAGAGGTCTCTGGGGGCTCATAATGTTTGATTTGTTGATCTGGTTACTTGGGAATGTTCATGTAAGAACCATCCAGCCATACACCTAAGGGATGTAAGTTTTCTATACGCACATTGCATACCAAAAAGTGAAAAAAGAAAAAGGTCTGGGCCTGAGGAGGCCATCAGGGTGGGAGAAGATACCTCACAAAGATAAAGCATCCTGGCTTCCTTCATGCCCTCTAATTATGCAGTACTGGTAGGGGGTCCAAAGTGGGTGGAATCTTTCCAAGAACCACAAAGGCATTTCTCCCCAACTGTTGTCTTTAGACTCTGGGGCTCCCGGGCAGGAAGGACCACATCCTGGGAGACAGCTCTTTTGAGTTCTGGACAAAATGCTTTTGGCTGTAGTTTTGGAAACCTCTCTGAAACCACAGACTGCATTGTCCGCAGGCAGACAGGAGAGAAAGGAGAAAGCAAAGCTCAAAGTGAGGATGATGTGGGCCCAGAAGTAGAGCTGGTACAAGGAAGACAAGGCTGTGAGGGGGACAGGGAAGGAGGGGGAAACACTCTGGTCCCTCAGGCCACCCTTGACTAGCAGGAGAGTGGGGGCCTACCCTGGCCCTCCATAACAATCTGGGCTCTGGCAGGCAGGCCAGGGTAGCAGCTGGGAGCACTGGCTGAGCCCCTCCTGGGAGCCAGCCCCATGTTTCCGGGCTTCTGTGTCCCCATTTGCAGCAGGACAAAGCTTGCTGTCCTCTCCTTCTCTGGGAGGGTGGCCATGGCCAGGATTTTTGCCAGGACAGCAGGATGTTCTTACCATATAAATGAGATGGGGCAGCACAGCCAAGTCCTGCTCTAAGTGTGATTCCAGCTGGGAAAACCAAAGTGATCTCTGAGGCCCCAAAGGTGTGGGAGGAAAACTGGGGTCCAGGTGATGGTAGGTGCCCATGGCATCAAAGATTCCCAGTCCTTGCTGGGGCACGGTTCCGTGCACCCACATTTTTTCTAGTTAATTCATTTTTGGATCAGGTAATATGTTTACATGGTTTAAAAATCAAAATGGCAAAAATGTTTACTTCTAAGAACTTACTTACATCCCAGTCTACTCTGCTCTTCTGTGCCCCCTGTGGGCACTTGTTGAGTTTCAGTGCATTTAGGACAAGTTCATGCCTATGTGTAGTGCAAGCAAATAGAATATATAGTCTTTCCATACCTTTCTCGTTGTTCTTTGTCTCACTTAAAAAAAAGAAATGTAATAGCATGCTCTAGAGATCTCTCCCTATGAATGCACAGAGAGCTTCTTTTTTATTTTTGAGAGTGGTGCTGTGCTCTAGCATCCTAGCCAGAACCCAATTGATAGGAACTTGGCATGCAAATGTGTGCCATTTTGCACCCATGCAGGCATGTCTATAGGAATCTTTCTGATTTCTGTAATCCAGACCTAAGCCCCTACTGACCCCCAAGGCCCATGTGGCTGTGTAGCAGGCCCAGCTACCTGAAAAGTTGCCAGGACTGAGTCATATGATCCTGATTTCTAAGTGTCCCTACTGTCTCTGCCTCTACCTGCATAAGACTCCAGTTTAGGGAAGATTTGACATGTCTTGATCCACCTCCATGGACATTCCCTTTCATGGGACCCAGTGTGAGTCCCTGGTTCCCAAGGATCAAGCTATAGGAAGCTCAGAGTGTCTCCTTCAGTCCTACTGACCCCCAGAGGCTGTGAGAGTTTTCTGAAAGTCTTGGCCAGTGAGCCCGAGGATGTAATAAGCCCTTGGCCAGGTGCACTGTCCCTGAGACCCCATAGACTGAGGTCTGATGTGGGAGCTTAGTTCTGATACAGACATCCAGGCCAGGATGGAGAGAAATGACCTAAGGGGGCTCAACGCGTGTACCTAACCACACCACCACAGGCCCACAGCCTTTTTGAACACAGAGGAGGAGTGAGGCAGTGCACTAGTGAGCCTGGCCAAAGACGTGGAGGGGAAACAAAGTGACTTTTGGCTGCCAGGCCAGATCTGAGAATGGAAGTGGGCTTTCTGTGTTGACCTCAGAGTAGGCTCCCAAGGGCAGTCAGGATGGGCACTTGGCCTTTCCTAGTGGCTTCTGGAAGGTCCACAGCTCCAGGCAGAACATCAGAGAAGTCTAGATGTCAATCTGGGTCTCAGTGGAACCTAGATTGCCAGTTAGGAGCCAGGCACTGTCAAGAAAGCAGGTAGCTCACACAGTCTTGGGAAAACAGAAGCATTTTGGAGAGCAATAAAAGTATTGGTAGAGGTTAGGGGGAGAATGCAGGAGGAGTCTTGCCTTAATGCATGGAATGCAGATTCAGGCTGTTTTTTTTTTTTTTTTTAATTAGTGAGAGATCCTTGATAAATAGAAGACTTGGGCATGTCTAGCCTAGAGGCATTTAAGGTCATATCTCACGTACTTTAGAGCAGTGTTTCTAAAACCAGGCCTGCATATCACTGGTGCTACACAAGCTGGTGTTAGGGGAGATTACATTACATATTGTATTATATTTGTTACTTTATAGTTGGTTGTTTTTTTTTCAGGTATTTTCTATTTATGGCATCTGATACTGATTTTCCATTTTCAGTGACAACATACACATATTTTTTTGAAAACATATTTAAACAAAAATATAATTTCATTTAAAGAAAAATTTTAATCATCGTACATATAGGATACAAATATGCCACAGAAACCAAGTAAGTCTGGGTTAGAGGAACACTGCCTTAAAGGTAAATCACATGACAGATGAAAAAGAGAGCTCAGCAAAATGAAGTAACCAGCATACCTCCCAGCTGGGCAGTGGTGCAGCAGGGGCTCAGGCCCCAGTCTGGCATGATAGACCACACATCTCAGGCCAGGAGGAGAGGGACTGGGTCCAGATCCCAGGGATCCCCACAGTGGCTAGCACTACTCAGACCTCTGGTCTCTGTTGGCCCCACATCACTGACCTGGACGTTCTCCTGGCCTGTGCTCTCCCCCTGGGCAGGATGGCCCTTAGAGTTCTTCTCTAGCAGCTCATTTTCCAATGTGGTTAACAAGCACTTTGGTCTCTCTTGGAAATGTCTCTGGCCTAAATTTAATTATTAGCAAAGAGCAAAACTGTGTGCTTGAGTCCTCTAGTTGGGAGAAGGGGGGAGAAGGTGGCTTAAAAATCAGACTTCCAAGTAGGAAATCATGCCAGAGGAATCTGTTTAGGAAAGATCATAATCAGAATGGAGAGATGTATGAAAATGAAACCATGGCCAAATTGTTTTTTGTGAAAATGCCGAATGATAAAATTATTTCAAGAATAAGACCTGGCCAACATTTTATGAAGACCAGATGCCCAAGGACCTTCCAAGGTCTTTCTATAACTCAGACCTTGTACCAGTGTGGGGTAGGGTGGAGCTTGACAGGGGATGGGCAGAGAAAGTCCAGTTAATGAACAAACACCTGTCTTTTCCTGGTGGCCTGGAGACCTAGTGATCTGGTATCTCATGAGCACATGAGGCAGGATCTAGGCAACCCTGATTCAGACCTAGATTACAACTTTCTGTCATTCACTTGCAGTGAAATTGATTAATCAATTTCTTCTCTGAGACTCCGTTTTCTCATCTGCAAAATGGGGGCAACAATCCCTCCTTCATAGGGTTGTTGTGTAAAGACAGTGAGATATCTATTTTCTGTGGGCCACAGGGCCTGGCATGTGTCATGCCCCACCTTTCGAGGAGTCTTACCTCTCTGCTGCCATTGACAGTTTTTTGCAAGCAACCGAAACAGTGTTTGGTTGACTGGAACAAGCATCAAATAGGGATATGGGTAGCTCACAGAATCAAAGAAAAAGTGAAAAATCAATTCTTCAGGACCAGAGGACAGTTTTCATAGAACTTGAGAATACTTTTCTTGGAGAAAGGCAATAGTGATACTGTGGGTCAGCTATTTTCCATCTTTGCATTACTCTGCTCAGGATTCAGATTCCCGGGTGACTCAGAGTCTCCTTGGCTCATGTCGTAGGCTCTTGGCCTGGAAACGTCTTGACTGATTTCTCACCACAATGGCATGCAATATGGACCTGTGTTTTCCCAGAACAAAATCAGTAAGTGCTATCAGAAGTGAGACTGGGTATAGGGAATGCAGGAGAAAAGGGGTGTGGTGGGGAGGGAGCACAACCATAAGTTCCTTCCACTGAATGTCATACTTCTCAGCCCCATCTTCTCTTCTGACTGAGCCACTCCCTCCATCCTGTGTCTTCTAATCCCAAGCATTCTTCAAGGACTGTTAAGGAGAATGCACCTACTCGATGGTGTTCATAGTGTCAAAGGCACATTCACTCCCTATCTTCACATTCCCCAAATCCACTCTCTCCCTGGCTGTTCACACCGCATCTTTGAGCTGACAAGGCAGGGGAACCCCCATTTTCAGAAGGCTCTGCAGAAATTCAGAATGGAGAAGTGAGAGGGAGTGGCTGAAACAGGTCATAAAGTTTATATCTTTTTTTTTTTTTTTGGTTTATTGACCTTTAATCTTTTTTTTAAATTTTTTATTTTTTCAGCATAACAGTATTCATTATTTTTGCACCACACCCAGTGCTCCATGCAATCCGTGCCCTCTCCATACCCACCACCTGGTTCCCCCAACCTCCCACCCCCCGCCCCTTCAAAACCCTCAGATTGTTTTTCAGAGTCCATAGTCTTAATAATGATAGTTTTTCTGTTCACTCTCTTGGGTGCTCTGTGGATCAAAATCACTGTATCTGAAAATACTAATAGTTTATGTCTTCTTATAAATATGTACTCTATTTTGTTTTTTATTTCTTTACACTATGCCAAAATTTTATAATAAAAATGACAACTGATACTCCTGTTTATTTCCTAAACTTAATGAACATGCTGCTTATGTCCATTAAGCATGATGTTGGTTGACATGAAAAGTGCTTAAAATAGTGTTTGGCATATAGTAAGTGCTACATAAGTGTTATAGAGTAATTATCATCACTCTTCAATATGATCATTACAAATTCTGCCCATCTGCCTCATATGTGTAGGCGATATCTTCCTTACCCCATCGTGCCTTAGATTTGGGTGTAGCTGAACAGTGCTTTGGGTTGTGAGGCCAGATGCTCACACACATATTGTGGGCTCAATGAATATTTATTGGCTTAAAATGTATGTCTCCTGAATCAGTTGCAGGAATTCTAGTAACTTTTATCTGGGACATGCTGGCCTTACGATAGAAAGGAGAAAAGATGGTGGAACTACACAAGGTCTTTAAAGTCTGAGGTAAAGATGGCCACCATCAATTCCTTACCCCCAACGTGAGTGGACTATTACCTTATTCCTGGAATCCAGACTGGCCTTAGTGACTGGCTTGACCAATAGATTGTGGTAGAAGTAACCTTCTGGGACTTCTGAGGCTATTTGCCTATTTGCAAATTCTCTGAAAATTTGTTAGGCCTACCATTAGCCTAACAGCTTCCACTTGGATCTCTCTTTTTTTTAAAATTTTATTTATTCATTTTTTTATAGACATATATTTTTATCCCCAGGGGTACAGGTCTGTGAATCGCCAGGTTTACACACTTCACAGCACTCACCATAGCACATACCCTCCCCAATGTCCATAACCCCACCCCCCTCCTCCCAACCCCCCTCCCCCCAGCAACCCTCAGTTTGTTTTGTGAGATTAAGAGTCACTTATGGTTTGTCTCCCAATCCCATCTTGTTTCACTTATTCTTCTCCTACCCCCTTAAATCCCCATGTTGCATCTCCACTTCCTCATATCAGGGAGATCATATGATAGTTGTCTTTCCCTAATTAACTTATTTCGCTAAGCATGATACCCTCTAGTTCCATCCACGTCGTCGCAAATGGCAAGATTTCATTTCTTTTGATGGCTGTATAGTATTCCATTGTGTATATAAACCACATCTTCTTTATCCATTCATCTGTTGATGGACAACTAGGTTCTTTCCATAGTTTGGCTATTATAGACATTGCTGCTATAAACATTCGGGTGCATGTGCCCCTTCAGATCACTACCTTTGTATCTTTAGGGTAAATACCCAGTAGTGCAATTGCTGGGTCATAGGGTAGTTCTATTTTCAACATTTTGAGGAACCTCCATGCTGTTTTCCAGAGTGGTTGCACCAGCTGGCATTCCCACCAACAGTGTAGGAGGGTTCCCCTTTCTCCGCATCCTCGCCAGCATCTGTCATTTCCTGACTTGTTAATTTTAGCCATTCTGACTGGTGTGAGGTGGTATCTCACCGTGGTTTTGATTTGTATTTCCCTGATGCTGAGTGATATGGAGCACTTTTTCATGTGTGTGTTGGCCATCTGATGTCTTCTTTGCAGAAATGTCTGTTCATGTCTTCTGCCCATTTCTTGATTGGATTATTTGTTCTTTGGGTGTTGAGTTTGCTAAGTTCTTTATAGATTTTGGACACTAGCCCTTTATCTGATATGTCATTTGCAAATATCTTCTCCCATTCTGTCAGTTGTCTTTTGGTTTTGTTCACTGTTTCCTTTGCTGTGCAAAAGCTTTTGATCTTGATAAAATCCCAATAGTTCATTTTTGCCCTTGCTTCCCTTGCGTTTGGCGATGTTCCTAGGAAGATGTTGCTGCGGCTGAGGTCGAAGAGGTTGCTGCCTGTGTTCTCCTCAAGGATTTTGATGGATTCCTTTATCACATTGAGGTCCTTCATCCATTTTGAGTCTATTTTCGTGTGTGGTGTAAGGAAATGGTCCAATTTCATTTTTCTGCATGTGCCACCTGGATCTCTTAATGCACTCACTCTTGGAATACTCCCTTATGGAATTGAACTGTCATTCTGTGAGAAGCCCAAGCCACTGGAGATGCCATATATGAGTGCTCTAGTCAAGAGCCCTAGCTCAGGTTCCAGGTGACAGCATTAACTGCCAGCTATGTGACAGAGCTATCTTGGGTGTTCTGTCCAGATGAGCTTTCAGATGACTTGTAGCCCAGTCAACAACTGACTATAACCACATAAGAAACCCCAAGAAAGAACTAATGAACCCAGGCAATCAACAGGACAAACCCTGATTAGAAGGAGTACTCACTGCTTCCACTCTCAAGATCCAGCAGTGAACCAATTCATTGACCAAGAACTGATGTTCACAGGGTATAGAAGTATAGTCCTCTCTCAAAAAGGGTAGCAAGTGTTCAGGAGCAACAGTAAGAAAATAAAGAAAAGTGGCTGGATATAAGATAAACACAATTATAAGTCACATTTGTATATCCTAGCAAATAACCCTTTACAAAGTAAAGTGAAAAAGGACCCCATTCACAGCCACAGTAACAACAACAAAAAAATATCTAGAAACAACAGTAATGCCTTGGATACATCTGGTTTCTGGTATAATCTCCCAGAGACACTGTGAGAGGTTTTGTAATGAGCTCATTAGCAGAGATTGCATATTGGAAAATTTTCAGAGAATTTTCAAATAGGCAATTGCTTTTGCCAAATGACTAAAAATGTTCTTTTGAACTGTTAAAATTTTACTGTGTATGTGCTGAGGTTGGGATAAAATGATAAAGTAGGGTAGCTGGTCTGATTGGACTATAATTGAGAAATGCTTTCAAGTATGTGCCAGCATAGAAACTATGATGTCAGCTGCATGTGTGGGACTCATTAAGCCTGCATGTCAACTCCCATGAGCACAGCTGACCCTGTTGAGCCCTCTCCCTCTCTGGGTGCCCAGCCTAGATCTGGGTGGATGACCCACTAGGAAGAGATAGGCAGCCCTCAGGGAAGAGTTCCTGACATTAGGCCTGGCAAGTGCCTCTGATCATCCCTTTCTCTAGAAACTGATATTCTTTAATAAACCATTGCATTCATAGGTAACATGGAGCAAACAGTCCCAAGATTCTTAATCTTGGGGGGTGAGACTGTAACTAAAACTGTGAATCCTCTCTCTAGAAGAAAGTACCACTGTGCACTGCACACATAAAGTCCTGCATAGTACTCTAATGGTTGCTGACTCTATGAATCTTGTCCCACAGCCCCAAGGAGAGAAGGACCTGTACTCTAGTGATTTGTATGACAAGGGGAAGGAAGTGATAGGTAGTGAGACAAAGGTGAAAGAGGAATTTTTGGCATGGAGGAAAACAAAGCATTACTTCATGGTGTTGGACAATAATCAATGGAGGGTGGTGAGGTGGAAAAAGAGTAAACAATGAAGGAAGGAGGCTCCTGAGGCTTCTAAGAGGATGGGATCCAGAACCCTGGAAGCTGGGGAACCCCTGAGAGGTTCTCAGTACACCTCTTCTCCAAAACAAAAGGGAAGGAGAGGAGGAGGGAGCAGTGGGGGTTCCTCGGTCTAGCCACAGTCAATCTTGTGCATACACTGACCCTGAGAGACATAGGTTCTTAGGAATGATGTCAGAATATATGACATTATTCCTTCCACAAGCATTTACTGAACATTTACTGTATGCCAAGGACTATTCCAGGACATGGTCCCTGCTCTCATGGAGTTTGAATGGGATGAGCAAATGAGTAAAATTACATTAATAAATAGGACAATTTCAGGCACTGCTCAGGGCTGAAAGGAACTGTTCTGGGAGTCAGAGAGAAGACTAAGGAAAGCCAGTTCTTTCAGTACTTGGATGAAGAAGCTTATGGTGGATAAGAGCACCACATGGGGGAGACAGTGAGTACAAAGGCCCAGTGAGGGGTTGGGCTTTAGGTCTTCATTCTTGCTGGGTAACTCCTCCATGACTATCTGGGGCCATTAGTGAATAAATGAATGGAAAAAGATGATGTGTGCTCTGTGGCTCTCCACCATCTGGGCCCTGGAGGCACCGTGATTCTCGTTTACCCCACTGCTCACTCAGAAGCTAGTTAGACACACTTTTTCCCCAGAATCTATGTTCAGTGTGCCCTTCCCATAGGTATGCCCTTCCTCCAGGTTTATCTTTCTGCACCACCCCTCCTCCCCAGGGGCGAGGGGGTGCTTCCCTTTCTCAGAGGCACATGGCTCCCTCACAGGCTTTAAGCCTCTGCAAAGCCTCTATCATGGAACTTCCCCTCCACCTTGGCCCTGCTTAAAAGGCAAACTCCCCAACTCTCCTCTGCCTCCACTTAATTTTCTCCAGCTCACATACCCTATAATTCCAGGTTTATTTTGTTTATTGTCCATTCCCAACCATCAAATATAAGTGCTATAATATTGTGGACTATTGTATTGTATTGTATTGTATTGTATTTATTTATTTATTTACAGTGTTCCAGAATTCATTGTTTATGCACCACATCCAGTGCTCCATGCAATATGTGCCCTCCATAATACCCACCACCAGGCTCACCAACCACTCATCTCCCTCCCCTCCAAAACCTCAGATTGTTTCTCAGAGTCCACAGTCTCTCATGGTTCATCTCCCCCTCCAGTTTCCCTCAACTCCCTTCTCCTCTCCATCTCCCTATGTCCTCCATGCTATTTGTTATGCTCCACAAATAAGTGAAACCATATGATAATTGACTCTCTCTGCTTGACTTATTTCACTCAGCATAATCTCTTCCAATCCCATCATGCTGATACAAAAGTTGGGTATTCATCCTTTCTGATGGAGGCATTATATTCCATAGTATATATGGACCACATCTTCCTTATCCATTCGTCCATTGAAGGGCATCTTGGTTCTTTCCACAGTTTGGCGACCATGGCCATTGCTGCTATGAACATTGGGGTACATGTGGCACTTCTTTCCACTACATCTGTATCTTTGGGGTAAATACCCAGTAGTGCAATTGCAGGGTCATAAGGAAGCTCTATTTTTAATTTCTTAAGGAATTTCCACACTGTTTTCCAAAGTGGCCTCCCAACATTGTAAGAGGGTTCCCCTTTCTCCATTGTGGAGTATTTTTAAGAACTGTTCTTTGCTGTGTCCCCAGTCTGACTGTCTGGCACATAGCAGGAGCTCAGCACATATTTATCAAGAAAAAGAATGGATTTTGACACAACCATGTCCCTTCCCTGAATTTGAACTTCAGGAGTGAAGGGAAGTAACTTTTTTTTTTTATCAGGACCAACACACAGTGGGCACTTGTTTAAATGATGTTTGAAGTCAGTGGCCCATCTGCTGCAATGTGGAGACACCAAAAATTTCATGAAGCTTCAGAAAAATCCTTACAGGAAAGCTCCCTGCACTGATTTTGAAGCCTCATACCCCAGGAGTAAGCATTTCATTGGAAGGTGACCTCACTGGGGCTTAGTCTGATCAACAAAGAAATTTCACAAGCACACAGTGTCATTACCATGGGGAACCTAACAATACAGGAAATTAGGAACTGCCCTTCCTTGCCCAAACTCCCAGCAACAAGGAACCACGTGCTTTAACTCTAGAAATACAGGAATGACTGTCTGTGAGCTTAACCAGACAAGGCAGCTTGCTGAAGAACTTGGGAGACCAGGAACATGGTGCCTATGTGCCTATTTGCAGTGGGGCTTTGTATGTGCAAGAGTAATTACTCCAAAAATGTCATTGGGTTCCCCACCTGGAACTGAAACCAGAGCCTGCAATCCCTGGGTCTTCTTCCATCCCCTCCTGAGCCCACATCCCTGTTTCCTGGGTTAGCAAGGCTTGCCAGGTGTTCCTGTCCTGGTCCTACCTGGCCCTTCTGTGGTCTACTAATACCCTATTAACCTTCTGGTGTGCCTGGCTGCCTTCAGGGCCTGGCAGGGTAGACTAAGCCTAGGTGCAGGTGGGGCTGCAGCCAAACCACTCAGGGTATAAGTTCTGAGGGCACAGAATCCTGCACCTCTAGGATCTCAGAGGAATATCCAAGGGTCTATTAATTAGTTTGTTCTATAATTTACTTGAGTACTTCCTACTGCAGGCATTGTGTTGGGTGCTGGAGATCCAACAGTGAACCAGTAGACATCCATTTCTAGACTTTGCAGTGGGGAGGGAGACTCGTTAACCAATCTATCTGCAAGTGCATGTTATGAGCAAGTGGACACCTGCTATAGCCTACATCTCTCCTCTCATTCCTTCTGATCTCCCTGGTCCTCCATTGACCCCAAGGAAGAGTATAACTCAGCAAAGCTGTTGGTTTCTTGCTTTTTTAATTCAAAACCCTTATTCCAAGTTTTGTCAACTGAGAAGAGCTACATTATGCTGCGCTAACATATTAACCCTCAAGTCTCAGTGTCTTAGTGCAGCAAAGGTTTATTTCCTGCTTATTCTAAGTGTGCCATGGCCCATGGCTCTCAGGATAGCTCTCTTATAAGCAATGGCTCAGGGACCCTACTGCCATGTCCTGTGACTCCATCATCCTTCTCCTGGGGAACAGAGAGCTGGACACTTGTGTATATGCTCTTAAATTCTCCAGTCTTCAAGTGATACTTCTGTTCACAGCCATTGGCCAGAAGAGTGAGGCATACAAGGGGAGGTGGGAATTACAGATGGGAATGTGGGGGGGGGGCTCATGGATATTTGGGGAATAGCACATATCTCAGCCACCACCTCCTCCTACAAAATAAATATTCCACAGCATAGGGGTGAGTGAGGAAGAGGGGTAGAATTACACAGATCACAGAAGTTCTCAAAAGTGACAATGAGTTGCCCCCAAATAGCACCTGAGCCACTAGCCCCATGGTGCCCCCGAGGAAGAGCCCAAGTAGAGAGACTGCTGTTAGCCTCTGAACTGTCCAGGGGCCATCTACTGGCATGGCTAGCATGCTGTCCATAGATCTTCTAGCCAAGTAAATTCTTTTATAAGTTTTTTTAAAAGATTTAATTTTTTTTTTTTTTTTTTGAGAGAGAGAGAGAGCATGAGCAGGGGCTAGGGGCAGAGGGAGAAGCAGATTTCTTGCTGAGCAAGGAGCCTGACACGGGACTCAATCCCAGGACCCTGGGATCATGACCTGAGCTGAAGGTAGATGCTTAACTGACTGAGCTACCCAAGCGCCCACCAAGTAATTTCTTTGGGTGGGATCAGGATCCCTACCCGACCACACACAATTGGCCAGTTCCTTTTAGCCTCCCAAGACTCTGTGCATGGAGGTGGATGTGGGAGTGGTCAGGAGCCCTCAACACCTGAGTCAGGTGAGGCTGTCCTAGACCAACCTGAAGTGCTACTCTGCCCGGAGCAGACGGTGGTGGCAAGCAGCTGCCAGGTGGGAATCGGGTGCATTGAGACCAGCACCGCAAAGGGAGGGGACATGGTGCTCTGAGAGGGAGAGGTCGAAGAGGGCCGCCGACCTGAAGGAGGAGGAAGAGTTTAACAGAAAAAGTGGGCGAGTGCTGGGAGAGCACACTCGCGGTTTGTGAGTGACACAAAGGGAGAGGAACATAAATTAAGGTTGGCTGGGCAGCCAAAGCAAGTGGGTTGTTACTGCATCCCGGACACAGGGTCATGCGTGAGTCCTTGAAGTGGGACTGTGGCACCAGAGTGTGACTAAGAGGTAAAGAGGTGACAGGAAGGAGAGAAAGCAGCAGAGCCCGCCCTGCAGAACTGGCCTCTGGTTCCTTGATCCCATGGAACTTTCGACAGAGCACCTCAGAGCTGTCTTTCAGAGGAGGGGAAATCAAGGGCTGCCTCGTGGGGCATGGAGATCCCTCACTTCTGGATTGCCTACCAACTCTTAGCCAGATATCTGGGAGCTCCCAGGTAGGAGGCAGGAGGTGTTGACAGCCTTCCCTGGCTGCAACATTGCTAACATCCACAGAGACAAGTTCACACAGGCAAACATTTCGACACTAGCTAAACAGAGTATATTTGATTTCCTACCCTGACAAATATATTTCCAGAATGACCCAGAAGGCCAGGTTTGAGTGCAAGCTCTTAGGTACCCACGGGGACAGGCCTGGCTTCAATTCGGACAGGGAGCCACTAAGAGAAGGGCAGAGGTGATCAATACGGAGCTGGGGCAGTTCTGTGTGGACTTTCATTTTTATTTTCCTTTATTTTAACTTTAAAAAGAGGTTACAGAAAACTTTGAAAGACATCCTTCTAGTCTTCCATCCTTATTTGAGACAACCACCGCCCCCGACCCCCGACCTTTCACTGTTCTGGACACAGAACAGCCAAGGCAACCACCCAGTTAAAGCATTCTGTCACTGTTATTACTTGAACATAATTTGGCTGTTTACATTTGTCAGTTATGTATATTTATTCTGATGCATTAATTATTTTTAATTGCTCTCTCTTTATCCAACTTTAATTATTGAACAATAACTTAATTCTCCAATATTTTTAGAATCTTCCTTGATTACACATGAATTGGAATGTTCTCACCATCACTGTCTACCCCATTGTTCTGTGTGAGGTTGAAGAAACCTGCCAGAATCCTAGCCCACCCTCATGGTGTCTCCAAGTGGGTGATGTGAGGTTCACAGGATCTGATGGAAGCGTGTCCCAGCTAGGCCAGGTGGGGTTGCTGTGGTCTGGCCCCAGTCAGTCTGGGAGAGGCCAGAATCTCTCAGCACTTTCACATGGCAGAGGTAATGTCTCCTGTGACCAGAGAAACACCATCTTTTCACCATATATGTCCACTCTGTTCTGCAAATACAAAAACTCATATTCATGAGTGCGTTTTACTACAAAGGAAATTTAGTGTAGGGAACACAGGGAGCACTGCACATCATATCTCATATTTGGGACCAAACTGGTGACTTGAGGAAAGGGCAAAGAGAGTGTCCTGGGGATACCTTCTATTCAAAGGGGATACCTTCTGCTCAAACCCTCTAGAAGGGTTTACATCCCTTTGTGTTGGGTAAGGAAACACCAGAGATAACCCAAATCTGCCTTTGGAGATTTTCCAGGTCCTCAGTAAAGAGCAGATTCAGCGATCTCTGGCCTGCGTCTCTCAGCATTCCAGCAACTGGCAAGGCTACAAATAGTGCCCTTGGTTGCTATAGCAACAGAGATTTCCCAGAAGCAGAATCTTTAAGAGTAAGACTAGGTTTGCTTTGCCACTCAAAGCAGGTGAGAGAACAGCCCACTTCTGCTGCACACCAGGTCACATCCAGCTGGAGGCCTCACCTCAGCTCCTGCCTGGACCCTGTCCTAGCCTTTCCCTGCATCTTCACCTGCATGTGGCTGCAAATAATTTGAAAACATTGTACCTGGTTCTAAACCAAGAGATTGGTCTACTCCAGTCAGAACAAGGCCAGGCAGACATCCCAGAGATCAACACCGTGGTTAGGGACCCTGCTCTGGCACCCCAAGCAGGCACTCTGTCCCTCCTGGTGGACAGACTGCCGTGGCATCCACAGGTGTAGTAAGCTGGGGTATGGGGCAGAATGTAGGGGGGCAGCCCTCTCCAAGGACATCTGTCACATCCCACCTGTGTCTCGTGGCCACCTGAATATCAAGAGAGGTGGGAAATCCTGTATGATGTAGGGTTCAAAGCTGACAGTCAAGAAAGAATTCTTGGGACATCTTTGGTGCAAAAGGTGGTTTCATTAAAGCATGGGGACAGGACTTGTGCGCTGAAGGAGCTGCACTGGGGTCATGAGGAGTGGCCCATTATAACTTACAAGTTGGGAGGGGGTTAGGGATAGTGTAAATCTCTAAGGAATTTTGGAAGCAAGGTTTTCAGGGCCTTGAGGGGGCTAGCTATTGTTGGGAAAAGGTCATTTATTACAGTCTAGTAAAACCTTAGTCATGAGACCCTTTAGATGTATATCAGTGGGCCATAGGCTTGGGGGGTGATTGCTAACACATATCTTGAGGGTTTAGAAATAAAGGAAATTTCTAAAGGAATTTTTATATGTTGAAGTAGTCTTACGGGATCCCAGGTGCAGGTTGGGGGTTAAGGAGGAGGAGGCAGGGTTTAGGCTAGGATTGCCTTTTGCCCTCAGCAAAGTGTAAACTTTGAGGTAGTTAAGTTCTTAGAAGAATGTTATGCTTTCTGTTTCAAGGACTTGTCCGTGGGCTATAAGTAGTAAGGAAATTTAATAATTTTTCTTCTGCCTTTGTTTCCCACATCACTGTATTTTATTTTTCTAGTCCTTTTAGAAGAGAAAAGGAAGAAAGCAAGTAAGACTGAATGTTAGGTGATCCAGCTTAGAGTTTCTGACACAATTCCTAATGTTTGTTCTTATAAAAACAATACATGCACAGAATTAAACATTCAAATAGCACTAAAGGCATATGACAAACAAGACCAGCTCTTCACACCCCACCTGTCTGCTTGCTGGCTCTGTTTCACATAAGCAATCACATCCACGTCTTTAGGTGCTAATTTTGCTCAGCCCAAGGTCCCAGTGCCTAGAACAGGGCCTGCCACGGAGTAGGCATTTCCCTACTGGGAGTTGAATACTGAGGTGATCAATATTTCTAAATAACATGCTTATCCTAATGTTGCTTGATGAGCCATTTTTGACACAAACTATTGAGTGTCTGTTATGACAGGTAAGGATTTAGTCCTTATCAGTGATCCCCTTTCTCTGTAATTTTCCCTCTCCCTTAATAACCCCTATATGGGTATAGAAAAATGTTGGTAAAACGAGTAGGCTGTTATAAAATTAATAACCCACTATGGTTATGTAATGCTTTGCATTGGAGAGACAACCACAGTTATACTGTGATGTTTTCCTGGTCCTTTTTTTGTTAATCCTAGAGTTGGCTTAAAAATGTTCCTTAATTTTCAGTGTACGGTAGTTCCCACTTATCTACGATGTTGCATTCCATGGTTTCAGTCACCTATGGTTACTGTGGTCCAGGAAGGTCATAGCAACCTAACACTACAGCATGATGCCTAAGTTTTTCCCCTCTCTTCATCTCATCACGTGGGTATTTTATCATCTCATACCATCACAAGAAGGGTGATGTAGGGGCATTGTAAGGTATTTTGGGGGAGAGAACATATTCACATAACTTTTATGATAGTACATTTTTTAATCGCTCTATTTTATTATTAGTTTCTGTTGTCAGTCTATTAAAGTTTATCAGAGGTATGTGTGTGTAGGGAAAACAAAGTCTATATAGGGTTCGGTAATATCTGTGACTTCAGGGATCCACTGGGTGTCTTGGAACATATCTCCCCTTAAGAGGGGAGTACAGTACACATCCTTACTTTTTGCATTTTAGAAATGCCCCATTAGACTTGATAAATGGGTAAAGATGTTCTTTCTAAGGTGCTTCATCCTGGCAGAGAACCTGTCAGTTCCTATCCTGACACCTCCAGCTTCTACTCTGTGTTGACTCCTTGTTGTCCAGGCTGACCTGCCATCCTGAGACCACCTTTAACCCATTTCCTGTACTGCTCAGCGCCCTCCCCCCCGTTTCCATGATCCAAACCTTGCTGTTTCTTGGTTTATTCTGTTGTTTTCCTAGCTTATGTACATCAATGACTTCTAAGAAAGAATGTGGTGTTTGAGAGAGAGAGAGAGAGAGTATGTGTGTGTGTGTGTATAAATTCAGTACTTGTTTGTCTTCAGAAGTGTTCCTTCCACTCTCCATGTGTTTCACTTTATTTGGGAATAGAATATGTGGTTGGAAGAAATTTCCCCTCTTAATTTTGAGCACAGTGATTCTTGCTTTGGGGAAGATTACTACATTTGCTTCCCCATTTCTTTGTATCTGACCTGTTTGGAGTTGATTTTTTGTGTCTCCTCTTTTTCCTATGCTCTGAGGTTGCCTGGACATGTGCTTTTCATCTGAATGTCACAGTCCTTCCATTCCTGCATGAGAGCAGCTGAACTTATCTTCTGAGGGTGAGAGGAGGGGTCATGGTTAAGATGGCACACAGTACCACTGTTTGAGACTGTCTCAAGTTATTTTTCAGAGGAATCTTGTTTCAGAACATAAAAGTATTTCCTATTTCTTGGTTGATATTAATTTATGAATTGGAACTTTTTTGGGGGGTACCCTACAATGTCTCTAACTTCCTTGAGGTGTACATGTGTGCTCATGCATGTTCATGTCCACATGTATGCTCACCTGTCTACAAGTAAAAGCGAAAAAAGGTTTAACTTTTTTTTAAAAAAGATTTTATTTATTTGGCAGGGAGAGAGACAGAGAGAGCAGGAGTGGGAGAGAGAGAAGCAGGCTTCCCACTGAGCAGGGCTTGATCCCATCACCTCAGGATCATGACCTGAGCAGAAGGCAGATGCTTAACCGACTGAGCCATCCAGGTGCCCCTAACTTAAAAAACAAAAAAAGATTTATTTATTTATTATTTATTTGAGAGTCCAGGGGAAGGGGCAGATTGAAAGGAAGAGAGGGAATCTCAAGCAGACTCTCCACTGAGCAGGGAGCCTGACACAGGGCTCAATCCCCAGACTCATGAGATCATGACCTGAATTGAAATCACAAATTGATTGCTTAACCAACTGAGTCACCCAGGTGCCCCCAAAAGGTTTAACTTTTATATACAAAGGGCTTCTGTAAATTGACAAAAAGAAGATAAAGAGAAAAAAGTAAAATGCAGACAAATTACAGAAGAGGCATTCAGATCACCAATAAACAGTAAAAGATGATAGTTTCCTGTTGGCCAGAGGACCATTATATTAAAGCCACAAAAAGGATTCCAGCTTCACAAGTCTGATCAGCAAAAATGAAGAAGTCAAATAATATCCAGGGCTGCGAGTCACTGCTTTCTTACTCTGGGCTGGAAGGGGGTGTAAAATGTTATATTTTTAAAAAGCAAATTTGGTAGTATCTATGAAGATCAAAACAATCAAAAGAAATAAAATAAATAAATAAATAAATAGATAGATAGATATTTGTTAAGACCAAAAAAAAAAAAAAAAAACCAAAAAAACAAAAACAACAACAACAGAAAAAAACAATCCATACCTTGTAACTCAGTAATTCAACTTTTGGAAAACTATACTGCAGAAACAGTTCCAACATATAAGGATATTTATCACAGTGTTGTTGGTTGTTGGGAGGGAGGGATTCCGAACCTGGGTAATGTGTGTCAGAATGGCTGACTACAGCTTTCCGTGCCTATGTGCTTTCCTTAGCGAATGAACCCATGTCCCTCAGCTGTGAGCATGTGCACACACCCAGGGGAGTCCTATGGTTATACGCAGAAGAATACCAAAAGGAAACATTTTAAATATTGTCAGTGTAGTTATTCCTACACTGGTGTATGGTGTGGTTTAAAGAAAGTGGGAATGACAGTTGTGTCCTTGGGATCGGGGATTTTCAGCATAGGAGGAAAGTGATGCAGATGTGAGATCAAAGGGGCTAAATAAAATGTTTCAAGCCTAAATTTGAATGGAATATTTCAGTAGGAACTTCGGACAAATTTTTTCTTACTAAAAGTATTTCCTGCGACTACACATACTGAGCATATACTAATTTTATAATTTGTGGGGTGCAGGTCTTTTGGGAAACAATAATCTCCGGTCTGGGGTAGGAAATGAACAAAATGAACCTGCCACTTCCTCTCATATCAGAAAGCAAGGAACTTTCAAACTCCATGTGAGGCATGGCAACCATGCTCAGGACCCAGCTGAATTGGTTCCACTGGTTGAAGATAGAACATTTGAATAATAGGAAATAATGAAAAGTAACTGCAAAAACAGGAGTACAGAAAATATACCAATTTCCATGAGGTCATAATAGCGGTTAAGAAAAATTATTGGTCACCATTAGAGATGTTAGTGAACCTCATAAAATGAAATAATGGATCCTGGTTACCAATGCTGATGATAACTGACATAAAAAAGAGACACAATCAGATATCAATCACATGCCTCTTGATGAAAGTAACAATACTACTTAAGAAGTGTTCTCACCAACAAACACACAAAAAAATAAAACCTAGGTCCGACAGTGCCTCTAGCTCCAGCTGCAGATGTACAACAAAGTGATGCAACCTGAAAATCCAGCAGAAAACGCTATAGGACAATCCACTTTGTTCCTTCAACAAGTACATTGCAAAAAAATGACAGAGTCAGGTTGGGGGTAGAAATAGGGAGAGGGAGAAAGAGGGAAGGGGGAAGGGAAGAAGAGAAGAGGGAGGGAGGAAGGGAAAAGAGGAAGGGGGAGAAGGAGTAGGGGAAGAGGGAAGGAGAGAAAGAGAGGAAGAAGGGGAAGAAGAAAGGAAGGGAAAGAGGGAAAGGGGAAATGAAAGGCGGTGGGGAAGAGGGAAGGAGAGGGAGAAGGGGAGCAGGTTGAAGAGAAGAGGGAGGGAGAAGTTGAAAGGGACTTAAGAGACATATCAACAAATTGAAATGTGTGGACCTGACACAGACCTACTAAATGTGCTATATTTGACAAGTGTGGAAATTTTAACACATACTGAATGTTTGATGATGCTGAAGAATTATTGTTAAATTTTAGATGTGATATGATGTGGCTGTTTCTTAAAAATAATTTTATCTTTCAGAGATGCATACTGAATATTACAAATGGGATGACATGATATCTGGGTTTGGCTTCAAAATAGGCTAATTTGGGGGAGGAGAAAATGGGTACAAATACACAAGATTGGTGATGAACTGATAATTTTGAAGTGGGATGATGGGAAGGTGAGGTTTTATTACACTATTTCCTCTAATTATGTATATATTTAAAATGTTCCATAATAAAAATTTAACTGAAAGGAGGCAAATACATGCAACATATATTTAGTAAATATTCCTGAGGCCAATGCTTTTTTAACTATTAAATCTCCTAAAAAATAAGACTTTTAAAGGGCACTTGAAAAAGCAATAAGTAGTAACATTCTATAATATTTTTCTACAATTATGAATATACACTTGCAGAAGAATTTTATTTATTTTTTACTGTGTTATGTTAGTCACCATACAATACATCATTAGTTTTTGATGTAGTGTTCCAAGATTCGTTGTTTACATATAACACCCAGTGATCCATGCAATACCCACCACCAGGCTCACCCATCCCTCCATCCTCCTCCCTTCTAAAACCCTCAGTTTGTTTCTCAGGGTCCACAGTCTCTCATGGTTCATCTCACCCTCCAATCCTCCCCCCTTCACTTTTCCTTTCCTTTTCCTAATGTCCTCCATGTTACTTTGTCCCACAAGTAAGTGAAACCATAAGATAATTGACTTTCTCTGCTTGGCTTTTTTCACTCAGCATACTCTCCTCCAGTCTCATCTATGTTGATGCGAAAGTTGGGTATTCATCCTTTCTGATGGCTGAGTAATATTCCATTGCATATATGGACAACATTTTTATCATTCGTCTGTTAAAAGGCATCTTGGCTCTTTCCACAGTTTGGCGACTGTGGACATTGCTGCTTTGAACATTGGAATACATATGGTCCTTCTTTTTGCTACATCTGTATCCTTGGGGTTAATACCTGGTAGTGCAATTGCAGAAGGATTTACAAAAAAAAAAAAAAAAAAAAAAAAAAAAAGAAAGAAAGAAAATCAATGTGATGCAGTGGGTTGTCACGGCTTAGGACAAACTTTCTAGTGACATCACAGATTTTAAGGATGCTGTATTTTCCTTTGACTTGAAGATGATGAGCTCTGGAAAAGTGTGTTAAGGACTTGACAATGGCATTATAATGGTAATAAAGGCACTCACAGTTTCTATAAAATTGTTTTATGGGCCAAAAAATTAGATTTCCAATCTGTTGACTTCTAGGGGTATCTGTGATACATTTTTAAATGTGAAGAGGCATTGGGGCACCTGGGTGGCGTCAGCGGGTGAAGCGTCTGCCTTCAGCTCAGGTCAGGACCTCAGGATCCTGAAATCAAGGCCACATGGAGCTCCACACTCAGCGGGGAGTCTGCTTCTCCCTCTACCCCTCTCTCCACCCATGTTCTCTTTCTCAAATAAATTAAAATAAAAAAAATAAATGAATGAGAAGAGGCATTGCAGAGTAACAAACATAGTCATATGACTGCAATTTTGTAAAATCAGCCATCATAATATCAACTGCATTGGTAAAGTCCAAAGGGGGTGGGTGTTTTCATGTGTGTGTGTGGGGATTGTTCTTTAACCATCTCTGAACTGTTTTGCATTTTATACCGAGCATACATTAATTTTATATTTTTTTAGTCTTTTAATGTTTCTAGGCACAGATCTTAATGTGTTCAGTTTAATGAGTGTTAGTAACTGCATGACTTGTGGAGCTGCCATTTACATTATCCCAGAGAGTTTCCTGGTTTCCATTTTCAGCCAACTCCCCTCCCCCACTCCATCAACCACTGTCGGATTTGTACCACCAGAGACTGGTTTTGCCCATCTCAGACATCCAGCCTGAACTTCTTTGAGTCTGGCTTCTTCCACTTAATGTAAAGTTACTTCATGTATTCCTTCCCTTTCACTGATAATCTACATACTACCATATAAATACATCATAAGTTGCTTCCACTTTCTCCTGTCAGTGGGCATTTGGGTTGTGTCCTATTCTTGGCTATCATGAAGAAGGCAGCTGTGAACACTGTATAGTCTTTGTGTGGATATATGTTTTTCTTCTCTTGGGTAAAATATCTAGAAGTGAAATGGCTGGGTCACAGGGTTTGTGATTAATTTTTAATAAAATAAATTGGATAATAAAGCTAGAAAGCTACAGCAATTAGAAAGCTTGGCTGCTGGTTCAGGAATAAGCAAACATCAATTACAGGGAATACAAAAATGGGACTCTTTCAATTGCCAGCCTCAAATGAGCCCTCACTGCTACTCGTGACACTTCCTTAGAACTATAATTGCCTGGGAACTCTCCACTTCCAAACCACTGATTCAGTCATACTTTTCCTCCCATTCTCTGTCCACATGTCCTCTCACTTTGTCTCTGGTTCAGCTGCTCCAGGATGACAGTTCATTGATCTTAATGGGACCTCTAGTTCACTGAACTTTTAATTTTCCACACCCATCAGCACTTTCCTTGTCCAGCTGAGACTCTAAAGTTCACTATTGCCCTTTGCTTTTCACTGAAACCATCTGAGCAAATTTTCAGCCTTGGATGAACCCAGAGACCTGTTTCCTTTTCCTAGTGCTTGCTCTTTAAGTAGCCTGGTGTTGCTGGCAGAGTGTCTTAAAACAGTATAGATTGGCCCTACTCATGACCACTAATATCAAATGAGACTTCAGTACTTCCTGGGCTACTCACACTTGCCCAAACCAACCCCCTTTCCTCTATCCCATCTCAGCAGAGGGTTTCACCTTATTCTTTAGAGAAAGGAGGAAAGCAGTGAGGTGAGATCTAACATCTTATACCAACATAAAACACAGTCAAATCCACCCTCCACCCACTTCCCCATCCATCCGTTCATCCAACCATCATCTATCCAGCTACATATCTGCTCGTCCCATTTCCCTCCACCCATTCATCTACCATTCATCCACTCATCCATACATCCCTCTCCCCAATCCACCCAGCCATCCTACCTGCCCACCTGACTGCCTTGTTTCTGACAGGTTATAATGTCATTGAAGGCCACTCCCAAATCTGTTTTTGGATGCCTTACCTTCCCATCTTTTCAGGAAACTCAGACACTAGTAATTCTTCTCTCTCTCTTTTTTTCACTCAACTTTTCCTACTCAGTTGAATCCTTCCCCCTGGCTTTTTACACTCTTAAGTCGCTCTCATGAAAAACCTTTCCCTGACTTCCGGTCTTTGTTAAACATGCCCTTTCTCATTATCTTTCCCTTCACAGTCAAACACTTAACAAGTGCTTGTGTCCATGTCTTCACTGCATTCTGACTTCTCGTTGCCTCCATGATGGCTCTGTCCTGTCACTCTACACAGTGCTCACTGAGGTCACTAATGACTTTCATGTTGCCAAACTTAATGTACATGCCTTCTTCCCCACCCCCCACCCTCACCCCCGACCTCTCTATAGCAGTCAATACCTTTGACTTCCCTGTGTCAGCCATGTGCCTATTTGCTCCTAGGTCTGCTCCTTTTTTCTTCCTCCTCTGCTCCACACTGCCAGTACCCAGCTCCCAAAAAACACATTCCTCAGGCTCCCTTTCCAAGTGAGTGGCTTCCAGTTCATTGAGGCCCAGGGAAGCCCTGGTGGGAGATGGGAAGAGAGTGAGCCAAAGCCAGGGTATTTCCTTCTTCTTTAGGCATAATCTCCAGGAGTAACTGCATTTCCTCCTTGATCCAACTTCCCTTGGGCAGCCCTGCTGGTCCCAGTTTCTGAGTGGAGCTTTTTTATGTTTTTTTCTTCTGGTGAGTGACCCCAACTTCAGAGGTCTGCTATACAGACCAGAACAGGACAAGGATTTGAGCAATCAAGCCCATGGACTGACATGGGCCAGTGGTATTGACTACAGTGGAGGGGTCAAGATGGGGACAGAATGTGTACATTATGTTTGGCAACACAAAAGGCATTGGTGGCCTCATCTTCCCTTTGTGTACCCATCTGGCTTTAGGGTGGTGTCAGCTTCCGGTTTGCTGCTAATCTCTGGTTTGCTTTACCATTTCTTGTTTGCACTTTCAGTTCTTCTAACGCTTTTGTAACCATGTATTAAGTTCCCACTATTGAACTTTGGTGGGTTCTCTACTAAGTGAATGGTACAGCTCATCCAGACCAGAGAGTAGGTCTACTCTCTGCCCTTCCTTTGCTGCTTGCTGCCCAGGAGTCTGACTTGATGGAATGCATCCACTAGCTTCTTTGTCTTTGACTAAAATGGATATAACCATTAGTGAGTCCTGGAAGGAGATGGAGAAGAGAGAAAGGAGAGTGAAATGTGTGCTTATTCGCTGGGCTCTGTTGGTGGCTGACTGTGTCCTTGCCCAAGGTTACTGCTCTTAAACAGTCCTCTTTCCACAACGCCTTCTACTGGGTGCAGCAAATGCTCCCTGGCCCACTTTCTTAACCCTCGAGGGCCTGGAGGTGATAACACCTCCACTATTACTGACCCTGGGGATCAGCCATGCTCCCTGGGACCAGTGCCATGTTCTTCTCACTGGTCTCTTACCTTCCAGTCTCTCTACTTCATGTTTCTCAAATATGGACACTGTTGGTCCTATAGCCAGAGGCTGCTTCCCAAATGCCAGGCCTGGGACCAGCATAAGCTGTGGAGTTTCCAACAAGACCCATTGTTCCTTTAAGCTTTTTGATGCTGAATAGCCTTCTTTCATGAAATTAAGTTGAGGCCAATGGAAATTACTTTTAAAAAATTAACTGTGGTAAAATAACATAAAACTTGACATTTCAAGCATTTTTAAGTGTCTCATTCAGTGTCATTAAGTACATTGATGTTGTGCAACCAACTATCTACAGAACTCTTCATCCTCCCAAGCTGAAACTCCATTGCCATTAAACACTAACTCCCCACTCCCCTCCTCCAGCCCCTGCAACCATCACCCTATTTTCTGTGTCTAGGAATCTGTTCATTCTAGGGACCTTATATAAGTGGAATCACACAGTATTTGTCCTTTTGTGTATGGCTTAACCAGCTACATGGTGAGTACTGCTTTCTCATTGTTCCTTAGAAACCACTTAACATTCATACTCCAACCTCCACAACCCCTGCATTCATTCTTACTCTTCTCTCTGGCTGGAATCTTTCTCATTTTTTCCTAATAAAATTCATCCTAGTTTGCCAGTCATATTGTCACATCATTTCCCCACCTTTGATTTCTGCTGTGTCTGTGTCTCATGTCTCACACTAGGCTACAAGCACCTGAGAAAGATTGCACCTTCCTCACCTCCATTCTCATTCATTCCTGTGCCATGAGCCCCTATCTTCAGGTTAGGGACTGTCCTGGGCACTGGGATAGAAGCACAAAACAACCCCAAGGTTTGATTTAACACAGGGATCAACAGTTTCTGCTGTAGGCTGGCAAGGTCCTCATAGGAGTTGGCTGTAAAATTCCTGACCATCAGCTTAGTTCTTCAGAACATTTTTGTTTGTAATTCCAGGTCCTCAGCTGGATCCTGGTTGAAGGCCTAGAGTTATATTAAAGCAAACTCATATTTTTGCCTCTATACATGTTGTGTTTGTGTTTCCCCCTTACAAATTCATATGTTGAAATCCTAAGCCCCAAAGATGATAGGATTCGAAGGTAAGGGCTTTGAGGGGGATTAGATAATGAGGGTGGAGCCCTCACCAAGGGGATTAGTGCCTTTATGAAAGAGACTCCACAGAGCTCTCTGGCCCCTTTCACTATGTGGGTACACAATGAGAAGTTCCCTGGAAGAAGGCTCTCATCTGATTGTTCTGGTATGATCTTGGACTTCCAGGCTCCAGGACTGTGAGAAATAAATTTTTGTTGTTTATAAGCTATCTAGTCTAGCATTGTGCTATAGCAGCTAGAAGTAACTAATACAATATGTAAAATCACAGGTTGGCATTTTGAGAGGGAATATTGAGGAAAACCCTCTTAAGTTCTCAGCTTCCACTGGGGAGAGATTCTAAGGGATAAGACATCACAAGACACCATAAGCTATTCACAAGGTGGAATAAAAGTGTGGAGTGGTCTCACTTTGCATCTGAACAAGGAGGCCTTAGGAGTTCAGCAAAGTGGAGCACTAGCCCCAGATTTAAAAAGAAAGCTCAGGCCATGCACCCTGCCAGCTTTGATTTCCAAAAGGGCACAGACCTTGGTAAGTTAATGTTTCCTTTGCAACATACACGGAGCACTCAGTTACTGAGTTCCCAGAAGATAAGCTGAATCATCCTTACACAACAGGAAGAGAATCCATTCTTTATCCATCTGGTCATCTTTCCATGTGGCCCTGAGCCAGACTCACCTTCTAAACTGCCCCAGGATTAGAGCAGTAGCTCCATCCCCTTTCCCACAGCATAGGGTTTGCAAGCACCCACTATCTTCCCAGGCACTGAGGGAGCTGCAGAAAGCTCAGGGAGAGGGTCTCTTTGTTGGGACACACTCCATCCATACTCACATACTGATACCTTTTCTAAGTAAGGTCCTGTGCAAGTCTCTGGGCTACACAGATGAAGTAGACCCTGCTATGCCCTCAGGAGTATTACAATTGAAAGACAGGGAGAGAAAGACAGACAAATATAAGGGAAATTATATTAGACTGTGATCTGGAGTATGAGTGTGGGAATTCTCAAGGAATGAGTGTTGGGGAAGGCTTCCCAAAAGAGATAATGCACAGACCAATCCCCAAAGCATAACTAGGCTCAGAAAGATGAAGTGAAGGGGCATTCCTGGCACACTGAACAGAACTGACAGAAGTGGACTCAGTATTACTTATTCAGAGAGTATCATTGTTCTCGAATCTAGAAGAGCTGACACTCTGAACTCAGGTCCTGCCTCTCTCTCTAGTCTATGACAGTATAGATTTAGGAGTCACATGCTGTCACTTCCCCTGTGTGTTTTGTTTATTAGAAACAAGTCATTGAGTTCAGCCCATGCTCCAAGGCTCAAGGAATTGCACTCCTCCTCTTGAACACAGGGAGTTTCCACCCACTCCACAGTTCACCCAGTGGCCACAGAGTATTTACAGACATCCCACAAAGTGCAAAACATATGCACTCTTCCAAACACCCCCCACCAAAAGTCCATGTTATTACAGAATCAGCTCAGAGCCCAGACTCTGCATCTAAATCAGGTCCTGATGTAGAGGAGGCTCCTTGGGCATGTTTCCTTCCATGGAGCTCCTTGAGTACAGTCACTATCTGAAGAGCTGTAGACTCAAGGGACAAGCTGTCTGCCCACAACCAACATATAGTGGTGGGACAGGCACAGCAAGACCACCACAGACATCCTTGTTCAAAGCAGATGGCAATGAGAGGCACACAGGCATCTCCAGTCTGTATAGTTCTGAACCCCAGCTGGACGTTCCTTGATTAGCATGTAAGCTGACTTTGGCCTGAATGTGTTTCTCTGTGCTCTTGGTTCTACCCTTTGGACTCTTCATTCTGCTTTCCAAGTTGTCCTTTTGTTTCCATGAAATATAACCTGTGTTTGCATCTGTCTGCTTTCTCAGGCTGCTTCTTGCCAGTAGAATTTGAGAGGAAGGGGTTCTAGAAGTCTCTTCATTTAGTACTATCTCTGATCCTTTCAGTCTGAGCTGGCACTCTTTTGTCAATGTAATTCTTTTGAAAACTTTGTGTCCTCTGTGAATCTTACTGAGGTTTATTCCTTTAGCCAACTGGCAGACCCACGCATGTCTTTGAGGTAAACACTGCTCTGCTTTGGGCTTCTACTGAATGACAACTTCAAGTATCCTGGAAGTCCTACTGTTTAACCAAATACTCTGAAGTGCCACTTTTGATCCATTTGAGGACTTAAAGGATTTTATAGCCACTCCCTCGGCTTTATCTTGAGACCATTCACCCCCCCACCCCCGCATGGCCCCACATTACATCTTTCCCTGGAAACCATTTGGTAATTTTAGCATCATTTGACATCTGGAGAGGCTGGGAATTTTCAAAATCAGCAAATTCTCACTCCTTTTTATTTAATAGTTTATTTGGCTTATTTCACTTCTCTCACATTTTAGTATAAGCAGCAATAAGAAGCCAGGAGGCACCTTCAACATTCTGCCTGGAAATCTTAGCCAGACCATCCAGATCATCTGACACATTTTCTATTTTCCATGTGACTATGTAAACTCTCTGTGTAGGGACGCCTGGGTGGCTCAGCTGGTTAAGTGGCTGCCTTCGGCTCAGGTCATGATACCAGCGTCCTGGGATCAAGTCCCACATCGGGCTCCTTGCTCGGCGGGGAGCCTGCTTCTCCCTCTGCCTCTGCCTGCCACTCTGTCTGCCTGTGCTCATTCTCTCTGACAAATAAATAAATAAAATCTTTAAAAAAAAAAAAATCTTTAAACTCTCTGTGTAAACTTCCCCCCTCTCCAGCTCCATACACTGCTAAGGTTTTGGGTTCTTCTCTGACTTCCTGACACTTTTAAGGTTGTCCAATCTCCAAACCCATTTTTTCAGGATTTCCTGTTACTGATCGTTTTGCCTTTCTATTCTAACCTCAAAGCTCTGCTCATGCTGCTTTCCTAGTCTAGGCACCTGACAACAGTGAACACATTCTGCAAGTTTCCTGTCCTCAAAGAGTTGTAGTAGCAGGAGAGACAGATTAATAACCAAATAATGAGCTAAAAAATGTCAGATATACAGTAAGTGCTGTGAAGGAAATAAAGTAGAGTGAAGTGACAGGGACTGGCTGAGGGACTTACTTACTTTCTTTCTTTCTATTTTTGCCTTTATTTTTTTTTTTAATTTCTTTTTAGTGTTCCAGAATTCATTGTTTATGCACCACACCCAGTGCTCCATGCAATCTGTGTCCTCCATAATACCCACCACCAGGCTCACCCAACCTCCCACCCGCCTCCCCTCCAAAACCCTCAGATTGTTTCTTAGAGTCCATAGTCTCTCATGGTTCGTCTCCCCCTCCAATTTTCCCCAACTCCCTTCTCCTCTCCATCTCCCCATGTCCTCTATGTTATTCCTTATGCTCCACAAGTAAGCAAAACCATATGATAATTGAGTCTCTCTGCTTGACTTATTTCACTCAGCATAATCTCTTCCAGTCCTGTCCATGTTGACACAAAAGTTGAGTATTCATCCTTTCTGATGGAGGCATAATACTCCATAGTGCATATGGACCACATCTTCCTTATCCATTCGTCCATTGAAGGGCATCTTGGTTCTTTCCACAGTTCCGCTACTGTGGCCATTGCTGCTATGAACATTGGGGTACATGTGGTGCTTCTTTTCACTCCATCTGTATCTTTGGGGTAAATACCCAGTAGTGCAATCGCAGGGTCATAGGGAAGCTCTATTTTTAATTTCTTAAGGAATCTCCACACTGTTCTCCAAAGTGGCTGTACCAACTTGCATTCCCACCAACAGTGTAAGAGGGTTCCCCTTTCTCCACATCCTCGCCAACACACGTTGTTTACTGTCTTGTTAATTTTGCCCATTCTAACTGATGTAAGGTGGTATCTCAATGTGCTTTTGATTTGAATCTCCCCAATGGCCAGTGATGATGAACATTTTTTTCATGTGTCTGTTAGCCATTTGTATGTCTTCATTGGAGAAGTGTCTCCACTTCGGTTCATGTCTTCTGCCCATTTTTTGACATGATTATCTGTTTTGTATGTGTTGAGTTTGAGGAGTTCTTTATAGATCCTGGATATCAGCCCTTTGTCTGTACTGTCATTTGTGAATATCTTCTCCCATTCCGTGGTTGCCTCTTTGTTTTGTTGACTGTTTCCTTTGCTGTGCAGAAGATTTGATCTTGATGAAGTCCCAAATGTTCATTTTCACTTTTGTTTCCTTTGCCTTTGGAGACATATCTTGAAAGAACTTGCTGTGGCCGATGTGGAAGAGGTTACTGCCTATGTTCTCCTCTAGGATTCTGATGGATTCCTGCCTCACGTTGAGGTCTTTTAACCATTTTGAGTTTATCTTTGTGTATGGTGTAAGAGAATGGTCGAGTTTCATTCTTCTACAGATAGCTGGAGGGACTTCTTTAGATTGTGTGACTTGGAAAAGCTTCTCTAAGGCTCTGCATCAGATATTGAATATATCAGGTATGATGTGAAGGCAAGGGGGGGGGCATTCTTCCGTAGTATATGAGATAGGAACATTCTGGCAGGGGCCAGCATAAAGGCCCTGAGGCCTTTACACTTGAGTGTTCAGGCACTGTGTAGAGGTCTGGGGTGGCTGGAGCTCAGGTAGCAAGAACCTTAAAAGAAGTGAGGCTAGGAAGGGCATAGCAGAGTTGAGCAGCAGGTGTGTCAGGAAGGGCATTCTTGGTGTCTTGTCCAGGATCCACTGGATATAGGCTCTCAGTCAGAAAACAATGTGCAGATTTATCTTCCTCTGTATTCTTTTCTGGACTTTGGCCCAGAGTGGGACAGATAACCCTGCCTGAGACAGGAGAGGCATCAGGGCACCCAGACTAGGTGGAGAGGAGCAAAGAGAAGAGGAATTGTCTAGAGGGAGTTTGGGGGCTGTACCGGGCAGGAAGGGCACTAGGCATGCAGAAACCCCCTTATTTACCCGGATACACATTTACTGTCTCTTGCAGGTGACTGCAGGTTCGCAGAGGGCTAGGATCTTGTTTGGCTCTGCCCCTGTCCATTGCACACAGTAGGAACTTGGCGCATCATTCTTGAATGAGTGAGTGAGTGACATTATCAGGGTTGTCCTGTTTCCTCTCACCAACTCGGCCTTGCAGGTATCCCTCACCACCGGGCACTCACGCCTTCTCATAAACTACAGAAGAATGCTCCCCCGCGCCCCCGCTTGCCTTCACATCTGAAGGGTCCTTAGCAAGTTTTCTGGCCTGTAAATTCAAGCGCGCACAGAGAGGGTGAGTGACATGCCAGGCTACACTCACACAGCCAGTGAGAGCCCTCTCCACCCCTACCCAGGGAGACATTCCTCCCGCCCCGCGCCTCCGCCCCTTTCGCCTCCATCAGGGGCCCCTCCCTTCTGAGGCTCTGGCCTTGGCCGAGGCTCTGGGACTGTCGTGGGCGGGTCCCACCTCTCTGCCGCCCTGGGCCGGCCTGCGCCAGTCCTTGTCCTCCGACCAAGGCTCTCAGAGGTTTCTTCAGGCCGCGATTCCTGTGCCTCCTCCCGAGCTTGGTGAGTAACCCCCCCACCCTCCAACCCCGACCTCAGGGGGAAGGAGGCTGTCCCAACTCACAACTCCAGCGGTTCTGGGCTTGGGTCCCCCAGTGGGGGCTCCTAGCAGACACACGAGCTTCCCTCCGGGGAAGTAGGGCTTGGGGTCTGGTCCAGGATTTCCCCCTGGGGCAGCCGAGCCTCCATCCTGGCCAGGAGCCCTCAGGCTGGAGAACCAAAATGTGGGGATCCAGCCGGCTGGCCAGGCAGGGCGCTTTACCGAGCGGCAGCCCTGTGGGGCGGGCATTATCTGCCTGGCTTACAGAAGAGAAAACTGAGGATGTGAGAGAGAAAGCGACAATCTGAAGCTTGACAGGGCTTCTCCGTGTTCTAGGGACCCTCTGCGTCCTGGGCTAAGTCCCTCACCCCATTCTTAGAGTGGAAAATATCGCCTCTAATTGGCCAAATCTGGGGGCCAGGCACAAGGGCATTTTGTGATTGGAGAGCTTCTACAGCCCCACCGTCCCTAGTGCACAGGAGCATTGACCCCCGCACCCCAGCTTGATCCCAACATAGTTCTTGGGGTTGTGCTACTTAGAGCCCAGCATCCCCCGCACCTGTTCAGGTCCCTCTTTTTCACCTCCCTAGAAGGGACAGGAATATGGCTTAGGTGCAGATGGAGACAGAATTTAATAAGTTCAGATGCTGAGTTAAGGGTGGTGGCCTTTGGCTGCAGGTGACTATTTTCTCCCTACTCCCTCGATTCCCAGTGACCGTGGGCAAATTTCTCAAACTCCGACTGTGTTTCTTTGGCTAAAATTGAGGTGGAGGGATAAATGCTAATACTACCGTCTGCCAATGTTGCTTCAGGATGACAGAAGATCATGCACTTTGGACCTAGGAGCTCTGTTGAATGTGGGCTGCTGTCCCTCCTACAAATATTAACCTCCGGGACAATGTTGGAAACAATAGTGTGATGTCTCTTTTGGAGACAAGGAGATTGAGCCTTAAGAGATAAACGTGATTCCTTAAGGTGGATTACAGGTCTGCAGGCTCAAGTGGTCTGGGGAAGCCTGCACCATGGCCAGCCCCTGTGCACAGGATAGTGGGAAAGACAGTGGATGAAACAGGACCCACAGGGACTCCACTTTGGGAGGGTCACAGTATCCTCCCTGCCAGGTGCCTAATGGAGTAGACTGATAGCAGAAGAGCAGTCAGCTTTGCTCTCTCCCCCCAACCCCCTCCTCTCCCGCCTGCACCCAAGGCAGCTGATGAAATAGGATGCCTTGTGGCTGTGCCCTGAAGCTTGGCTGAGCCTCTACCCCCTCCTAGAGCTGCATTCTTCTGCAGGTCCCGAGACTACAGCTTGAGAACAGGTGGCCCAGAGCTGCTGCTCCTGCACACGTCCAGCTTGGGCAGGGTCTGAAAGCTGGGTCCTGGTGAAGCAGGAGAGTGAGGTTCTTGTCTCATGGAGTCAGAGAAGGAATCTCAAGGACAAAGGAGAGTGAGTAAAGAGAGTTTTATTAAGCGAAGATACAGAAAAAGCTCTGGGAGTGAGAGGGGTCCCTACAGGGCTGCCACTGAAGGCTTTTGGGGTTGTTTTTTTATTGAAGACTAACCGGGTTACACAAATCCTTTTAACATCTCTTTAGATAGCACCATTGAGTAAGGACTAGTGATTACACCTTTTATGATTTACTTCCTTTTTAGGATCTGGTAATTCTTTGTTGGTCATAAGTGACAGTTATAACAAGACCCCACCTCTGACACCTAGGGTTGGGTGGTCTTGTTTGTTCCATTATCTCTGATTTTCTTATACGTCTGCACTTTTTGGGATTTCCGTGAGCCTGATCCTATAGTCCCTTACCTATCTCTCCCTATCTAGCCTGGCCAGTCCCTTCATGAGACCCTAATTTAGATGTATATCTGTGGGTCAAAAACATGGGGGATGATTGTCAATATGTATCTTGGGGGAGGAGTTAGAGATAAAGGAAGTTTCCAAAGGAATTTTTATATGTTCAAGTAGACTTACAGGATCCTGGGGGTCAGTCTAAGATTGCCTTTTGCCCTTAGCAAAAGGTCAATGTCCAGGCAATGAAGTCCCTGGGGGAATGCCACTCTGCCTGTTTCAAGGACTTGTCGGTGAACTTCTAAGTAGTAAGGAAATTTCACTGGGGAGCCAGGTCTGAGTGGGGTGCTTGGGGTAGGAGGCCTGGGAAGCCCTGACAGTCCTGCTGCTGCCAGGGCAGCCCCAGAGTGTACCCAAGCACTGCCAGGGGCAAGGGCTGAGCCTGCCAACTCAGGAAGGAGGTAGAGCTTTGTAGGCTGCCTCACCGCCAGCCGAGCTGCACCCCTCAGCAACAGTGTAGTCCCTTCCCTGGCTCTGCCCCCTTAGGGTTTCTGAGCTTTTCACAAGCCAAAGGTCAAGATTGGCTGAGGCCCCTCTGGGAGCACCTGTCCCTGCCAAGCTCAGCTTCCTGGAACTGTGACAACAGCCCCACTGGTGGCTCCCCTGACTTTGCCTCCCTGCTTCCAAAGGGATCTTTTTTGTACTGCTTTACTTTCCCATGAGTAATACATGCTCAGTTTAGGAAAAAAAAAAAAAAAAAAAAGAACAAAAACAGAACATTCTGGTAAAAAAAAATAATAATTACTTTCACGAAAATCCCCCCAAACCCAAAGCACTCTACCCAGGGACTTTTAACATTTCTGTGTGAATCCACCCAGTTTTTTGCGCTGCAAGTACACAGACATACACGTGCACAGCACTTTTAAAAATCATAGTGGTTTGCTCTCTGTTCGGGTGCTCGGCCTGCATATTCCCGGTGACGAAGCAAAGTGCGTTGCCCTAACTGGCTGCCTGGCTTACACAGTGTGCATGTAGCATGATTTTGCCATACTTACGCCGTTATTTGCTCACCCAAACATAATTTAGAAGTGAAAATGCTGAGTCAGAAGAAAAGAACCATTTCCAGGATTTTGATATTTATTGCCAAATTTTCCTCTAGAGAATTTGCCCCAAATTGTTATCCCACTAGTGTGGCAGGAGGGTGTTCCTTTTCCCGTAACCTAGACAACATCGGATATTTATACCGTCTTCAGTGCCTTCCAGTTTTATAGGAGAAAAACAGTCCCTTGTTTTATGACGCCTATTTAGCAATAGTCATTTGATTAATTGTAACTTAAACCCGTTTATATTCATCTGTTGGCAGGGGGCTTTTATTCTTTTGGCAAATTGCTTCAGATACATGTAAAATCTTCCTGCATGAATGTTTATCACATGCTTCCTTTGTATCTTTCCTTTAGAGTCAAGTTTCTAAAGTCCAACACTTACCAGATTTTTTCCCCTCATACTTTGATGTTTTCTTCCTGTATTTGATTTTTAAAATATTTATTTTAACTCAATTGAACTGTACTTTGAAGTAAGTTGTGAACTATAGATTTGTTTGTTTAAATTAGTTTTTAGAATAATTTTAAGTTTACAGAACAATTGAGCAGAGTACAAAGAGTTCCCACATACTCCCTCAGCCCCCGTGTGCCTCCACTGTCCCAAATATATTAGTGACACCTTGCATTACCACTAGGCACATTTGTTACTTTTGATGACTGGATATTGATAAAATATTCTTAAGGTCTACAGCTCGCATCACTCTTTGTGTTATATATTCAATGGGTTTTGGCGGATGTATAAGGACCTGCATCTGCCATTACAGTAGGTAACTGAAAAATGTCCTGTGTTCCACCTGTTCATTCCTCTCCCTCCTCCTCTAAGCCTCTGTCAAACACTGATTTTTTTTCTGTCTTCCTAGTTGACACTGTCATTATAGCTAGAATAATAGGTCTGGCTTCTTTCATTTAGCAATAGGCATTAAAATTTCTCTCTTTTTATGTTTGATAGCTCATTTCTTCTTAGCGTGGAATAAAAGCCTTTCTCTGGATGTACCACAGTTTATTTATTCATTCACCTATTAAAGGACATGTTGGTTGCTTTCAAGTTTAGGTAATTATGAGTAAAGCTGCTATAAATATCTGTGTGCAGGTTTTTGTGTGGACCTAAATTGCCCCCTCATTTAGGTAAAGACCATGATTGCTGAATTGTATGGTAAGAGTGTGTTTAGTTTTTTGTTTTTTGTTTTTTTCTTTTAGAAACTACCAAACTATTTTCCAAAGTGACTGTACCATTTCTCATTCCCACCAACAATGAATGAGAGTTCCTGTTGCTCCACCTCTTCACCAGCATTTTGTGTTGTTAGTGTTTTGGATTTTAGTCATTCTAATAGATTTGCAGTGGTATTTCATTGTTGTTTTAATTTGCAATCCCTAGTGACATATGATGTTAAGCATGTTTTCATATATGCATCTCCCATTGGTATCTCTTCTTTGTTGAGATGTCTGTTCAGATCTTTCCTCCAATTTTAAGTTGACTTGTTTTCTTACAGTTGAATTTTAAGAATCCTTTGTATATTTTGGATACTAGTCCTTTATCAGATGTGTGTTTTGCAGATCCCTCCGCACCCCCCCGCCCGCCCGCTTCCCCCCTGCCCTACCGCCCTTTGTGGCTTGTCTTTTGCAGAGCAGAAGTTTTTTAAGTCTAATAAAGTTCAGTTTGTCACTTTTTTCCTTCTGTGGTTTCGTTGTTATCTAAAAAGTCAGACCCACGGTCATTTGGATTGCCTCATATGTGATCTTCTAGGAGTTTTATAGTTTTATCTATATGAAAATTTTACATGTGATTGATGTATTGATTTGAGGGTCTTTTTTTTTTTTATTTTGCACATGGATGTCTAGTCATTCAAGAATCATTCGTTGAAAAATCTATCTTTTCTCTATTGAATTGCTTTTACTACTTTCTCAAAGATCAGGTGACTTTTTGTGTGTGTCTGTCTTCTATTTGTCTACTCTTTTGCCAATATCACACTGTCTTGAATACTATAGCTTCATTACTTTGGCATCATACTGAAGTTGGGTGGTGTCAGTATTTTGACTTTGCCCCTCTCCTTCAATATTGTGTTGGATATTTCAGGTCTTTTGCCTTTAGTATAAACTTTAAAATAAGTTTGTTGATATCCACAAAATAACTTGCTGGGATTTTCACTGAGATTGTGTTGAATCCAAAGGTCAAATTGGAAAGAACTGATGTCTTGACAATATTGAGTTTTCCTAACCATGTGAATATAATATCTCCACTTATTTAGGTTTTATTTTATTTCCTTCATTAGTCTTGTGGTTTTCCTCACATAGCTCTTTTACATATTTTGTTATATTTACACATAAACAATTTCATTTTTATGTGATATGTAAATGATATTGTGTTTTTTTTAATTTAATTTCAGCATAACATTATTCATTGTTTTTGCACCACACCCAGTGCTCCATGCAATCCCTGCCCTCTCTAATACCCACCACCTGGTTCCCCCAACCTCTCACCCCCCACCCCTTCAAAACCCTCAGATTGTTTTTCAGAGTCCATAGTCTCTCATGGTTCACCTTGCCTTCCAATTTCCCCCAACTCCCTTCTCCTCTCTAACTCCCCTTGTCCTCCATGCTATTTGTTATACTCCACAAATCAGTGAAACCGTATGATAATTGAGTCTCTCTGCTTGACTTATTTCACTCAGCATACTCTCTTCCAGTCCCGTCCATGTTGCTACAAAAGTTGGGTATTCATCCTTTCTGATGGAGGCATAATACTCCATAGTGTATATGGACCACATCTTCCGTATCCATTCGTCCGTTGAAGGGCACCTTGGTTCTTTCCACAGTTTGGCGACTGTGGCAAATGCTGCTATAAACATTGGGGTACAGATGGCCCTTCTTTTCACTCCATCTGTATCTCTGGGGTAAATACCCAGTAGTGCAATTGCAGGG